>NC_064639.1:306979250-307310250 GCF_023864345.2 Schistocerca serialis cubense
TTACACCTCGACTAGAGTATAAGGGGCTGTGTCGGGTGAGTGGGTGAGGGTTTGTATCATGCGAGTGGTCTAGAGGAGCAAGGAGGGGCATTGAGTGGTAGAAGGAAGGGCGGCTGAAGTTTGGGAGGGGAAGACAGCAAGAGAACATTGTAGGACAGTGGTACTGGTGAACTCATGTTGGTGAAGTCACAAGGGGTTGCATGTGGCTCAAAAAGAAATGGAGCAGTGGGTTAGTAGCATAATGAGTGAACAGGGGGAGGGAGGGGGTGGGGATGGGGACAATGTTAGATTGGATGTGGGGCAGCAGCTAACAGCAATTTAGGTTAGGAGGGTTGCAGGATTAAAGGACTTATAGTCAGGATAAGTCCTCCCTCTACGTACATCAGAGAAGTGGGAATGTCGCAGAGGTGAAAAGGGGAGGTTAGGGAGGTTTGGAGAGCCAGCTGACTCAGGTTGTGGAACAGTCTGTGAAGTTTAGCAGGGTCTGTCACTGGGTGGTCAGTGCTGCTCTTGGCCACAGTTCGGCAGTGGCCATTCATCTAAGTGGACAGTTGATAGTTGGCCTTGCGAAATAAATGACTGTTGACCAGGTTGAGATTCATTGGGAGAGTCCTTAGAAAATGTAGTCCATCAACAAAGGAGGCGTCTTACAAAACACTCGTTCGACCTATACTTGAGTATTGCTCATCAGTGTGGGATCCGTACCAGATCGGGTTGACGGAGGAGATAGAGAAGATCCAAAGAAGAGTGGCGCATTTCGTCACAGGGTTATTTGGTAACCGTGATAGCGTTACGGAGATGTTTAGCAAACTCAGTGGCAGACTCTGCAAGAGAGGCGCTCTGCATCGCAGTGTAGCTTGCTCGCCAGGTTTCGAGAGGGTGCGTGTTTGGATGAGGTATTGAATATATTGCTTCCCCCTACTTATACCTCTCGAGGAGATCATGAATGTAAAATTAGAGAGATTCGAGCGCGAACGGAGGCTTTCAGACAGTCGTTCTTCCCACGAACCATACGTGACTGGAACAGAAAAGGGAGGCAATGACAGTGGGATGTAAATTGCCCTCCGCCACACACTGTTGGGTGGCTTGCGGAGTATAAATGTAGATGTACAGCAGACTTGGTATATAATGTGACTGTTTTCACTGGTGGTTCTACCTTTGGTAAGGAAGGATATGTCTGTTAGGACTGCAGTAGGATCTGCTGGGTGTGTGCGTAGGATAGGTCTTCCACAGGAGTAAGACCCATGTGGGAAGGAGTTGAGAGTAATTATTAGAAAAGGACTGATAGGGAGATTTCCTAGATTCTTTGAGTGGCAGAATAACACTTTGGGAGAGGTTCTGATGGCTCCCACTACCACGCGTTACACTTTATGCAGCTGTTGTTATATGTTAATAGAAGGTTTAGTTGAAGCTGAATGATGAACTCAAAATGACTTGACTTCTGAAAAACTGAGAAAATTAAATCTGTTAAGGAATAATATGCAATATGATAGAGCTCGCAAAACAGAGCAAAAAATATCTGTATCCTGTACTGAATCTTTTCTGGAAGAACGGTTATGTTTGAATTTTAATTTTGGTTCCTTCAGCGTTTGTTCAGAATAGTTGAAAATGCTGAACTCCATAAAATGGTGGTGATTTGTGCCAAATTAAAATGGGATGCCAAAAAATCAGCACAAAATCGTAGACTAAAAAATGAATAATTATTTCAGCCTTTTAAATAATTTTTCCATGTGAGATTAAAATTCTGAGCATTTATTATTATGATTATGGTTTATGGTAGAGGGTCATCTGCGGAACATTTATTAATTGGTTTCCATCATAGACATGAAATATCCCTATGTTTGTGCATCAAAAATCATTTAAATCAAGGTCTGATTAATGAGCCATGCTTACATTTGAAGATAGTTACTGCAGATCACACAAAACCCCTATTCAAAATTATTTTTCCTAGTATAAAAAAAACGTAGATCTAGTAACAGCTGTGTGATTCTGAACAGTTTAATAAGTTTACAAATCAGTCTCTTACAAAATGGCTATGAGCATAAAATATTAAATTTTCAGAACTAATCCTGGGCAGGGGCACTACAAATGTAGTGTGTGGACAGAAAGTTGGAAAGTATGGGTCTCATGGGGCACGTGACAGAGATAAGTCCCTGTAGTCGCACTATTGTCTGTGTCCTCGGTGGCTCAGTCGGATAGAGCATCTGCCATGTAAGCAGAAGGTCCCGGGTTCGAGCCCTGTTCAGGGCACAAATTTTTCAACTGTCCCCGTTGATATTTATCAATGCCTCTAAGCAGCTAAAGGTCTAGATTTCATAATAATTTCAATCCTGGAAAGGCCTGAAATCAAGTGACGTCAAATTAAGTGTCCTCCTGTACATATAAAATAATTTGTTGTTAATTACAATGGTGGCCTTTGCTGTACAAAAGAATAGGTGTTAAATACGTTGTTTTCTTTTGTGGTCTGTTTCTTCTTAGATGAAGATAATTTTACTTACGCATTTGAAATAATTTGACTTACGCATTTGAAATGTGCGTTTATTATACTAGTATAGTAATTCCCTCCCATGCAACTCTTGCAAAGATGATTCAACCTGATATTAATTAGGCATCTTGCATTCAAAATTGACAGCACAGAAAGACATTTTTTTGTAATGAATATGGGTCAGAATACAAAGAACAGAGTATTTTTTCATATCAACGATTGTACATCTAGCAAAATGTTGTAATATTGCTAAAAAGAAGTAAAAAAAGAAAATACTGTGTGGTAACCAGTCAGTTGTATTTGCCTTCATGTGGAACAGCAACAAAATGATACTGTAATGAATCATAATAAATAAACACAAATCAGTGAAAATATAAAGAGACGATAAATTGTTCCCAGACTATTTTAAAAATCTGCTTACTCCCTTACACAGTGTGGCACTCATTAGAAAGTGGGAAGGATTGTGGGTTAGTTATTCCTAATTTCTGTGCTCAGAAATTAGGAGTAACCAACCCACAATCCTTCCCACTTTCTAATGAGTGATTGCTACTTAAAGCTTGGCCAGTGACATTAAGTTCTTTCTGTGTAGAGTGATATGGGTAATTGGGAGGGGGAGGGGTATCTGATCCATCTGCTGCTGATCCATATGGTTGGTTGGAGGATTAGAACCATTATGTGGATATGGTGGAAAAAATTTGCTTGGAGCCTGGTCTTGAAGGGTAGTGCCACCTGTCTGAATGTCTTAGTAAGAGTTTCAGCACACTTTGCAAAGGATTGCTCATTGTTGCAGAAGGGATAGCAGCTATCAAAATGGGAGGTGCTGTTGATTGTTGGTGGCTTGATGTGGACAGAGGGTTTTGTGGAATCATTGGGGAAGTGTAGTTTCTAACTACCACTCCCTTATTAACTGAAAGTTACAAGTTTCAAATTAAGTCAGCAAGAGGTACGTTTTGATCACTATGTAGTTCTTGAAAACAGTAATGGGAATCCCTGGCTTGAGCAGTACATAAAGTAAAGGAAAGAAAACTACTCAACCCTATCGATTCGATGTGTGGAGTACAGACACACGTAACGGAAAACAGCATTCACAGTAACTTTCAAACACTAGCTATTTTTCTAGCAAAGGTACACACACTCGCAAACACTACCACACAGACACCCACACTCACACTCCCATGGTCACAGCTAGACTAATTATGATAATCAATTATTGAAAGCAGTTGCCCAAGCTGAGTGAGTAATCAGTAATAAATCATATCAGTTGTAAATGTGTTATAATAAAGAAAATATCCAAAAGAATTAAATATATCAATAATAAACAAATCATACAAAATTTTCAGGAATGAATATGCAGTTCTCAAAAGTATTTTACATTGACACATATAATATGCATACATAAATAAATGACCTGGTAGGAAACTCCCAGGGGGCTCGCCACTCTTTCGCCGGTTCGTGCTTGGCTACCACGGGGTCGCAGCCATTGCAGCATCTTTTCGCTTCCGTGCTGCATGTTTCTCCTCTAGCTACGCTTTTTCCCCTCGCTTGGGGAACATGTGGGGTGTTATTGGGAATGTTCTGCATTGTCTGTCGCTGGCATAATAACAGTCTCACCACTGTTTTTTGTTCCCTATTGCTTTCTTTGTTTACCTTCTCCTCTCGTTACTCTGCTTCGACATTTGAGGTTCCTCGTTTTCCTTCTTCTTCCCTGTGCGCTCCTAAAGGCTGGCCCATGCGTCTGATGCGTAACAGGTGGCTGGGTAATGCGCAGTTCCCAGCTCCGGGTCGACAGATAGGGGTCGCATGTACCCCTCCGGTGCAGGCCAGGCCAAAGGAGAGGTGATTGTCTGAGCTACGAACTTCCCAAATGGCCAATTGGTCTCTCTATCACATGTTCTGAAGGTGTGAACAATCACCTAAGGCTTGTGTGCCTCATTGTGAAGGGTGCCCCCAGTTGGAAGGAGCGCACCATCGAAGATGCTGGCAATCATGGGGGATTTTCTTGCAATGAGCCAATCATCTTCACAGTCAAATGTCTATGGAATGTAAACATAATGAAGCTATTGATTCGGACCATTCCAGCTGCACCACAGTTCCTCATGGTCTCATGTACTGAAGACAGTCAGTTGTTCGCCACAGTAAATCCATTTATTATTCAGAAAGGTGTTGATGCAATTGATGCCCTTGTGAAATCCTGCTCTCATTTGCACTCTTGTTCTCATCTTTGATAGAGTGGTGCTTCTGTCCAAGATCGAAGCAGGCTATGAAATTATCACAATCTGACCGTACATTCCAAACCCGATGCATTGCTACCAGTGTCATTGTTTCAACCACACTAGAATGTCTTGTTGGTACCTAGCCAAATGTGTAACCTGTGGTAGGGATGCGCTTGAGGGTGATTGTCCGTTCCCATCACCCCACTGTATCAATTGCAATGGCGACCATGCCGCCTCCTCTTGGTATTGCCCCGTGTGTCGTGATGATCAGGCTGTCCAAGAGATCTGGGTAAAGGAAAAGTGCCTTACCCAGTCATTCGCAAGTTATTGGCTCATCGTAAACCCTGCGTTCTCCTGGCTGGCACCCATAGTTCCATTCTTGTTACCCCTCGATCCATGAAGGACATGGCCATGCAGACATGTGACCTCAAATTCAGCTCTGAGGTTGCGAAATGGCCCAGTGTCAAGTTAGCATCGCCTTCCCCCATCCAGCCACAAACCCTTGCCTCAAGGGGAAAAGCCACCAGCTACACAACTGGTAGGACAAAAGGAATACTCCTGTGAAGACTTTCTACATTCCTCCAGCCAAACAACACCTGAGTCTTCTTTTGCTAACCGGAAAGGCTTGAAGAAGTCCACCAAAGGCAGATGGTCTTCTCCTTCGCCGACTCGAAGATCCTCTTCGACAGTGTTGCCATGTGATACCTTAGCCTTGCCAGCCTCTGTGTTGCCAGTGTGCACCACCAACCGTTTTTCTGCATTGGACTCCACAGACCGACAGCACAAGCAAGCCAGTGCTTCTGTGGACCTTATGGAGCATGATCCTCCTGCTTCTGTGCCTTGTAGCAGTGATTCTTCACAGCTGTCACTCGGCAGCTGCCGAGGTGACACCCCTTCATCTCTTCCTCATCTTCACTCTCCTCTAGTGGAACGTTCCCGGTCTTGGGTCCCAGAGAGAGGATTTACGGCTGCTTTCAGCATCACAGTGTCCCGTATTACTCTGCCATCAGGAAACAAAATTGCATCTTCATGACCACATTGAGCTTTCACATTTCTTCCCAGTTCATTTTGACGTTCCCCTTGAGGTCAGCATTCCATCTTATGTGATGACTTTCATAGTAAACTCATCTCCCTGACTACTCATCTTCAAGCTGCTGATGTTAGCCTTTTCCTTCCTCATGTGACTTTTTCTCTCTGTACCATTTATGTCCCTCCATCATTCGGTGTCACCAGAGCAGATTTCCTTCAGCTTATTGGGCAACTACTTACCCCATTTTAGCTACTCAGTGACTTAAATGCATATCATACCCTTTGGGCTTCTCCCAGAACCTGTCAGAGTGGTGCCCTCTTTGCTGATCTTAATCAACTCAATCTCGTCTGCCTTAGCACTGAAGCACCCACATTCCTTTCCGACACCTCACACACCTATTCCCATTTGGACCTATCCTTCTGTACTGCCCAACTTGCCCATCATCTTGAATGGTGCGTTCTTTCTGACACCTAATCGAGCAATCATTTCCCACTTGCTATCTGTTTGCTGACTCCTTCCCCACCTGCATGCACACCCAAACGTCAGCTTGCTAAGGCTAACCGGCAGCTTTACTCCTCCCTGGCTACTTTTGAAGAACAGGATTTCTGCAGTCGTGATGACAAGGTGGAATATCTAAGAAACATTATCCTTACCACTGCAGAACGTTCCATTCCTCTCACTTCCTCTTTACCGTGCTGTGTCCGGGTCCCTTGGTGGACTGAGGCATGCCGTGACGCACTTTGTGCATGGAGATGTGATCTCCACATTTCTAACAGTCATCCAACAATGGCAAACTGCATTTATTATAAACAGATGTGTGCAAAGTGTCATCACGTTCTTCAGGATAGCAGAAAAGCTAGCTGGATTTCATTCACTAGTTCTTTCAACAGTTCCAGCCCTCCCTCTGTCATGTGGGCCAACTTCTGACAGCACTCTGGGATCAAGATCCATTCGCCAATTTCCAGCCTGACAGTAGCAGACGATGTTATTGTGGGCTCTGTTGCTATTTCCAACACCTTGGACCGCCATTTTGCAGAAATTTAGAGTTGTTCCCACTATTAACCTGCCTTCCTCCTTCAGAAACAAGTGGAGGAGTGAGTGCTACAATGCCACCTTTACTATGAGGGAGCTAGATCATGCTCTCATTTGGTCCTGATTCTCTGCCACAGGGCCAGACACTGTCCACATTCAGATGTTGCAGCACCTTTCTCTTGCGGGCAAGCGATCTCTGCTTAACACGTACAACCGCATTTAGGCAGAGGGCACATTTCCTGGATTTTGGCATGAAGCCACCGTCATACCCATACCTAAGCCCCCTAAGGACGCAAACCTTCTTTCTAGCTACCACCCTATCTCTCTCACCAGCTGCATTTGCAAGGTGATGGAATGTATAATCCATGCATGGCTGGTATGGTGGCTCGAGTCTCGCAGTTTACTAACGACTGTACAGTATGGATTTCGAGCATGGTGTCCTGCAGTTGGCCATCTCTTTACTTTGTCCACCCATGTCATGAATGGTTTCCTGCGGAAATCTCAGATTGTGGCCATGTTTTTTGATTTGGAGAAGGCCTACAACACCAGCTGGAGAACTGGTATCCTCCGTACTCTTTATACGTGGTGCTTCTGTGACTACCTGTCCTGTTTCCTTCAGGAATTTTTAAAAGACTGAGTTTTCAAGGCGTGTGCATTGTCAGACACCTTTAGCCAATAAAACAGTGTGTCTCTGGGTTCTGTCCTGTCATCCTCTTTGCTATCATTATTAACCCCATAATGGCCGGTCTCCCACCAAGTATCTCCAGCTCCCTTTGTGTTGGTGATTTTGTCATCTGTTGCAGTTCTCCACTGACCTGTCTTACTGAGCAACGTCTTCAGCAATATCTTGGTTGTGTTTACTCCTGGAGCATCGACAATGGCTTTCTTTTTCCACTGACAAAACCGTCTGTATGAATTTCTGCTGGTGCAAATGGGTTCTCCCACCATCTTTACACCTTGGTCCTGTTGCCCTTCTGTTCGTTGAAACTACGAAATTCTTGGGCTTCATGCTCGATAGGAAACACTCGTGATCCTACCATGTGTCTTATCTGGCATCCTGCTATATGCAGTCCCTCAATTCCCTACGTGTCCTCAATGGTACTTCCTTGAGTGCCAATCGAACCACCCTCCTCCGTTTGTACCGGTCCCTTGTCCGTTCGAAACTAGACTATGGGTGCTTTGTCTGTGCATCTGCACGTCCATCCCTATTACGCGGTCTCAATACTATTCACCATCATGGCATCCATTTGGCCACTGGTGCCTTTTACACTAACCCAGTTCACAGTCTGTATGCTGAAGCTGCTGATCTACCACTGTCCTACAGCTGCGACTTTCTCCTCAGCAGGTATGCATGCCATTTGTTTGCCATATGTGGCCACCCATCCTATACCTCCTTCTTTGATGATTTCTTTGATCACCAGTGTGGGGTGCATCCCTCTTCTCTGTTACCTCCTGGAGTTTGCTTTCGGTGCTTTCTTCAGCAGCTCAACTTCACACTACCTGCAACTTTCCCGGTAGATGTGAACCCTTCACCACCTTGGCTTCATGAAGTGGCTCGTGTTAATGTTGGTCTTCATTGGCTTCCTAAGGACACTACTCCAGCCTCTCTCTATTGCCTTCAGTTTCATGACCTTTGCATGAAATTTCGCAATAGCACCTTTGTGTACACTGATGGCTCTTGGACCGACTGTGGTGTCAGGTGTGCTTTCATCACTGGCGCCCACGTCTTTAGGTATCAGCTTCCGGCACACTGCTCAGTATTAAAAGCCGAGCTCGTTGCCTTGTATCAGGCCACGGAGTGCACCTGGTGAAATCGACTTTTCAATTGTGTCGTGTGCTCAGACACTCTCAGCGCCCTTCGAAGTCTCTGTACGCTGTCCACCACCCATCCCTTAGTGCAACGGGGCAAGGAAAGCTCATTTGCTCGCTCCTGGTGGAGCCACTGTGCAGTTTATGTGGGTTCATGGTCATGTTTGTCTCCAGATGTTGCTGCCCAGACTGCAGTCCTCGTACCTCAACCCGCGAGTTCCTATGTCCCCTCTGATGATCTCTGTGTTCCTGTCTATCAGGAGGTGATGTGCCTTTGGCATTGCCATTGATCCTCCCTTCATGGGAATAAGCTCAGGATTATTAAACCTCTCCCAGCGGCTTGGACAACCTCCTCTCAGCCCTCCTACCAGGAGGAGGTCATTTTAACTAGGATGCTTATTGTGCACTGCCTTTTTAGCCAGCATCATTTGATAAGTGGTGCTCCCCCACCAATTTGCACACATTGCACCCAAGTTTTAACTGTCCACCACTTCCTGACAGTGTGTCCATTTTTTTACCGATCACGTTCCTGCTTGGGTTTGCCATATGAGGTATCAGCCGTTTTAGCAAATGACGTGTGGGCTGTAGAATGCATTTTTACTTTTTATCCATCAAAGCAATGTGGCAAAGACCATTTAATTTTTAGTTTTGGGCCTCTGTTTCTGTATGGTGTCTTTAGTAGTCCTTTCTCTGCGACCCTGTTTTTAGCTGTCTTATGTCAGTTGGGATTGACATTTAGTCGTTTTTTTTTTTTAACTTTTCCCTGTTTTTATGTTCTATAGTTTTGAAGTGGGCGCGTATGACTCCAGTTGTTTTTGCGCTCTAAAACAAAACAAAATAAAACAAACAAACTTGCTAGTAACAGACAGAGAATGAGGACTTTGTGCATATTACAAGTGAAATATGTGTATCAGGTTGCATACTAAAGTGATGTATCAACTGATGTACTAAAAATGAGTGAGAGGCATTGTCCAGTTTCATTACGAAGTCAACATCCAGGAATGTGGTACGTTGAGCTTACAAGGACTGTGTGAAATATGTAGGAGAGAAGGTACTGAGGCTGTGGAAGAATGAGATCTGAATCATGAAGATGTGCTTGGGAGTCTAGGAGGAAATCTTATAGATGTCTTGTAAACAGGTTGGCATATGCAGTTTCCAATGTCTGTGCTGCAGATTTATTTGTATGTCATGCTCTTGAAAGACATTTGTTGTTGGTAAGGATTTAGTTGGTCTGACGTATTAAGTATGAGGCGGTGTGTTTGGAGGCGTAGTATTTGACAACTGCAAGACCATGCACATGGGGAATATTGTTGTGTATTTAGGTGGCATCAAAAGTAATGATTCGGTGTCTTGTTGGAAATTATATGGGGACAGTTGAGGGATGATGACAGAAGTGGTTCCTGTTAATATGGAGAGCTAGGGTGCAGCTGATGTGTTGCAAGTGTTGGCCAGTAAGAGCCAAGATTGTTTCCATGGGAGCACAATACAATGGGATGATTAGGTTTCAGTGATTTTGAAATGTAGGAAGTGAGTGCGCAAGTGGTTAGTTGGGCTAAGGACGGAGATGGACTTGGTGGAAGAGGTTCTGAATGAGGCCTAGGGATTTCAGTAGGTACTGGAGTTTGCTGGACTTCTATGATGTGAGCACTTTGGTAGGGCTTCCAGGCGGAAGAGAGAGACAGTTGGGGGTACCTTCTGTCATGTACACACACGGTTCGTCATTACAGTGGTGGGACCTTTGTCTACTCTGTTCTAATTTTCCCTCCCATTTCATTCTTTCACTTCGCGATGTTTCTAGGACATATCGTCTCCCTCTTCCTCCTCCCCCTCCCACCTACCTGAGCCATGGAGCACTAGCAGTGCCACATGTTTATCATCTTCTCTTGCTGGCTGTCCCATCCAACCCTCAGCTGCACTCTGCTCCAACAAGGCCTTCTCCTTCCTCTCTTTCTTCCTCTCTCACATCACTTGATCTGACATAACCTCATAATGTCAGCTGATCTGCTATGTGAGGACAATGTAGCTCATATTTAGCTCTGAAAGAAGTTGACCAAAAGCTTAGCAGCATTTTCAGTCTTGTTTGTATGCTTATCAGTGCTCATTGCCACAGATATCACCGTTGCGTTATGAACAGAATATTTGAGTACCTTGCTGATATGTGTAGGCTTTTGTCTATTACTATATCAGCCGTGATATTAGAAAGGACCATAACTAAGGCACTGAACAGTAGATAGGCACACAAACTAGGTGTATAAACTAGTTTCCAACTGTTACTTGTGTCCTACCCAGGATTTTCCAATGTAATATAACATAACTGTAATACCTGGCATAGTGTACCATATCTAAATAACTGTTTTTTTTTTTTTTTTCAGATATAAAGAGAATATTGAACCAAAATTCAAATAACAAAGTTTACAATGGTCTCCGTGGATTTTGATGATAAATCTGCAGCTATTGTAATTGAATCAAAGGCATTGTGAAAATGCTTTCCTGTACATATTTTCAAGAAATAATGACAATTGTGTGAGAATCTTGTCAATGAAAGTGTGGAGTGCGTGAATAAAACATGGGAAGTATTTTGAATATTGTGAACTTCATGTACCAGTGTTGCATACCATGCATATTGATGTGATACTTTATGTATAGGACCTAAACAGCTGCAAGATACTTGTGTACATTTGTAATTTGCGTGTGCCAAGTAGTGTGCTGTATACAATATGTTCCTTACGGACAATGGGATTTCATTTTGAGAACTTGTTTAGCTTCACAGTGGAGCTTGGTAAATGTGGATTCATTGAAGCATGATGCTCCTGTTTGTTGCAGAGCACCGTAACTGATATTAGTTCTATGTTTTTGCGGCATGAATTACAGAAGTTTGTAGCTTATTTATTGTTATGGAGTTGTCAGAAATGTTTGAAGTGAAATTGTTGGGTATTTGTGTTAAAGCAGCTATGTACCAAGTCATTTGAGTGGGAGATGTTTCTTATATAATATTACTTCAGTTTTGCAAATTTTTGTAACAATTGTTGCAATCATTGAATCGAGACCTATCATTTAGTACATTTTCACATTCCCAAATACCTTCACAATTTTAAATGTACAAGAGTGTTTCACTTTCTGTTGAAGAATCCCTTTGTACCTGACTGTGTGTTTGCTAGTGAGATTTAGTTCTCACATATAATCTTACATTAATTTAACAGTCATATTTATGAAAAAGTGCTTTCTGAAGAATTTTGTAGTAAGTGTGAAATTTCACAACATAACACAGTTATGACTGTAATTGTTTTAGAAATGAAAGTTATAATGCTGCAAATATGTTTAAATAATCTAAAAATCATTTTATAGTTGCTGTTTTGAAATTTTCGTACAAAATTTATTATTTTGATTTCTAACTCTGTATTTTGTTTCTTCCATTGCATACTGCCTTTGAGGATGATTTATTATAGTTCCTGCAGTTTTGTGAGATAAGCCTGCTCTTTATTACACACAAATAAGTTACTGCCACAGACTGATATGCCATACTAGATCTCCTTAAAGGCTGGATCCCTATACCATTTATACACAATTTTTTGTTGTATTATTGTACTGGAAAAAGAGAGACAGAGAGAGAGAGAGAGAGAGAGAGAGAGAGAGAGATATGGAGATGTTTCTGGAGCCTGATTGGAGATTATGCTCCAATCAAACATTTCCTAGGTCACACCACTGAAATTAAACTATTTGTGTTTGAAAAATGTATGAACGTGTGCATCTACAGTATGAATAAACATGACAGTTACTGTTATATTGAAGACTGTTTGAATGATTCTGAATTTCCATTGCATATGGAAAACTTATAATTTATATTTCATGTATATTCCATTTGCACAATAATGGATTTGCAAAAGTATGAGTCACAGTAGGTGTTAACTAATAAGTATTACCATACAGTAGTTGCATAATGTACAAAATTCTCAGTAGTTCATTACAAATTAATGCTAAAGCCAAGCAAAAATTATTGCAACTAGACATTCAATTAAGGAAGGTTTATCTGTCCAGTACTATGATACCTGTATTGTCAATGTTCCGTTATTGCTTCAGTGAGAATGCACAAAATTTTAATCCACTTGAGCCTTCCTGTCATTTCATCTTTTTCTTTTGTCATAGCTACTCATCTTTATTGGCAGAATCAATGCTCAATGGATACAGCAACAAAGCATTAACACTGTTATACAGTTGATGTAATATTAGAATAATATGGGAAATAAGCAAGTGCAGCGGACATAATATTATGTTTTGCCAGTTAACATGTTTTTCCACAGTGTCAAATATACATTTTGATTTCTGCAAATATGTATTGGGTATACAGACTTACATGTTGATAGCAGCTGGCATCTGGATAAAAATTCATTAGTATTGAAACATTCCTTACTCTCAGTTTGTAGATGTTAGCTGACTTGCTGACTCTTTTTCCAGCATTTTGTGTGTTGTGTAGCTTTCATTTCAAGATGTTTACTTATGAGGAGAAAATGCCAAAAGTACTAAAGGAGGCAAAGGTGAAAGGAAGAGAACAGGTATTCTGCCACAAAAGAAGTATTCTTGCATTGCACTGGAAGGGTAATAGAGAGACACAACTACAGTGCAGAGTGTGACAACAAAGACATCCACTGTTAAAATGAAAGCTGTGGCAGTTGCTGAGTGGAGTGACCTGTTTCATGAATGTTTGACATTGGAGCCTGCACACAGTACAATTAGTTGGTGGAGAAAGCTGGCTTTTCATTGCATTGTAATGGCAGTATTGAATGCATGCCTGGTGCACAACATAATGACAAAGGAGAAACTGTCTACAACAAAGTTTATTGAGAAAATGTGTAAATGATTTTTGTTGTCAGCTGTACAGTCAAGAAAGGTCAGGAAAAGTAGCTCAGCTTTCAGAAAAAGAACACTTCCTTAATTGCATCACTATTGTAGAAGATAATAAAAAAGAAAAAGGTGGTATAATACATAGATTTAGTGCGGGAGATGTTTCCTAACAAGTTCCCAAAAACAACTGTATCCCATCGTACCATAACGACTTACGAAGAAATTTCAAGAGACAGGTTCAGTGTTAGTTCCAGAACAAATTCGTAGAGCCCCGAAGTTACAGCTGTGCAAGAACAGAAAGATGCTTATCATGAAAAGCAAATCCCTTACTGCAAATGGTTTACATCTTTTATGGAAAGGAATGCCATATTCTTGATGTCGTGTTCTATACAGAAGGTTCTGGTTCCATCTTTCTGGTTATGTTAGCACACAAAACACCTGATTATGGCCAACAGAAAATCATTGTGCTGTGCTTGAAACGCCATTACATGAGCAAAAAATGGAGTGTGAGTAGCAAAATCCAGATGGAGCATTATTGGGTCTGTATTTTTTGAAGAGACCATGAACAGTGAATGTTATTGTTTAATGGTAAATGGTACATGATCTCATTGATGATGTAAAGGAAGACAAAATTAGTACTCATGGTTTCAACAAAATGCTGCTACTGCATGCATAACTAACTGTGTTATGTGTCTTCTGGAAGAGTTTTTGGGGAACGTGTGATCTCAAAAGACCTGTGACCACCTCACTTGCTGGATCTTACTCCACCAGGCTTTTTCCTTTGGGGAGCAGCAAAATCTGTAGTGTAACACAATTGTCCACATACAGCTTCATGACTTAAAAATGAAAATAACTACACATGTAAGAAGCATGTCACAACTAGATCTGCAGAAAATGTTTTTCAATAAAATTAAACTGATTCAGACATGCATAGCTGCCCACTGATGTCATTTCCAAGATAGGTTATAATTGCACATGAACTTTCCAAACATCTATCATAAGTTGGCAGTGCCGAACATTGCATGATTTTTACATATGGAGCAGTCCATGATGGGACAGCATGTTGTCAAAGTGAAAACTTATTACAAATGTGGTGAATGTGACAGACTTCACAACTCTGTGGAATGATTGATCAACATACGCCGAATAAGTCGACTGTGTTAAGACTGATTGCTAAATTTAAGAAAACTGGTTTGGTTATGGATATTAAACCCTTGGACCATCCGCATGTTAGCCCTTGTGTGGGAAACATCACTGCTATGAGTGATGATGTTGCTGTAAACCCACTGAAATCTGTTCGCTAACATTCACAACAATTGGATATTTCCAGCACCAGCATGCAGTGAATTCTGGTAGATAATCTGCACCTTTTGGCCTAAAAAATCCAACTGATAAGAATTGAAGCCAATTGATCATGAAAAAACACAAGCCTTTGCCCATTGAGTGTTTGTGAAACAGACAGTGGACACAATTTCATCAAGATAATAATGTTCACTGATGAGATGCACTTTCTGCTGAATGGCTTCATGAAGAAGCAAAACTACAGGATTTGTGGCACATAAAACCCTCTAGTAATTCTGGAGAAGATGTTACACCCATAACGAGTGATTGTGTGGTGTGGCATTTAGGCTGAGGGCTTCACTGGGCTGTACCTCTTTGAAGATGGTCCTGGAAACCCATTAACAGTGGATGGCGAATGCTATTGCAATATGTTGGGAGAGTTTATGTGATCTGAACTGGATCATGTGAATGCTGAAGAGGAGTGGTTTCAACCAGATGACGCATGTCACACATTGATTGCAACAATTAACTTCTTATGAGAGAAGTTCCCTGCCTGAGTGATTTCTCACAACAATGATGTGAATTGGCCACTCAGATCTTGTAATTTGACACCATGTGATATCTTTCTGTGAGGCCATTTTATATCTTGAGTGTATGTGTCAGCAAAACCTGTTTACTTCCAGAGCTTTAGGCCAAGAGTCAATGTGATTTTGGAACTAGAGGTGCAAGTTTGCCTGAAGGTTATGGAAAAATTTCATTGAAATGAGTGTGTGCTTGCAGTCATAGAGGGCATTTGAGTAGTATCATATTTCATACATAATTACACGTAGCGTACACTACAATAAAATAATACATAAATTACATAATTTTGTCAATAAATTTGTGTGTGATTACGCACTCAAAAATGTCGTTCTTTATTAGAATCGAGTTACAAATTGGATACGAAAAACAGAGGTTAGAAGTCTCTATAATCTCCACTTCCTGTTTAATCTAATATCTCCTACAAAACCAAGAGAGAGGCCATAGGGATATGTTACTGAACTTGAATTCTGGAGGGGAGCAGTTCAAATTCAGCCATCTAGGTTGAGCTTTTCCAATCGTTTCCCTAAATCACGTAAGTCAAATTCCTGAATATTTCCTTTCAGAAAGGTCAGTTTCATCTAGGAGAGCATTATTTTATGTTTGATTTTTAATTAGTTGACTAAAGAAAATAGGGTAGAATAACTAAGCAGAACTGTTTGATTAAATTTTGGCTTTAACAAACTGCATGTTTACCTAAAGACAGACATGTTGTGGAAGATTGAAATAAATTTGTTCAGGGGTAATATTTCAAATGAAGGTAGGAAAAGAAGTAAAAAAAGTGAGACAATACACAGAATGATGCTTAATATTTGGAGTATGACATAAACATTACGGCCACTGCCCACCTCAAGACTGAATGCTGCCTGGTTGCACTGTGTGCACTTTGCTTGGTAATAAAAGTATAGCAGAGATGAATGAGGAAATCCTTCTAGTGATGACATAGGCCGCAAGTCCATTGACTTAAGGGCAGATTGTTGTGACCCACTGGCTGCGAAACAAGCATCTATGAAATGGTGAATCAGGTTGGCTGTTCATGTGCTAGTGTCATGACCATCTACGGAAACTGGAAAGGCAGTGGAACCACCAGCAGGTAACAATGTGTGGGACATCCATGTCTCACCAGAAAACGTGGAGACTGGAGGCTTATCTGCTGTGTAAAGCAAGATAGTTAGCGATCTGTGGCAGATTTAATGACAAACAGTGCTGGTGCAGGTGCAAATGTTTTGGAGCACAACAGTTAGACCGCATTGTTGAGTGTGGTGCTGCTATAGCAGGTGACCTTAACATCTTCCTTTGTTGATATAATGATATCTTCAATTGAGATGGCAGTGGGCTTCGGAGCATTGAGATTGGGCCATGGATAAATGCAAACTTATCACCTGGTCAGACAAATCACTTATTTGTTACACAAGGTGGATGCTCACTTCAGAATGTGCCACCATCCTGATGAACTGCTGCTTGAAACATGCACCGTGCTGGAAGATACGTGAATATCTCCAGTAGAATAATAATGCTCCCCAGTAGAATAACACTGTTTCCCACTGGCCTGCACCTGGAGTATTATTCTACTGGGGACATTCAAGTATCTTCCAGCACGATAACTGTCCATGTTACAAGACCAAAATCATTATACTCAGCCCAGTCAACAAAGACCAGAATAGGTCGATTAGGGTTGGAAATCGTGTAATTGGAAAGTTTTACACAACAGTAGAAGGGAGTGTCCTGAACAATATACTAAAAATCCTGACTGTTGGGGTGGTGTGGGGGGTGTTTAATCCACAATTGCTCACACCTGTTGCGGTCAAGCAATAACTTCCATAATGAGGTTTTCACTCTGCAGCAGAGTGTGCGCTGATATGAAACTTCCTGGCAGATTAAAACTGTGTGCCCGACCGAGACTCGAACTCAGGACCTTTGTCTTTTGCGGGCAAGTGCTCTACCATCTGAGCTACCGAAGCACGACTCACGCCCAGTCCTCACAGCTTTACTTCCAGAAGTAAAGCTGTGAGGACCGGGCGTGAGTTGTGCTTCAGTAGCTCAGATAGTAGAGCACTTGCCCGCGAAAGGCAAAGGTCTCGAGTTCGAGTCTCGGTCGGGCACACAGTTTTAATCTGCCAGGAAGTTTAATAACTTCCATGTTAGGTATTTTCTAACAAAGGTAACTTTTATGTTTTTAGAAGTTCCATACAAAACTACATTTATCAAGTAAATTTGTTCTTCATTATTGCAAATGAATTATAAATATGTATTGGTCATTAAATGAAACATATATATTGTTTAACCTAAAAATATTTATGTATGTAATGGTCATAGTTTAGCATTCCATTCACAACATCTCTCCTAACAGTACTTCAACACAATCATAGGTAGTGAACAACTAATGTGAACCTCACTTCTGTTTTACCACACTGAGTCAGATTCACCTTCTTGTGACTTTTTCACATCTGTGAGATATGTATAAAACACAGAGAGCTGATATTTCTCCAAAATTTTATGTGGACAGTTTCAAGCACTCTGTGAACAAGCTGCTACCATACTGTGTAAAATATCTTTGTTTGTGTCAATTACAATGTCTGGAAGAAATAATTTCCAGCAATGCATTTTTTGTTCCCCCCTTTAAGCCTGGAAAAAGTATGATAGTATTCTGACAAACAGTTTTTGCAGGAGGAGCCCCATTCTTGAACGATTTTGTTTTCCAGCCCTTCCCTGATATGAATCACGGTTTGCCGAAGTTGGAGGTACTATTGACGCAGTTTCAGAATCTCTGTCCGGCTGCTAAGTTGCCGTGTCAGTTTCTTCATGTTCAGATTGCGCGTCAGAGGACACCACCTGTGGATACTCTCATCCAGTGATTCTTCTAGCCACATCAGTAGTAATTCATCTGACAGATCTTTCCTGTAAAATTGTATACACTTACGCATGTGATAGAGCATGTCATGTACTCGGTGTACGCAACTGCTTCACTCAATATATAAAACCCAATAAGAAAAATCACCTTGTATATAAAAGACATAATATTTGCAGAGAAAGTCCTGAAGAAAAAATTAACCCACTCGGATGTTAATAACGCAAAGAATCACAGTAAGACAGAAGTGAAGCAGGTTTTCAGGGATACGGAAGACATTGCTATGTAATAAATCATATGTGAGGAAAAAATGGAACAATGTACACTGCTTCAAACCAACTGCTACTAGCTAGTTTTAATTGTGATTTGTCCAATGAAAGACCCATCGATTGCAGGTAGAGGTATCAAAGAAAGCACTGCTAGATCAACACTTCAGTATCTTTAAGATACATTGAAATATTTCACTAAAATTGTGAAATTTGTTTTTCAAGTGTGTATGAATGTGGATTAAAAGTCAATGTCTTATTTTTTTATTATATCTCAAAAGCTGGCTTCTAACGAAAATCTTTCCTCGAACAAAATTAAACTACATTAAATTCTGTATGAAAAAGGTCTTAAGCATTTTTTCTCAAGGGCTAAGTTTCCATGTTGCAGGGGATCGAAAAATTGTAGATCATAAAAAATGTCATTCTAACGGTACAAAATTAATGTTTTTCATTAAATAAAGCGGGTTAAAAACAAATGTTATAGGCAGTACCACATCTAAGTGTGCTAGAGCTCTATTAAGGGATAAATTGTATTCTGGGAGTGTAACAGGATTGAGAGGGAGGGGGAGGGGGGATGGGGGATGGGTGGTGGGTGGTGTAGAAGTGCAAGGGAAAGTAGGTTACTGTATTGTGTTCATGTACTTCCCTCCTTCATACGTCTGCAAACTGAAGATCAAGCAGATGATTCTCCACTCGGTGTGCTCCACTACATCACAAAAAGTGACTACAGGGTGTTTTACAAAGTTATTTTGACCCTCCACAGCGTGCGTTATGAATCACAGGTGACACAGTGCACAGACATACATGGGAGGGTGTTCATTTTCCACAAAGTTTGTTGACACTAATGCTACATAAAAAGCAGATATGAGTTTTTATTAATACTGTAGGGGTCTGGGACTCTGAGATCATAGTGTAGGGGTAGAGTCTTTAATTACCAATTGAAACATCCTCGATCGCAGGTTCAAACCCAGCCACCACTTAAATTCTGAATAAAAATCATCAGCAATGGCGGCCAAAGACTTCTGGCATAAGAAGTCACAGTCATTCTGCCAACAACCTTGTCAAAGAGGGCAGAGGACAGGACAGAGGTTTAGGGCACACTCTTGCCCTTGGGGTGGGAAACTGTCCCCAGAGGCGGAAGAATCAGCAGTGATCAATGACATGAGAATGCAGAAGGCAATAGAAATCACTGCATTAAAGACACACAACGCACATCCCCAGGTTGTGTGGCCTGCAATTCAAAAAGAGTCATGATGACCTCTCCATTGGCAAAAGATTCCAGAATAGTCCACCATTCAGATCTGTGGGAGGGGACTACCAAGGGGGAGGTGACCATGAGAAAAAGATTGAATAACTAACAAAAGGATAATGTTCTAAAAGTTGGGGGTGTGGAATGTCAGAAGTTTGAACATAGTAGGAAAGCTAGAAAATCTGAAAAGGGGAAATGCAAGGGCTCAGTCTACATATAGTAGGGGTCAGTGAAGTGAAATGAAATGGAAAGAAGACAAGGATTTCTGGTTAGATGAATGGAGGGTAATAACAGCTGCAGAAAATTGTATAACAGGGGTAGGATTCGTTATGATTAGGAAGATGGGGCACAGTGTGTGTTATTGTGATCAGTTCATTGATAGCATCGTTCTTATCAGAATCGACAGCAAACCAACACCAACAATGATAGTTCAGGTTTACATGCTGACATCGCAAGCTGAAGATGAAGAGAGAGAGAAAGTGTATGAGGGTATTGAATGGGTAATTCAGTATATAAAGGGAGATGAAGATCCATTAGTTGTGAGGGACTGGAATGGGGCTGTACGGGAAGGAAGAGAAGAGTGGGTTATGGGTGAATATGGGCTAGGTACTAGGAATGAGAGAGTAGAAAAACTACTTGAGTTCTCTAATACATTTCAGCTAGTAATAGCGAATACTCTGTTGTTCAAGAATGACAAGGGGAGGAAGTATTCTTGGAAAAGGCCGAGAGATACAGAAGATTCCAGTTAGATTACATTATGGTTAGACAGAGATTCCGAAATCAGATACTGGATTGTAAGGCATACCCAGGAGCAGATATAGACTCAGATCTCAATTTAATAGTGATGGAGAGTGATCTGCAGTTTAAGAGACTAGTGAGGAAGAAACGGCGTGCAAAAAAGTTGGACATGGAAAGAATAAGGGATGAAGAGATACTGTTGAAGTTCTCTGAGACAATAGATACTGCGATAAAGAATAGCTCATTAGGCAGTTCGGTTGAAGAGGAATGGACATCTCTAAAAAGGGCTATTGCAGAAGTTGGAAAGAAAAACATAGGTAGCTGCGAAGAAAACATGGGTGACAGAAGAAATACTTCAGCTGATCGATGAAAGTAGTAGTTCGGAAATGTTCAGGTAAATTCGTGAATATAGAAATACAAGTCACCTAGGAGAGAAATAAATAGGAAGTGTATGGAAGCTAAGATGAAAGGGCTGCATGAAAAATGTGAAGAAATCGAAAAAGAAATGATTGTAGGAAGGAGTGACTCAGCATACAGAAAAGTCAAAACAATCGTCAATGAAGTTAAGGCAAGACTGGTAACATTAAGAGTGCAATGGAAAATCCACTCTTAAATGCAGAGGAGAGAGCAGATAGGTGGAAAGAATACATTAAGGACCTCTATGAATGAGAAGATCTGTCTGAGGTGATAGAAGATGAAACAGGGGTCGATGTAGAACAACAGGGATCCAGTATTAGAATCAGAATTTAAAAGAGCTTTGGAAGACTGAATGTCAAATAAGTCAGAATGGATAGATAACATTCCATCAGCATTTCTGAAGACATTGGGGGAAATGGCAACAAAATAACTATTCATGTTGGCGTGTAGAATGTATGAATCTGGAAATTTACTTTCTGACTTTTTGGAAAAATATGGTCTACACAATTTGGAAGACTGCAAGAGCTGACATGTTGGAGAATTAACGCACAGTCAGCTTAACAGCTCATTCATCCAAGTTGGTGGCAGGAATAACACACAGGAGACTGGAAAAGGAAATTGAGGATGTGTTACACTACTGGCCACTAAAATTGCTACACCACGAAGATGATGTGCTACAGATGCAAAATTTAATCGACAGGAAGAAGATGCTGTGATATGCAAATGATTAGCTTTTCAGAGCATTCATACAAGCTTGGCGCCGGTGGCGACACCTACAATGTGCTGACATGAGGAAAGTTTCCAACCGATTTCTCATACACAAACAGCAGTTGGAGAAACGTTGTTGTGATGCCTCTTGTAAGGAGGAGAAATGCATACCATCACGTTTCTGACTTTGATAAAGGTCGGATTGTAGCCTATCACGATTGTGGTTTATCGTATCGCGACATTGCTGCTCGCGCTGGTCGAGATCCAATGACCGTTAGCAGAATGTGGAATCGGTGGGTTCAGGAGGGTAATACGGAACGCCGTGCTGGATCCCAGCGGCCTCGTATCACTAGCAGTCGAGATGACAGGCATCTTATCCGCATGGCTGTAACGGATCGTGCAGCCACGTCTAGATCCCTGAGTCAACAGATGGAGACGTTTGCAAGACAACAACCATCTGCACGAACAGTTCGACGACGTTCGCAGCAGCATGGACTATCAGCTCGGAGACCATGGCTGCGGTTACCCATGAAGCTGCATCACAGACAGGACCGCCTGCGATAGTGTACTCAATGACGAACCTGGGTGCATGAATGGCAAAACATCATTTTTTCGGATGAATCCAGGTTCTGTTTACAGCATCATGATGGTCGCATCCGTGTTTGGCGACATCGCGGTGAACGCGCATTGGAAGCGTGTATTCGTCATCGCCATACTGGCGTATCACCCAGCGTGATGGTATGGGGTGCCATTGGTTACACGTCTCGGTCACCTCTTGTTCGCATTGACGGCACTTTGAACAGTGGACGTTACATTTCAGATGTGTTGCAACCCATCGCTCTACCCTTCATTCGATCCCTGCGAAACCCTACATTTCAGCAGGATAATGCACGACCGTATGTTGCAGGTCCTGTACGGGCCTTTCTGGATACAGAAAATGTTCGACTGCTGCCCTGGCCAGCACATTCTCCAGATCTCTCACCAATTGAAAACGTCTGGTCAACGGTGGCCAAGCAACTGGCTCGTCACAATACGCCAGTCACTACTCTTGATGAACTGAGGTATCGTGTTGAAACTGCATGGGCAGCTGTACCTGTACATGCCATCCAAGCTCTGTTTGACTTAATGCCCAGGCGTATCAAGGCCGTTACTACGGCCAGAGGTGGTTGTTCTGGGCATTGATTTCTCAGGATCTATGCACCCAAATTGCGTGAAAATGTAATCACATGTCAGTTCTAGTATAATATATTTGTCCAATGAATATCCGTTTATCATCTGCATTTCTTCTTGGTGTAGCAATTTTAATGACCAGTAGTGTAGATGATGATCGGTTTGGCTTTAGGAAAGGTAAAGGACCAGAGAGGCAATTCTGAGATTGTGCTTGATAATGGAAGCAACAGTAAAGAAGAATCAAGACACATTCATAGGATTTGTCAACCTGGAAAATGCATTTGACAATGTCAAATGGTGCAAGATGTTCAAAATTCTGAGGAAAATTGGGATAAGCTATAGGGAGAGACGGGTAATATACAGTATCTACAAGAGCTAAGATGGAACAGTAAGACCAAGAACAAAGTGCTCAGATTAAAAAGGGTATAAGATGCAGATGTAGTCTTTCACTCCTACTGTTCAATTTATACACTGAAGAAGCAATGATGGAAACTAAAGAAAGGTTCAAGAGTGGAATTAAAATTCAAGGTGAAGGGATATTGGTGATATGTTTGTTGATGACCTTGCTATCCTCAGTGAAAGTTAAAAAGAAATACATGATCTGTTTAATGGAATGAACAGTCTGATGAGTACAGAATATGGCTTGAGAGCAAGTCAAAGAAAGACGAAACTAATGAGAAGTAGCAGAAATGAAAACAGTGCGAAATGTAACATCAGAATTGTTGGTCATGAAGTAGACAAAGTTACGGAATTCTGCTACTTAGGTAGCAAAATAACCTATGATGGATGGAGTAAGGAGGACATAAAAAGCAGACTAGCACTGGCGAAAAAGGCATTCCTAGTAGTAATAAACATAGGCCTTAATTTGAGAAAGAAATTTCTGAGAATGTATGTTTGGAGCTAGTGAAATATGGATTGTGGGAAAATTGCAACAGAAGAGAATAAAAGCATTTGAGATGTGGTGCTACAGATGAATACTGAAAATTAGATGGACTGATAACTACAGGAATGAGAAGGTTTTGTACAGAATCAGAAAGGAAAGGAATATATGGAAAATACTGACAGGAAGAAGGGGGAGGATGGCAGGACATCTGTTAAGATATCAAGTAATAACTTCCAGGTACTTGAGGGAGCTGTAGAGGGTAGAAACTGTAGAGGAAGACAGAGGTTGGAATACATCCAGCAAACAATTTGACAACATAGGTTGCAAGTGCTACTCTGAGATGAAGAGGTTGGCACAGGAGAATAATTCATGGTGGGCCACGTGAAACCAGTCAGAAGACGGATGTCTCAAAAGGAAAAGAAGGGGTCTGGGTTGAAACACCTACTGTTGCTGGGATGAGGGAGCATGGAGCCCAGTGGAGCAGGCTGGTCTGTACACTGGGTGCTAATGATACATTAGTGGAACGAGCATTTATTCCATTACTATGTACAATCATGTACTCTTCTTAGTGTTGGCACCCATGCCAGCTGCAGCCTAACATTCGGCGATGGAACATGCTGATGCTGTTTCAGCAATCTCACAGAGGGCGCTGCCCACAGGCAGCCGCTCATGTAAATATGGTGTTGGGCAGGTAGTAGGCCTCACTGGTGGCTGTTGTAACCTTTACAGCAGGCATTGCTGCCCAGGACAGCATCTGTGTACTTCCAGAGTACTTTTGAGGACATCGACTGCATGACGTGGAGATGAACAACAGTGTAACCCTTCCACCATAGAAGGCCAGGATGTTGTTGACTGCTTGGAGGTACCAGTTGAAAGCAGCAGTGGTTAGTGCACCTCCTGAGTACTGCAACAGGTGGATGGTGCATCTAACATCATCAGTTCAACTTAGCAAGCCAGAGGTAGAAGTCTGCAAGTCTCCTCATCAGTGGCTGTGAGCAGACCAGACAAGCAGCAGTCTTGAAGGTAGAAGTCATCTTGGTGAACGGTGGCAGGGCATGACTGGTTTGGCCTCGTAGCCGGTGTAATGCAATATAAAGATGCCAAGGCTCAGAGGCCTGAGTATTTATTACTGCTTGTCTGAGGCAATGTCATTATACACTACTGGCCGTTAAAATTGCTACACCGAGAGGAAATGCAGATGATAAACGGGTATTCATTAGACAAATATATTATACTAGAACTGACCTGTGATTACATTTTCATGCAATTTGGGTGCATAGATCCTGAGAAATCCGTACCCAGAACAACCTCCTCTGGCTGTAATAACGGCCTTGATATGCCTGGGCATTGAGTCAAACAGAGCTTGGATGGCATGTACAGGTACAGCTGCCCATGCAGCTTCAACACGATACCTCAGTTCATCAAGAGTAGTGACTGGCATGTTGTGACGAGCCAGTTGCTTGGCCACCATTGACCAGATGTTTTCAATTGGGGAGAGATATGGATAATGTGCTGGCCAGGGCAGCAGTCGAACATTTTCTGTATACAGAAAGGCCCGTACAGCACCTGCACCATGCGGTCGTGCATTATCCAGCTGAAATGTAGGGTTTCGCAGGGATCGAATGAAGGGTAGACCCACGGGTCGTAACACATCTAAAATGTAACGTCCACTGTTCAAAGTGCCGTCAATGCGAACAAGAGCTGACCGAGACGTGTAACCAATGGCACCCCATACCATCACGCTGGGTGATATGCCAGTATGGCGATGATGAATACTCGCTTCCAATGTGCATTCACCACGATGTCGCCAAACACGGATGCGACCATCATAATGCTGTAAACAGAACCTGGATTCATCCGAAAAAATGATGTTTTGCCATTCATGCACCCGGCTTGTCGTTGAGTACACCATCGCAGGCGCTCCTGTTTGTGATGCAGCATTAACGGTAACCACAGCCATGGTCTGCGAGCTGATAGTCCATGCTGCTGCAAATGTCGTCGAACTGTTTGTGCAGATGGTTGTTGTCTTGCAAATGTCCCCATCTGTTGACTCAGGGATTGAGACGTGGCTGCATGATCCGTTACAACCATGCAGATAAGATGCCTGTCATCTCGACTGCTAGTGATACGAGGCCGTTGGGATCCAGCACGGCGATTCGTATTACCCTCCTGAAGCCACCGATTCCGTATTCTGCTAACAGTCATTGGATCTCGACCAGCGCGAGCAGCAATGTCGCGATACGATAAACCGCAATACCGATAGGCTACAGTCCGACCTTTAACAAAGTCAGAAAAGTGATGGTATGGTACACATTTCTCCTCCTTACAAGAGGCATCACAACAACGTTTCACCAGGCAACGCCAGTCAACTGCTATTTGTGTATGAGAAATCGGTCGGAAACTTTCCTCATGTCAGCATGAGGTGTCGCCACCGGCGCCAAACTTGTGTGAATGCTCTGAAAAGCTAATCATTTGCATATCACAGCATCTTCTTCCTGTCGGTTAAATTTTGCGTCTGTAGCACGTCATCTTTGTGGTGTAGCAATTTTAATGGCCAGTAGTGTATCTGGCCAGCTGACGATGACCAAATTTTTTATTTTTTTTTATTTTACATGTCTAGTTCCGTAGGACCAAACTGACGACCAAATGTCCAAGATCATGGAATGTGTCAATACATGAAATTACTACATAAAAGTAATAAAAGATAAAATGAAATGTTTGTGAACCAAAAAAAAGGCAAGCCACAAGTTATAAGTAAACACAATAACAATATAACGCAGGAATTGGCTTATTTTTTCAAGGAACTCCTTAACAGAATAGGAGTGACCCATGAGGAAACTCTTCAGTTTCAATTTGAAAACGTGTGGATTACTGCTAAGATTTTTGAATTCTTGTGGTAGGTTATTGAAAATGGATGTTGCAGTATACTGCACACCTATCTGCACAAGAGTCAAGGAAGTGCAATCCAAATGCAGATTGAATTTCTGCCTAGTATTAACTGAGAGAAAGCTGCTAATTCCTGAGAATAAGCTGATATTTTCAATAAGTAACAACAGTAAGGAATATATATTTATATATATGAGTCTAATGTCAGAATACCCAGATTAGTGTACAAGGGTTGACAAGAGGTTCTCGAACTTGCACCTCTTATTGCCTGGACTGCCCATTTCTGAACCAGAAACATCCTTGAGAATGGAAAGAGTTACCAAAAAATATAATACCATACAACATAAGTGAACAAAAATATGCAAAATACACTAATTTTCATGTCAAATGATCACTTACTTCAGATACCAATCAAAAGTAAAAATAGCAGCATTAAGTCTTTGAAACAAGATCCTGAACATGGACTTTCGAAATCAGTTTATTATCTGTCTGACACCTAGAAATTTGAACTGTTCAGTTTCACTAATCACATGCCCATTCTGTGAAATTAAAACATTGGGTTTTGTTGAATTGTGCATTAGAAACTATAAAAACTGAGTCTTACTGTGATTGAGTGTTAATTTTCTACAAGCCATGAACTTATGTCATGAACTGCACTATTTGAAACAGAGCCAATGTTGCACACAATATCCTTTACTACCAAGCTAGTGCCATCAGCAAACAGAAATATTTTAGAATTACCTGCAATACTATATGGCATACCATTTATATAAATAAGGAACAGGACTGGCCGCAACACTGATCCCTGGAGCACCCCCCATTGAACTGTGGCCCACTCAGACCCCACATCACAGCCATTCTCAGCACTCTGAATAATGACCTTCTGCTGTCTGTGGTTAAACTAAGAGGTCAACCAATTGTGAGCTACACCCTATATTTAATAATGGTCGAACTTCTGGAGCAATGTTTTGTGATCAACACAATCAAATGCCTTAGTTAAATTAAAAAATGTGCCTAGCATTCGAAACCTTTTGTTTAATCCATCCAGTACCTCACAGAGAAAAGAGGATATAGTATTTTCAGTTGTTAAACCACTTCTAATGCCAAACTGTACATTTGATAGCAAATTATGTGATATAAAATGATCGCTTATTCTTACATACAAAGCCCTTTCAACAAATGTAGCAAATACTGATGGCATAGAAACAGGACTAAAATTGTCTACATTATTCCTTTCTCCCTTTGTATAAAGCAGCTTTACTATAGTAGAGCATCGATTATCCGAACGTCGGTCAACTGAATGACCGCTTAACTGAACTGTGTACTCACTCCCACCTGTTACTCTCCCACCCTAGTGCCCATCATCCCCCTCACTCCCAAATCAAGCAATAGATTGCCAGGAATGTGATGAAGAAGACGTTCATGAATGGATGACTATTGATGATGCAGATCCAGGACACCAAATCATGCAAGATAGTGAGATTGTAAACGTCGTCACTGATAAAGATGACGCCGCCAGCATCTCATCAATCAGTGCTCCAGAAAGTGAAGATGAAAGTGTACCAACAGCTTCTGAGGCGTTCACTTGTTTAGATACTGCCTTGCGATGGTTTGAAGCCCAAGATGAAAGTGACCAGTTTCAGATATCTGTAATGAAAAAAGTACATAACTTAGCTGCTCGTAAGCTTGTATACTTGCTTAGACAGACCAAAATAAAGGATTTTTTTTTAAATGTTAATTTTGTATACTGTGTGTATTGTTCATGCAAAATGCGTATTTAATATGTATATATTTTTGTTTAATAAACTGTACCACATACTGTATGTTCCTACTGAAGTTGCCTTTGTATGTTACTTTGTAATACTAAAAGAGACGCCTGTTTTTATGAATAAATTTACTGTACGGTACTTCTTTTTGGCAAATAAACATGTACAGTTCGATTATCCGAACAAACCAGTTTTCGGAACACCCATGTCCCCCAATTACTTTGGATAATCGACGCTCTACTGTACTAAGTATTTTAATCGTTTAGGAAACTGACAATTCTTAAAGGAAAAATTACAAATATGGCTAAGTATAGGGCTAACATATGCAGCACAGTACTTTAGTATTCTGGTAGGTGCTCCATCATATCCACGAGAGTCCTTAGTCTTCAGGGAATTAATTGCTGACTCAATCTCCCCCTTGTCAGTATCACAGAGGAGTACCTCAGACATCAGTCTCGAAAACTGTTTTCCTAGAGTGTTATATGATTCCCTATAGAAACTAAGTTTTTATTTAATTTACCAGAAACGTTCAGAAAATGATTGTTAAGTACTGTACATATATCTGACTTATCAGTAACAGAAATATTTTTACTATGAACTGACTTTATATTGTCAACCTTGTGCTGTTGACCAGACATTTCCTTCGCAACTGACCATATTGTTTTAATTTTATCCTGTGAATTAATTATTCTATTTGTGTACCACATACACTTTGCCTTCCTAATAACATTTTTAAGCGCCTTACAGTACTGTTTATAATGGGCTATGGGAGCTTGATTGTGACTTCTTTTAACATGTTGATATAATTCCCACTTTGTTCCCACTAGTCAGCCACCCAGGCTGCCTTTTACTGCTAGAACCCTGTTCTAATGGAAAGCAGCTTTCAAAAAGCATGAGAAATGTCTTAAGGAAAGCATTATATTTGTCATTTATGTTTTCAGCACTATAAAAATCCTGCCACTTTTGTTCCTTAATGAGGTTTAAAAAATTCTATATTGTCGATGGATTAGCTTTCCTACATAGTCAATAATAATAATAATAAATAATAATAATAATAATATTTGTGTTATGCTCTTGAAGAGCACATTTCCCTGTTGTTTTCTCTTTATGTTATGCCCAAACTTCCCTCATTTGTGTGTTGTTTTTCTGCTTCTGTTCTTCGGTCCACTTTAGGTCCTGTGTTCTCTTCGTCTTCTCTTTTTTCCTGTTTGCCCAGTGTTCTCTCATCCTCTGGCTGTGTTCTTGTCATCTCTGTTCGGTCCATTGTGTTTGTTTGTTGTGTGATTTCTCTTGTAGTTTGTTTCTCCTGATCAGGTTCTTAAAGAGTGTTTTGTTTTGTATAGGTTCATGTGTGATGTTGAGTTGTTCCACGTCATTTCTTACTTCATTCATCCATTTGTTGTTTTTCCTTGTGCTAACCCAGTCCAAGATCTGTCTCCTTATCCTACGTGTCGTCATCCTATGTGGTGCCAATCTGCCGAGGCGTCCGTAAAACTGTAGTCTTCATTTCCTGTTTTGGTCTGTTATTTTCTCTGTATGTTCATATATTCTTCAGCTGGCCTCTTTATCCATACCCCGTCTTTTTGCATTGCCCCGAATATTTTCCTGATTATTTTTCGTTCTGTCTTCTCTGTGTGTTTGATTTGTGTCTGTCCTTATACTACTGTGGTCTCAGCTGCGTATAGTGCTTCTGGTAGTACCACTGCCTCGTAGTGTCATAGCTTGGCGTTTTGTGAGACAGCTTTCTTATTGTAGTGATTCCAAGTCAGTTTGTAGGCCTTCTGTAGTTTCGCTCTTCTCTCTTCATTAGATACCTTATTTCTTCCTGTAATCTGTATTGTTTCTCCTAAGTACTTGAAATTTTCTGTTCTGTGTATTGTCCCATATTTTGTGTGTAGTGATGGGTGTTTTTGCGTGCTCGTGAACTGTGTTTTCTCGTAAGATATCTGTAGTCTGATCTTGGCTGCAATTTCGTGTAGTTCCTCTATGGCTCTTATTGTTTCTATTTCTCATACCGTTGCGATGGCTAAATCACCTGTGAATGCTAGACACATGACTCTTACTTTTCCTAACTGGACTCTTTTTCTGTGTCTCTTCCCATTCCTTCACTATTTTGTCCAGTACTATGTTGAACAGTAATGATGAGAGACTGTTGCCCTGCCTGAATCCTGTTCTGATTTTGAATTGTTCTGAGAGCTCTCCACAGAACTTCACTTTAGATGCTGTGTTTATTAGTGTTTGCTGAATTATGGTTGGTGTCTTCCTAACTACTCTGTATTCTTTCAGGATTGTAAAGAGGTTTTCTCTGTCTGTTTAGTCATATGCTTTCTTGAAGTCGATGAAGGTGATGATTATTTTCTGTTTGTGTTGCAGTATCATATTAAGGTTCCATATCTGTTCAGCGCACGACTTTTGTTTACGAAACCCAGCCTGGTATTTGCCAATCAGGTGGTCTGTTTGCTTTTCTAATATATTTAGCATTGCTTTCAAATGTATCTTACATGTGACAGGTAACAGTGAGATGCCCATGTAGTTGTTTGGGTCCGACTTATCCCCTATCTTGTGTAGAGGGTATATCAGTGCTGTGCACCATTCTTTCGGTATCTCTTCTGTTTCCCATATATGTTTCATGATGTTGTGTATGTGTTCTGTGAGATCCGGGTCTTGTAGCTTCCAGAATTCCACAATCACTCCATTGTCTCATGGTGCTGTATTGTTCTTGAGGTTCTTGATGATTTCTCTTACTACTTCTGTCAGAGGTGGTTCACTATCTGGGTTTGGTGTGGATTCCTCTGTGACCAGTTAGCCTCTTGGTTATTTGTATTTTGCTAGGAGGTTACAGTTGTTCTTGGTAATGGTCTCTAGTGTACTGTCTGGTCTCCTAAAGCAGAGGTTTGGTGCTTGGTATTTCATCCTGTTTTTTCTGAACATCCTGTAGAAATTCCTCTTGTTGTTCTTTGTGAAATCTGCTTCTATCTCTTCTAGTTTCTGTTTGTCATAGTTTTGTTTTTCTTTACAGATAATTTTACTTGTCTGTTTCTGTGTTTTGAGAAATTCATCCCAGTTTTCTGGTGTATTGTTGCTATTGAACTTCTTCCATGTGTTGATTCGTCGTCCTTGACGTGCTGGAATTCTTTACAAGAACAGGATTTGGATGTATAAACAATTCAATGTGCTAAGTGAATTGAGTAAAAGGTACACCTTCATACTTCCCATAAAATTTTATTACTGTATTTTATGGACTATGAAACACACTTTTTTTTTTTTCTTCGAAAAATTTCCTTCAAAATTCAGGTGCATCTCATAGTTGAAATTAATAAAAAAATTTTCAGTGTTTGACTTGAAATTCCCATCAGTCTTAAAAATGGCCATATATTTTGATGCCATGGGAAACTTATCTCTATCTGGCAAATTGTATTCAACTGGCAACAGCAGTGCACCAATACGACAAACGTCAGTTGCGGGGATTCACAAGCTTGCTAACACTGTTTGCCTCATGCCTGGCCACCAGCAACCCAGAACACTGTCATTGCAATCTGTGGTGCTAGTGAACTTGAAATGAAAATGATTTGTGCTAATTTATATGATGTGGCTTTAAATTGAAAGTAATAGCATAGGCAGACAAACATAGAAACAGAGCAGCTGAGCAACATTTCAGCCCTTCACCAACAGAGAAAAACCATTTGTAGTTGGCGAACTAAATTGAAGAAGACAATGTGCAAATAGAGGACTGAATGCAAAATGGACCAAACAACATGATGACTTACTGAAATGGATTCAAGGACACCTCAAAATGTGTGATGAAGCTAGCTACGATCTCTTTACTTCCTCTTGTTTTGCCATCTGCCTCCTTAAAATCAGTTTATTTTAATTTTTTTGCATAATTACCATTAACATGCATGAGTATAATCAGCATTTCCATAAAAGAGAAAAGTTGGCCCTCAGGCTTAGAGAATATAGCACCAGGTCTAATTTTGTGCTTAGCTTTATGTATGTAATTAATTTCCCAGTTCATTTTGACCATTCCTAGTTAGTACTTTTGTTATAGGGTGAAGTCAGTAATTGTTTAGTGACTTAAATTCTATTGTTGACTTATAAACAAATTTAAATTGTGTACTAATTATAAACATTTGGAAGAAGAACTACTAGAATTCTTAAAGTATTTATTTGGTTTTATTTAAAAACGTATTAGCAAAGCCAGCCCTTAATTAATTCCAAAATAATTACCAGCTTTGTGAAAAGTATTGTTTGTATAACTATATCAGTTAATTTCATTATTTAAACAATAATTCAGCCTAACCTTTATGATAGAAGAAACTGTTAAAAAGAAGGAATTTGTTGATGTATTCAGTTAATTGAATGAGTTATGTTTTAATCGTAATTTCCGTAACTTAAAACATCAAACAATGTATAGTTTCAGTGCCTATTATTGTGAGGATATATAAAGGACTGATTTTTGGTCCCAAGACAGTCAGTGTTGAAATTTCACCCCCCCCCCCCCCCCTCCCATTTTTCATCCAGTATAACAATGCAGTACATCGGCACCGAGGACCATCAACAAAGAAATGAAGCAGGTAAACATCACAATTGACATTGGAATTAATACAAAAATGATATAAATCCACACTGATAAGCTAGTGCTACAGTGGATCTTAACAGACTTTAGGGGTGGAGTTGGTTGATGCTTCAGGTTTTGGAAGTGTCATGGACTTAGCATGCGAACCAAAACCAATACACCTCCGAAAATGCCACAGGAGTATGAAGAGAGAATATGATCTATCCATCGCTTTATTATTCAACATCTAAAGCAAAACCATTGTGGAACTAAGTCAAATAGCAAATTAGGACAAAACTCCTCTGACATTTGATGTGCCGACTAAAAGAACTGTTCCCTCAAAAGGTGCTAAAACTTTAAATATAAAAACAAATGGACATAAAAAAAATCACTACACTGTTGTTCTTTCATATTGTGGTGACAATACTAAACTTGTGTAATCCAAAGATAATTATAAAGTGCAGAATAATGCCAAAACCTTCTGAAACTCCACCAGGTGGTGGTGTTCATGTACATGACAGGGGCTGGATGTAAAAGACTGGTATGAAATTATGGATTAATGGAGAGTGGGAGAGAAGGAAAGGTGCTTTATTGAGGAAGAGTTCTCTTCTTGTGCTGGACCAGTTTGGTAGTCACTTGAAAAATTCTGTGAAAGACAGACTGAGACAGGAAAATACAGAGCTTGCTGTTATTCTGGGAGGACTTACTTCACAATTTCAATCATGATGAATAAACCATTTAAAGTGTGTATGAGAGAGAAGTGGAAGAAATGGATTATGGATGAAACTCAACATGAATTCATGCTAAATGGAGCTTTAAAATGACCTAGAATCAAACAAGTATGTCAGTGGATAAAACAATCATGGTCTAGAATGAGAGAACACATTATTGTTAAATCTTTCAACAAGTGTGGCATAAGTAATCTAAGAATTTTTTTAGTTTGGCTTTGCAATCTAAAATGGTAAAAATGTTGTTTCTTTAAAAAAAAAATTGCTTAAAAGTTATGGTGCCTCTTATAATCCGCAATGTCTTACAGTCTGTGAAATATGGTACTCAGAGGGACATAGTTGGTCCATCACTAACATCAGATTAACAGTCAGCCCTGATCTCCACAATTCTTACAGTTATGTACATTTTCAAACACTTGCTTCATTGTTAGTATTACAATTATTAGAGATTGCAATTAAAAGTTATCACCTCAGGTTAATTTGACATACATACAGAAATGTTACAATTGCTCTTATTTGTTTCATGTTCTCACTTTTGCTAGAAACTGATGTTACCACATAGATTTCCATGAAATAAGTAGAATGAACAATGTTTTTTAAAACTTCATTAATTTATCGACTGCAAAATTAAATACACTATTTCTACTATGTTTTTGATATACATATGATCAGAGCTTCTGTTATTCTTTAGTTCTTTTACACAAAAGGTATCTTCCGGTAATTTGTTTACGCATATTTTAGATTTCATAATTTGCAAAGTCTTATAATTATTTCGAAAATTAGCGAATTTAGCTATCTACATAAGTTATACAGATTAATAATAGCAGTACATATGTTAATCCAAACATTAAACAAAGGAAAATCCAGGATGGAATAATGACAATAATATGAAAAGGATAGATTGCTATTGGCTATATAGTGGAAGTCACAGACAGGCAGTCACAGACAGGCACAACAAAAAGACTAGCAAGCACATAAGCTTTCATCCAGAAGACCACCTCCTTCTGAAATTGTCAAAACACACACACACACACACACACACACACACACACACACACACACACACACACACACTTATTCACGCAAATACAGCTCACACACACATGACCATTGTCTCTGGCTGCCGAGCCCAGACTGTGACCCTGTGCATAATTAGAGAAGTGACCTGGATGGTGGGTGTGAGGAGGAGGTTGGGACATGGAGGAGGAGGAACTGCAGGGTATGGGTGAGGGATGATAAAGTGCTGTTTGTGGGAGTGTACAGGGATGAGGTGGAGAGAGGGTAGAGAAGTTAGGTGCAGTCAGGTGGTTAGACGGAGGGCAGATGGGCGGGGGTGCAGGGGTGGGGGGGGGGGGTGGAGGGAGGTAGGAATGAAAAGGAGAGAGGTAAAAAGATTGTGGGGGCATTGGTGAAATAGAAGGCCGTGTAGTGCTGGAGTGGGAACGGGGTTGGAGGTAGGTGGGTGAAGGGCAATGACAACGAAGGTTGAGTCCAGGAGGTTTAAGGGAATATGGGATATATTGCAGGGAGAATTCCTTCCTGCACAATTCAGAAAAGGTGGTGTTGGTGGGAAGGATCCAGTTGGCACAGACTGTGAAGCAATCATAATAATGAAGAACGTTGTGTTGGGCAGCATGCTCAGCAGTTGGGTAGTCCAGCTGTTCCTTGGCCACAGTTTGTCAGTGGCAATTCATATAGACAGACAGCTTGTTGGTTATCATGCCAACATAGAAGAAAACACAGTGCTTCTGGCTTAGCTTGTAGATTGCATGACTGGTTTCACAGACAGCCTTGCCTTTGATGGAATAGGTGATGTTTGCGACTGGACTGGAGTAGGTGGTGGCTGGAGAATGTATGGTACAGGTCTTGCATCTAGGTCAATTACAGGGATATGAGGTGTGAGGCAAGGATGTCCCTGTAGATGCAAGACCTGTACCATACATCCTTCAACCACCACCTACTCTTGTACAATCAAAAGCATCACCTCTCCCATCAAAGGCAGGGCTACCTGCAAAACCAGTGATGTGATCTACAAGCTAAGCTGTAAGCACTGTGTGTTGTTCTATGTGGGCATGACAACCAATAAGCTGACTGTCCACGTGACTGACCACTGACAAACTGTGGCCAAGGAACAACTGACCACTCAGTTGCTTAGCATGCTGCCAAACACAATGTTCTTTACAGCCTGTGCCAACTGGATCTTCTCAACAATACCAGCTTTTCTGAAATGCACTGGTGGGAATTCTCCCTGATATATATCCCACATTCCCTTAAAGCTCCCTGTCTCAATCTTCATTATTCATTGTCCTTCATCCCTTGCTGCCCCAGCCTCCTCCTTACACTCACCACTGCTGCTCCCATCATGCGCTGTTGCTTGCAGTCCAGACTCAGCAGCCAGAGACAGTGGTCATGTGTGTGAGAGCAGTGTTTGCATTTGCATGAATGTGTGTGTGTGTGTGTGTTGTCTGTTTCAGAAGAAGGTCTGCTGTCAAAATTATGAAAAGGATAGATTGCTACTTCCTATAAAGCGGAGATGTTGAGTCGCAGACAGGCACAACAAAAAGACTACTTAACACATAAGCATGTGTTTAGTAGTCTTTTTGTTGTTCCTGTCTGCAACTCAACACCTCCACTTTACGGGGAGTAGCAGTCTATTCTTTCCATAATATTGTCATTAATCCAAACTTCGTTTCATGTATTTTGGCTGTCAAATGGAACTGAGTAGTGTGGAATAACATGATTTTATTATATGCTAATTAGAACAGAATGCTATAATTTCAGATGTCTCTACCAATTAACCGAGTTCTATAGGTTTGGTATGTTGGTATTTCATAATCATTTACATATTATATCAATCATAAAGTAGCGATTGCTGATTCTGATATTATAATTACCTTGTTAATTGTAATCTGGATGATCACTTGGTTTTAATGTATAGAGAATTGTAGTTACAGACTTTACAATATGCCTTGTGCTTTGATCTGTTATTTATCAGTGCTCCCGCCCCCCCCCCCCCCCATCCCTCCCTGAAGAGTACTGTACATCTCCAAAATGTGCAAGACTCTTCCAGGCAATCCATGTAACAGAGAACCAATAATGAGAACAAATTTAAAGATTGACAACAAAATCTTTGAACATAAATGAACACAAAAGATAAGAAGTAAATAGTGCTACACAAGTACTTAATATTGAACAATTTAGTATTACACGGATTCTGCAAAGAAAATATATTTTAATCGTACAAGCCTTTAACTTTTCATAATCTCCTCTTCCACTGCAGAAGGTTATTATCGCTTCCAGTCATTTAGTCCTAGAAAAATCACAAATGTGGTCACATTTTCTATTAACCAAACCACTTACTTAAAGCAATGTATATTTCTTGTAGATGATTGACAGCACAATGAGAAACATAAGGTAGAGAACATGCAATGAAATACACAAAGATAAAATGAAAGTTTTAGTGCTAACTACAATTATGTGCAGTAAGATAACATTGCTTGTGACCCAGTAATGTTGATAATAATTCCCCTTTCTCTTGCATTTAATATTAAAGGTTAATTGTTCTTGTTTATTGGCAAGAAGAGAAAGTGGAATTATGTTAACAGCAAAAGCTGAGGCAGAAATCAGTGCAAACAGTGATTTTTGGCTTGTTGCTAACAGGGTGATGCATGGCCTTGAGAATACACATCAGTTAGTAATTCAATGGCAGCTTTTGTTTTGTACTGCAGCATTACTTTAAAAGGTGTTAGACTTCATTAGAAGAGTTTAGAGTAAATGCAGGTTCTTTTATTGACCATATGATAAGCATTCAGAGCTGTAGCATTGGCAGCTGATAAGTAGCATCATTATATAATTTATTTTTCAGATTTTTGTCTGATACTGTAGATGATCTTATTAGTTGTTTAATTATTATGCACCCCAACATGTGTGTAATCAGTCTGACACATCACTAATGTCCAAAACATGCACAGCAAGCATCCATGTTAAACCTAGTTTCACATCTATCTTCGTCATGGTGTCTGAATATCTTTAATGACACTCAGCATTGACAATCAACTTTGTCTTACATCATTGGAATTGTCACTGAGTGCATACATGGGAAGGACTAACAGTCAGCTGATGATACTCTAAAGTGGCTACTGTGTTCGCATCTCCGCCTGTGTGGAGTGCCTCATTAACCTGCTTATGGAATACTCTGTCTACAAATTAAACCACAGAAAATCATTTGCTCTTGAGATTGCACCCAAGTAAGTGAAGTTCACAGTTTTGTAAAGCATTTGCATTGGCAAAATTATTTGTTTGCACTATGCAACACATGCCAGACACAAGATCTCACTCACAAGTTACCCTGTCTATAAGTCCCCTTATCCCAATTTCAAATGTTTAGTTGCTCTTAGGTACACCCCAGATTTCACAGTAGTTTTAATGCAGGTTTTGCTTTAGGGGTTCTGTCATTCATGTTACATAGACATGTCTCAAATTCATCCCATCACAGATCTCATTATTTTTTAATGAAAAGCAAAATCTTTTCATGATGTATATATAAAGAATATTAGTTTTACATTTATCTGTATCTTTTTTGTTCTTTAGAAAAATATTTACAGTGCATGATAGTACCCTTCTATTAGTGAACTACTGGTTGGGTAGTTATTAGACCAATTCTATTTTGAGGATTTTTTACTGTACAGTCTCAACACTATTCAAGGCTTGGACAACAGAGTTTTGTCTGTTCTTTGAATGTAGTTTCATCTACTCATAGCAGAATAATGACCATGCATACATACCAAATACACACAAACTGAACAGAAAATTCTAAAGATAGGCTCAATGACAGGAGCACCGTGTTTTATTATATGCTCAGAATTTTCATTAAAATATTTGTCCTTCACTTCATTACAACTACTTATCTACTTAAAATTAATGAACTAGAAGTTTCCCTCATTCAGGCTCATGAATCTTGATTTTGTAAACACAAATTATTAAAATATAGTGCAGCTATATCCAAACCAATAATTTCATCGGAAGCATTTTCATTTTGTTCTCAGCACTCTGCTTGAGAGCTCACATAAACTTCAATCATTTCACTGTCACGGTCAAATAACCTATTATGCACATAATAAAGGTAGTGAATACCTTGAAGATAAAACTACTTATTTAACCTCCATCGAGGAAAACTAAGAGTCTCTTTCTAGACAAAATTTTAGACTTGTACGAAAGTACTTCCCTGTCTTAAGCATCTGTTAGTGGCACAGATTGGCACACTGTACATGCAGTACATCTTCTTGCAGTATATTGTTTTTTTCATTCAGACTTGAACTATTACATAGGAACTCATATACATAGATATTTCTTGCTAAACAGTTCAGGGTGTTATGCAGCATTCATTGTACTTAAAGGTATTGATATATAGCAGTAAAACTGTTCAGATAATGGTTTATTTCAAGTATTTCCTTACAGGTACTTGATAGCTTAGTACAATGACTACACAAAAATTGTTTTTTTCCCCTCCTTTTCTTATTTTTCTTCTTTTTTATTTTTTTCACTTGGATTCATATATGAAATTCCTTAAAGTATATTTTCACATGAATCACTAGCCAAGGAATACCTTTTACATTTTCTCACTTCAAGGAATTTAATCATCGCTATTACCCATTTAGATATTTTTCAAATCTTGGCAACTCTAAAGTCCTTCTATTTTGTTTGTTTTTGGAAAAGCCAAAAGGTAACTACTTGGGTGTGGCATCCTGATAATCTTGTATGGTCCTATTTACTGCTTCTTTTCTGTAGGGCAGAAGGTTTTGTGCATGATTTAAACAATACATTCTTCCCAACTAAATATTCATACACATATCCTGACATTTTGTCACAGGTGTTCTGTCTAATGCTGGCATGTTTAGTGAGTGCAGTCAGTGTATCCATTGTCTTTTCCTCCAGTGTAGATTCTTCTTTATGCAGGTGTGGCAATAGGTTTATCCAGTCATTAACTTCTTTACTGTTAGTTCACAGCTCTGAAGGGATTTAAAGGATTGCTTAAATTGGCTAATAATTTATGATGTATGCAATATGTTGAGTAAATTCTATTCAACATGTATGTTGTGTACTTGTGGATGCACACATAAATTGATTAAATTCTTGGAAAATACATTCAATTGGATTAATTTGCAGATGTATTTTTTATATAATAATGTGTTTGATGTCACAGTATTATGAGAAGGAAAGTTGCTACTCACAATATAGCGGAGATGCTGAGTCACAGATAGATACAACAAAAAGATTTTGGCTGAAAGCCTTAAGTGTGAAAATCTTTTTGTTGTGCCTATCTGCGATTCAGCATCTCTGCTATATGGTGAGAGCAACTTTCCTTTTCTTAATATTGTTACATTCCACCCTGGATTTTCCATTGTTTCTGTTTGGGAAAAAAAAAAAAAAAAAAAAAAGAGTAAAGGGCAAGTAAATGCTTAACTCCACATTTTGCAAAGGGTACTGGACTGATAACATAGAATGTAGTTCTGTGCAGTGATGCTTGTTTCTGAGTTTAATTTTCTGACAGATCAGACAAGTTTTCAACAATTTTGCTACATATCTTCGCATATTCTGAAAATAACAATAACAGTACTGTCTGAGTTTCTCAGATTAATTTTACGTGAGTAATGTCTTTACTTTGTTCCAGCTAGGCTCTGCATCTTATACTGTGACCATTTATCACACACATCTAGATAGTATTGTTTATAATGGGTCTCTTTCATTAAGGGAATCCAGAAATCAATGATTTTTTTCAGGATAGTCCATAAGATCACTTAGACCTTGCGGCAGATGCAACAAGGTGTGTGCTACTACATTGTCTTTACCTTTCATCTACATTATTTCAGAACTATATTCCTGATGGAATACTGTCTACTTTGTGATCTATCATGGAGTAACATACAGGTGAACAAAAATCTCAGTGCATGGTGATCATAAAATACTTTAATGTGTTTACTGTAAATGTAGTAGTTAACTTACTTGAGCACCCATACTATGGCTAGGACTCCCACCTCAGTAGCTAAATAAACATGCTCACATTCTGAAAGTGTTAGACTTGCAAAACTGATCATGTTAACTTCAACTCTATTGTCTTTCTCAGGTATTCGAAATAGAAAGGCTCCAAGTCCAGAAAAAGGTGTATCCATTGCAATAAAAAAAATCTAAATTCATGTCAGGATAACACGGAATCTCAGAATTTACAAACCATTTTTTATAGCATCAAAATCTGACTGACATGTCTCCATCCTACACCATATTGCATTTTTCTTTAGTAAGCTTAAGAATGCTGGGCTACTGAGCAGTTTGTTAGGAACAAAGTGACAAAAACAAGAAGAAAAAGAACAGAGGCCAGTGAATGCCTTTAGCTGCTGCTTTGCTGTAGGAGCTTATTTTACTAGGATCAGGTGTTATTCCTGAAGGAGGTATAATGCGTCTTGGAAATTTAATTTCTTCGTTACCATATTTTAATTTTTGTAAGTTGTTCAGCCTGTGAAAATTTACATAATGTTCCATCAAATAAATCAAGATGTTCCTCCCACATAGCTGTAGCAATTAAGATGTCATCTACAGATAGTGCCACTTTATCTATCAGGTCTGGTGCAGGAATAAACATACCATAACTTACAATGAGCCCAAAGAGTAATACTGAAAATGGTAACTTCTGCCAATATGGACAAAAGCCACATATTTCCTAGATTCATTAGACAGTAGAAGTTGCCAGTAGGGAGCTTTGAGATTAATGCTCATTAGAAAGCATCTACTGTGAAACTTCTGCAGTAGACCCTCTAAATTTTCAGGTTGTATAGACTGGCACAATTATTCTGTTAATGGCACATGCACCCAAGACTAAATGACTTTGGCCACAAGGCATATTGATTGCTAGTAATGAACTATACTACAGAGAGTGAGATGGTTCAATGGCATTCCAGTGAAGCATTCATTTTATTTCTCGGACAACAGCCTCTCATTTTGCCCATGTGCTGCAGTACGATTTTTGGCAAAATGTGTCTGTGGCATCACGTCCACATAGTACACATACGTATTTTTATACCTAGTTTTCATCAAATACACGTAAATTTTTCGTAAGTGTATTGCTTAATTTTAGTTGTTCTGAATGGAGTTATGATTAGTCCATTACTTTATCGTAGGTATAAGCTTTGTTGTTTTCACACTATCCACAGAGACTCGAAGAATTATTTTCAGGTGCACTCTTTGGTTTCACAAATTTTATCTTAAAATTCTGATAGCGTTTACCATGTTATACTGGGGTTTGTATTAAATCAACTGTGGTATCTTTGTCCTCAGTGCACAAATAGCATTTACCTTAAAAAATCTAATTTTACGTACTTTTCTTGGAAAAACTCCATGCCAAGTAAATGTTTGACTGAGACTGCTCAAAATTAGGAACTGGCATAGCATAACTTGATTTCTAGTTATAACAGCCATTTGTGTCTGCCATTTGACAAGTTGCAGTTTTGCAGCCAGAGCTGTAGTTACACAACAGTTCTGTACTGGGTAAATCAGCACTTTTTTATCTCCTTAATCTTGTTGATCAAGTTCTGTGATATAACATTAATAGAGGCATCTGTACGTAGAATAATTGAAGTACAAATTTTCCCAAGTATAGCCTTAATTAAGCTTGAACAATACTTGTGGATGATGATAACACTTGTTGATCCATATTCAGTTCATCTCTTGTATCAGTTTTGTCATTAGATCTTAACAGGTTAGTGTGATTGCCCCACCACATGAAATGCCTGTCATTGGAGTGCTTAATGAGGCCAGGATTAGTTTGATGAAGTGTGGTTATTGGTAGCTGGCTGTGGCTCATTGGTCACTTCAACAATGGTTAGTGACTAGCTTTGATTTTGCCGCCTACTATCAGATGAAACATGGTGTATCTGATTATTTTATGGATGAGTATTCATATTCTCCTGGTTCTGGTTTGCAGTACATGAATTCCAGTAACCGTAAGTGTTATTTCTGTAAAACTGTCTGCCGCATTTCAATGGTAGCCAGGATGATACTGATTAGTGTATCTTCTTCTGTCATTATTCAGATTTGACAGGCGGTGGTCAGTACACTGTGTGTCATTGCAGAGTAACATAGGAGGTGACATCATTTGGGTAGCACAGTAGCCATTTGGTCAGCCCGAATTGTGATTTTGGATGCGCAGCTGACTTGTTGCTGGTTGCACTATTGTAGCCAATACTGTTACTATATGGACATAATATGTTCTAAGTTATCATCCTGACATTTACTAATTTTTTATGAGCTCTAAAGGCAACTTTGCCTTTAGAATTCTCAGCACAACTTATGAGAAATTGGCTCTTCCCAATACCTAGGAAGTTTTGTCGAAGTACTTCTCAAAATATCTGAAGAGGCTACCCTGTTTAGCATGAAATGGTTCAGAATTGAATACCTGTTTCCTGAGCCTCTTCTGCATGCATCCTTACCAATATTTAGGTAAAAATTTTCTCTCAAATTGTTCATATGTTTGACAAGATTCAGCCATTTAAGTTGTCTAAAGGATGCCATCACCCTTAATATAGCCTGTTGTGAAGTGAATCTTTTGTTATTCATTCTATGATTGAGGTAGCACACCTCTGAAGCTTTTATGAACACAACTGAATGTTGGGTATGTTTATACAATGAAAGACCTGGAATTGTCTGTGCTTAAGTAAACTGTTTTCAAGTTGGATAGAGGCTAGTAAACGTGCAACCCCTTCTTTGCGGCTTGATGATAAATCATTGGAATTCATTTTTTTATTGTACATTGCACGATACTCAGCAGGATTATTGTAACTATCACATTTTATTAGCAGTTCGTGGGGTGTCTTGACCTGTTCCTTTAACTGTGCAGAATTCCTGTTGCAGAGTAGTAATCTGCATTGTAACTTGGTCATGGTATTCTGGTAAACCTTTGCTTAAAGCAGATTTTCTTTCAGTTAAGTCTGACTTTATTGATTCACCAATACTGTCCCTTTTGGACATAGCAGCTCTGACTGATTTATTTGTGACACATTCTAATTCTGAATCAAGTTTGCTACTAATTCTTCATTATTGTGTGAAAGCCATTGCAAAAAGTGAACAACAGTGTGCTGGCACCAATTTTCATTTTGTGTCTGTATTTAATCCCCCTGCTCTTGACAAAAGTATCAACTTTATTTTCTAACTGTCCTACAGTATTCTTTGTTTTTGTCCCATAGAGAAAGTAGGTATAGGACAAGGAACAATGATAGTATTAAATAAATACATTATGACTTTCATGCAATTATTATTAGTCTAACAATGGAAACTTCAAGTTGAGATAACAATGTGGGAAAAGGTAGATTGCTACTTACCATAAAGATGACACATTAAGTTGCAGACAGGCACAATTAAAAGACACTTACACATAAGATTTTGGCCACAGCTTACATCAGAAAAAGAAAGAGAAACTCCCACCATTCATTCAAAGAAGCAAGCATGCCTCATGCAGGGACCAAACTGCCAGCAGGTGAAGTGTCAGGAGGTTGAGAGGCATGAGGTGGCAAAAATGGAGCGAGAAAGGAGAGGAGTGGCGAAAGATGGGTGGGTTCATTGCCAGAGGTCATCAAACAAAAGAGAGTGGGAGACAAGAATGGGGAGGAGGTGATAGATCACAGTGGATGGAAACTGTTTGGAAGAGTATGTGGAGACAGGCTGACACCATAGATTGAGGCTGGGATGATTACAGGAGTGGACAATGTGTTGTAAGGATAATTTCTACCTGTGCAGTTCAGAAAAGCTGATGGTGAAGGGAAGGATCAAGATGGCTCAGGTAGTGAAGCAGCCATTGAAATCAAGTATTCATCTGCATGTAGTGCCACAGGGTGGTCTACTTTACTCATGGCCACAGTTTGACAGTGCCCATTCCTCATGGTGGCCAGCTGGTTGGTAGTCATACCAATATAAAAAGCTGTGCAAAGATTGCAGCAGAGCTGGTATGTGACATGGCTGCTTTCACAGTTGGCCTGGCCCTTGATGGGGTAGGATAAACTTGTGACAGTTCTGGAATAGGAAGTGCTGGGTGGATGGGTTGGGCAGGTCTTGCACCTGGATTTTCCACTGGGATATGATACCTGTGGCAATGCATTGGGGTTGGGAGTGGCTAGGGCTGAATGAGGGGGGCTGTGGAGGTTGGGTGCATGAAGAAACACCACTTTAGGAGGGATGGGAAGTATCTCGGGTAGGATCTCCCTCACTTCAGGGCATGATGATAGGTAATCAAAGCCCTGGTGAAGGATGAGGTTCAGTTGTTCCAGTGCATGTTGGTACTGGGTGATGAAGGCGACATTCCTCTGTGGCTGGTTCTTGGGGTAGTGTGAGGATATGGGGTGTGAGTGGAAATGGCACAGCAGATCTGTTTATGGGCTAGGTCTGGGGGATAATGCCTGTCTGTGAAGATCTTGGTGAGACCCTCAGCATACTGAGCAAGGGAGCTCTTGTCAACACAGATACACCATCCCCAGGTGGGAAGCCTATTAGGTAGGGACTTCTTTGGTGTGAAAGGTATGACAACTGTTGAAAAGCAGGTACTGTTGGTGGTTGGTGGGTTTAATTTGGACAGAGGTGCAGGTGGAGCCATCAGAGAGGAGGAGGTCAACATCTAGGAATGTGGTATGCTGGGTTGAGGAGGACCAGGTGAAATGCATGGGAGAGAAGGTGTTGAGGTTTGGAAGGAATGAAGATAGGATGTTTGGCCCTGGGTCCAGGTCATGAAGATATCATCAATGAACCTGAACCAGACTGGGATTCAGTATTTTGAGAGGCTAGGAGGGTCTCCTCTAGATGGCCCATAAAAATTTTGGCGTAGGAGGGTGGCATGTGGGTGCCCATGGCTGCACCATGGATTTGTTTATATACCTTCCATTCAAAGGAAGAGTAACTGTGAATTAGGATATAGTTAGTAAGTGGTAGTGGATTTGGAGCCTGAAGGATGCTGGGAAAGGTAGTGTTCAATAGCAGTGTAACACTTCTGACACTAAATGTAACTGGGTTTTCTCTTTTGATGCTAGACAATTGTCAGGATAAGCATTAATGCAAAGGGCATTTGATTCTAAAGCATTATGTCAGGGTGAGAAACACTAAATAAATTACTTTTTCTCTCTTAACAACATGTGGTCTTCAGCTCCAAAACTGAGCTGAAAACTACTCCTCTCGGGCCCACTGCGTCTCGCGTATTTATTTACTTCAGTTTTCTGGAGGTGAATGACTTCACGGTCATTGCCTCTTCTGTCACATTGATAAGCTTCTCGAAGAATCTTCTTAACATCTGTCATTGGCTCTTGGAATGTGGGCGAGGGCCTTTGATCACATCCGATAATTGAGAAACACGTGAGCCGGTCGGGCGATGCCCTGATGGTTGAATCGACAGCGTCCACTTATGTGGGGAGGGCGATGGCTTCTTCTGTCATGTTAAAAAGCTTCTCAGAGAATCTTCTTGACGTGAGCCAGTCGGGCGATGCCCTGACGGCTGACTCGACAGTTTCTGCTTCTCTCCTGAACGTGCTGACTTCAAGTGCCGGCCGTTGCCACTGCTGCTTTGCCCGCTGTTTGCCAGTGTGTACTTGTCTAAACTAAACTAAGTTTTTCATTTATTTTCTAATTTCTACTTCACTTTACATTGAATTCACTAATTTATTTACCTATATTAAGTACCACTCAACATTCCTCCCCTCTTCAGAGAAATTCGCTCTCAAATTTACCACTCAACACCTATCTTAAGTACCACTCAACAGCAGTAAGACCATGGGCACGAAGGATGTTGGTAAAATAAAATAAAATAAAATAAAACAAATGGTGTGTTGGGAGATGGTGTCAACAGTGATGAACAGGGCCCTAGGAAGTAAAGAGATGGGGATGTTGGAGAGACAGTGAAGTGATTGGTGTCTTTGATGTGGAAATCTGGGTTACGGGCAGTTGGTTGGAGGTGCTGGTCAGTGAGGGCCAATATTCTTTCAGTGGGGGCACAATAACCAGCCACAATGGGACATATAGGATTGCTGGGTTCGTGGATTTGAGGAGCATGTAGAAGGTGGGTGTGTTGGGTGTCATAGGAGTGAAGAGGGAAATGGATTCAGGGGAGAGGTTCTGGGAAGAGCCTAAGGCTTTAAACAGGGATTGGAAGTTGTGTTGGACTTCTGGGATGGGATCACTCTGCAGAGTTTGTTGGTGGAGGAATCAGATAATTGGCAGAGGCCTTCCAGCAGGTAGTCACTGTGATTCATAACAGCAATGGTGGAACCTCATCTGCAGGTGTGGTGATTAGGTCAGGATTTGATGTGAGGTTGTACAGCTATTCCTTCTTCCACTGAAAGGTTGGTGTTCTGAGGAAGGGACTTGGGGAAGGACAGTGAGGTTAAGTTGGAGGTAAGGAATTTCTGGAAGGTGACAAGTGGATGGTTAGGTGGGAGACAGGGGAGGAGGAGTGTGTGTGTGTGTGTGTGGGGGGGGGGGGGGGGGGGAGAGTCAATCATGGTTTGTATGAACTGGGAGAGGCATGGTTCAATTTTGAAATCAGGTTGGCATTGGTGGGAGGGAGTGTAGGACTAAAGGTGAGGCCCTTGGATAGGACTGAAACTTCTATGTATGGAAAGATTAACAGTAGTGTTAAGACAGTGCTTCTCTCTCCCCCCCATCTATACATTGCTATACCTTCCCCTTTCCCACCCCCTCCAGGCTACTGCTTCCATTCTACATGATAGCTGCATTCTGATCCAAGCTGCTAGAGGTGGTAGTCACATGTGCGTGAGGTGTGCTTGCTTGTGTGAATGAGTGGCATGTGTGTTTCTCTTTCTTTATCCGACGAGGGCTGTGGCGAAAGCTAATATGTAAGCGTCTTTTAATTGTGCCTGTCTGCAGCTTAATGTGTCATCTTTACAGCAAGTAGCAATCATTTTTTCCTACACTGTTATTATTAGTCTAAGTAGTGTAATGATAAAATGAGACTGCCATATGGTAGCAGCTCAGTCAGAGAAAAAGCAGTGAGAGAGTGTCGTGCAGGAAGCTGAAACTGATTCCCCAATGGCCTTTCAAATAAAATCCCAACAATTATCTAGAGTTTAGATACTTTACAAATATTTATACCATTATCCTAGACTTTATAAGGCTGTCTGGGTTTTTTATACATTGTTCTATTATATGATCCATTTCTTCACAGACAGTTACTTATCTACCATTGAACTTTCTATACACAAGGACATCCACAACATTTTTCCATAGTGTTTAGCTTTGCCTTTCTGAACTAATCTCTCTCCTTTCCCTTATTTCTTATATGAAGTTCAATGTATTTCCATCATACCTCTGTTACAATAAACTTTATAGCTTTATCATTTCCCTATAATTATTTTCAGTGTTGTATTGGGTGCAGTGGCATGTATTAAAATATATTTTCATATAGGGTGCAATGACATTCTACAGCATACAGGGTGTATCAAAAAGAGTCATCTGATGAAAAAAATTATAACTTTTATGTTATTTGAGATATATGCATGAACAATGTACTGCTGGAAAGAGCAAACTCTGGAGTTTTACATGGTTCCTGTTAGGTAGCAGCAGTGTGCACCCATTTCAGCTCTAGTAATAATGGTGTAGGGACAACAGAAAGCGTTTTGTGTTCTACATTTTATACAGTGCGGGTCAGTAATAACTGTTCACGGTGGCTTTTGTACTAGGTATGATGTGGATTCTCATATAGCACAAAGTATTAGATGGTGTCATGAACAGTTCTGAGAAACAGGCTGTTTGTGTAAAGGCAAATCGCCAGGCCATCCCTGAATGTCTGACAGAGATGACGAATGCATCTGCCATAGTTTCACAAGGAGTCTGCAGAAATCCATTACCTGTGCAGCTCAACAGCTCAACATGCCCCCGATGTCCATCTGGCATGTTTTGTGTCAACATTTACACATGAAACCATACAACATTCAGCTACTGCAAGCTCTTGTAAAGGTGACAAACACTAATGTGTGGAGTTTTGTAACTTCATTTTTGGCAAGATGGAGGATGACAGTTTTCTTCCACGCATAGTGTTTAGTGATGAGGCAACATTTCATTTAAATGGAAATGTCAGAATAAGGGGGATGGAACAACAACCACATGAAGTTGTACGACTTGAGAGGGACTCTCCAAAATTTAATGTGTTTTGTGCAGTTTCATGGGAAAAGGTGTATAGTCCATTTTTCTTTGCTGAGAATACTGTTACAGCAAGCATACACCTTGACATTCTGGAGAGCTTTCTTTCCCACAGTTGGAGACTTATTTGAATGACTTCATTTACCAAAAGGATGGGGCACCACCACACTGGCATCTGGAACTGTGGGAGTTTTTATATCAAAGGATAACTGAACAATGGTTTGATCACACTGAACCAAATGATTGAACCTTACATTATTAGCCTCCAAGGTCACCAGACCTGATTATATGTGATTATTTCTTGGGGGGTTTATAAAAGACTGTGTTTATGTGCCTCCATTACCAACAACAATGAATGAACTGAGACATCGCATAACAACAGCTATGGAAGCTGTAACTCAAGACATGCTTCCTGCAGTGTGGGAACAATTTGAATACTGCATTAACATATGCCATGCATCTTAAGGGGGACATATTGAACACCTACTTTTATTTTTTATTTTATTTGAGATACATATTTCATAGATCCAGTATGGCATGATTACGCATGGATGTGGAACGAGTCAAAGCAGATACAATATAGATATCATACAATACAATACATACTGGTATATTACACATGGTAGATGAATGAGTCAAAACTGGTACAATACAATAATATAATAGAGATAATAAACAATACATTACAAAAGATAATAGTGATAAAAAATAATACAGATACAATGACAAAGGAAATAATCTGAATTACTACTCAAATTATTTATCTCTGCTGAAGAATTCATCTAAAGAGTAGAAACATTTTTCCAGTATGAATTCCTTTAGCTTTTTTTTAATAGCATTTTATTTTCTTTTGGACACTTTATATTACTCAGGAGTGTGTTAAAGATTTTTGTACTTGTGTACTTTACCCCATTTTGTACCAGAGAGAGATTTTTCCATTCACAGAGCATGTCACCTTTCCGTCTTGTTTTATAATGTTGGTATGCCTCATTTGTTTCATATTCAGAGGAATTGAGAAGTGTGAATGCCATGAGTGAGAGGAGTTATTGTGAGGTAGCGGTTAATATACCTAACTGTTTAAAAAGATTGCGACATGAAGTTCTTGGAGGAACACAACATATAATTCGGACTAATTTTTTCTGGTGTACAAAAATTTTTTTTGAAACTGGTGAGTTTCCCCCCAAAAATCATTCCATAGCACATCACTGAATGAAAGTAGCCAAAATATGCAGACTTTGATACGTTGATGTCTCCAATTTTGGAGATTATTCGGATGGCAAATGTTGCTGAGCTAAGCTTTTTAAGTGTTTGCTGTATGTGGAATTCCCAGTTGAGCCAGTTATCTATGTGAACACCAAGGAACTTTGTGCACTGAATGCTCTGTAACTGTTGGCTCTCGTGTGTGCAATGTTAATCTCTTCTGGGCTTATGTAACTGGATTGGAACTGCATGTAATTTGTTTTACCGAGGTTTATTGCTAGAGAATTTGCTGTGAACCAGTTCAGAGCATTTGCAAGTGCTTGATTGTCATTTAACTCTATGTCAGTGGAGGTTTTGCTGGCTATCACTATACTTGTGTCATCTGCAAACATTGTGATATTGCTAGCACTGTTTGAGGACAGGGCTAGGTCATTAATATATATAATAAAAAGAAGAGGACCAAGGGCTGACCCTTGTGGAACTCCATGATGTACGAAACATCAAAAAACAAAATTCATTGTATATGTTCATTAGTTTTAGAAATATAGATGGGCCAAATCAGATGATTCTTTTTGATACATCCTGTATAGCGTCACAGCATGATAGTCAGTGTCAATGGATCAATCATACGTCATCATGCTTTCCTTTCCAGGACATAATACATTTTACCACCATTAAACACATCTAATAAGTGTGCTAATTCAATTACAGCATTATGCAATGAGACTGTAAATCAGTTATAAAATCCTATTGCTTGAATAAACAGTGGGTATGATTTAAAGTATCATATCACTGTTACTCACTCGCTGAAGCACATAGCGTAAGTTTGCCTGTAGGTGACACAGTTGCATCTGTATCTGTTCAGGCCAGTCAATCATCAAATGTAGAATTTGTGTTATAAGAAACTATATTTTTTGAGTGCAGTCAGTGAATTGAATTATAATAACTAGGTAGAGTTTAGGTTATTCAGACAATTTATATACATTTTACTTCCATCCCTAAAACCTTTGAGTAGACATTTTAGTATCAACATGTTTTAGATCATTGATTCATACTGAATTAGTTACATATGGCAAAAAGGATAAATAATAATTAATCAAAGAATGGAAAATCCAGAATGGGATGTAACAATATTATGAGATGGAAAGTTGCTACTCACCATATAGCAAAGATACTGAGTTGCAGATAGGCACAACAAAAAGACTTTCACAATTAAAGCTTTTGGCCATTAAGGCCTTCATAAACAATACACCCCCCTCCCCCCCCCCCCCCCTTCCATGCACACACACTTGACATTTACATTGAGCAGGAATGAAAAATACTAAGATTTTAACACTCTCTGTACCAGGCCTATTTTATGCACCCGTCCCTAGAAACCGGGCAATTTTACCAATATTAAAAAAATTACTGCATCAAATCTACTGTTTGGATTGTGGCAAATTTGGTACCATCTTGAAGCTGCACATTTCTACTTTAATTCTGAGTGAAAGAAACTACTTTACAATGCACAGCTTTAAGGTACAGTTATAGAAATCACTTAGATGTTTTAAGAATTTAGAAAAAGTCATACGAATAAGGGAATACAATTGTGATTTATTTTTAACCAAAATTGTGGCACTACATTACATGTTTCTGATAGTATACAGTATTACATATAAATTTCACACAGAATCATATTGTTTTTTAGTGTGGAAAATTTTAAAGCAAGGTTCCAGGCAGAGTGCAACGCCACACTGTTCACATTCGTATCGTGTCTCTTTGCGAGAAGCCTTGCCACTCTGTTTCTTGCTCCTGGAACTGCACACGTGACACACACGAGCAGCATACTTCTTAGTAGTTGCAGGTATGTGCTGCAAAAAATGTCTCTTTGTTAGCCGACCTACAGTTCCTTCATTTCTTGGAATGAATTCAAGTGTGTCGTCTTCAACAAGCTGAACTGCAAGCACTGTTATAAAGTCTGTTATTGTAATTTTCTTCCTGTGCACTGCATTGTACAGCCAAAATGCATTTGATACTCCCATAAGCAGCAAATGGAAATATAATTTTCGCCACCATTTCACAGTTCTGTGCTGGAACGGATTGTACTGCAGGCGTTGGTCTCCAATATCCACTCCAATTTTATTGAGGTTGTAATCAAGTACCTGAAGTGGTTTCAATACTACAGACCCATTTCTCTTAGTATGCGTACCAAATGTTGCTTGATGCCTTGTAGACAATGTATACACATCTCTCTTATCTTTCCACTTCATTGCCAATACATTATCTTTACGCCGAAAAGACATTTCGCCCTTTTTCAGCTTAGCAGATACTAAATCTTTAGGCAATCCTTTCCTGGATTTGTTCACAGTACCAACAGCTCCAGTGCCTTTCTCTGCCAGTTGCTGAAATAGCTCTGGACTGGAATAAAATCGATCTAAATACACAGTGTGGCCTTTGTTCAGCAAGCTGCTGTCAGACAACAATCGCAAAATAACCGCAGACGAAGAATTGTCAACAATATGCTTACCAGCATAAACTTCAAAATTTACAACATAGCCACTACTGGCTTCAGCAACAGCATATACTTTCAGTCCATACTTATGAGGCTTATTTTGCATGTAAACACGGAAACTCACACGACCTCGAAATGGGCAAATTCCTTCATCAATTGTCACTTTTTCTGAGGGACGATATGCCTGGATACATCGCTCCTTCAAATTATTATAATATGGCAAAACTTTGTAAAGTGGATGAAATCCATCTTCGCCTGGTTTTTTCTGATTTGAATTGTCAACAAGATGCAAGCATGACAGTATCTGAGTGAAACGCAAACGGCTCATGACATGGGGACAAAAGTTACAACTAAGAACAGGATTAGTGCTCCAATGGTCCGCAATTTTTGGCTTTTTCGAAACACACATGTGGAAAATAATACCCAAGAAACGCCTCATCTCACTTATAGTCACTGGCTTCCACGAACTCAAAACTGAATGGGGCTTCAGATTATTTCCTCTTCTTTTCTTCTGTATTGTCTGTGATGCATACAAATTTGTCTGTCTCTTGAGTTCATTTACGTCACTGTCAGTAAGGAACACTTTACTGCAATCCAGTACAGAACTCGACTCATCAATATCCACTAGTATCTGCCTGGGTGTCGTGTTGACAGGCAGAGGTCGGTAGGTGTCAACTGCAGTCCACTCACTGTCTTTCGGATACGGCACAGCTGCTGGATTTGAAGCAACACCTTCAACATCATTCTCGTCTTCATCTGAAGACAAACTGTCATCAATCTCGTCTTCTAAAAAGAATATCACATTATGTGTAACTACATACATCGTTTACACATGTTCAACAGATATGTGCGTACTGCACAATTACGTGGAAAATTCGGAAATACGTACCTTCAAACACACCATTGCATTCAGAATCGTCTGAATCACTCTCTACATTATCCAGAGTGTCGCTATGATTGATCAAATCCGCAATTTCTGCGTCTGATAAACCGCGCCGAAACATGATGACAAACAACTGAATGATATACAGACTGAGAACGCAAAGATAAGTTTTAACATGAATTACAGCGCTGCCGTGACATCTATGGACGCATTTTGTTAATAAACATCTGAAAAACGTATAGCGCTGGCCAAACCCGTAGAAATAACGTTGCAGTGTTTTGAATGAAATTAAATGTAGCGGCCCGTAAATTTTACGGGCTTGGTGATTTTCGCGCGATCCCAGGCCCGTAAATTTTACGGGCTTGGCGCTTAGAGTGTTAAGGCACTATCAATTGTGACCTTCAGGTAAAGTTTACATTGGCAAACATATTCCATGGATAAGCTTCATATAGATGGATAGGAAGTGGTACCTTTCATTTAGAAAAGGCAAAGTAGTAATTTAATGGCTCATTCAGGTATTAACTCCTTAAGTGTGAGGTAACAGATGTAAGTTGTGTTTCAATAAGACAAATAATTAGACCACTGTGGTCCTGGTGTGACGAAGTTTAAAAAAGAATCATAAAACAATTCATTTCATCTATAATGTTGTAACTGAATAAAGTCATGTTAGCGTGAGGGTCATGAAGGTGCACAGAAACTTTAAAATGTGGAGTCACTTACTATTCTCTTCCCACCCACACTGAATTAAGTAGTCAGTACATGTGTCAGGGTTCAGACTGTAAGAAAACACTGTGGCAACAAGCTCCTTTGAAAGTTAGTAACTGTTAGGAAGTGTAAAGATAATCTCAACATTAGAAGATCATTTGATAAACAGTAAGAAAGCTATGTAATGTATCTTAACATAATGTAACATTGACAAAAAGATGAAATATTTAAAATATGTCATAAAATACTATATGATGGACAGTTATGCTTTTACAGGTACAATACATCATAGCTACATTTGATGACATGTGGATGTTCCAAGCAGTTTGCCAGACACTTACACAGAACTGGTCACTAAAACATATAACAATTACCATGAACAACAATGTAGGAAAAGACAGATTGCTACTTAGTGTAAAGAATACAAATAAGGTGCAGATGGGCACAATTAAAAGACATTTATATAAAGCTTTAAGCTACAGGCTTCGTCAGCAAAAGAGAAAGACACACCATTCATACACACAAGCAAGCACACCTCATGTACATGAGTTCCAACTACAGCATCTCAGGTTGAAATGCAACTATCATGTGGGATGCAAGCTGCAGCCTGGAAGGGGTGGGCAAGGGATAGTTGTGTATGGGTGGGAAGAGAGATGAACACTGTCTGCTGTAGTGTGCAGGGACTAGAATGCCAGCAGGTGCAGTGTCAGGAGGTTGTGGGGCAGGGAGGGGTGGAAAAAATTAGTGAAAAAGGAGAGGAGATGGGAAAGATGGGCAGGTGTGTTGCCAGAGGACAGCAAATAAACGGGGTAGGAGACCAGAACAGGGAGGAGATGATAGGACAGAGCAGGTGGAAACTGTTTGGTGGAAGGTGTGGGGACAGTATGACACCATAGGTGGAGGCTTGGTTAAGTATGGTAGTGGAGAATGTGTTGTCAGAATAACTTCCATTTGCACAGTTCAGAGAAGCTGGTGGAGGAGGGAGGATACAGATGGCTTGGGTACTGAAGCAGCCATTGAACTTAAGTGTGTTTTGTTCAGCTGCATGTTGTGCCATAGGGTGGTCAATTTTGCTCTTGGCCACAGTTTGGCAGTGGACAGTTGGTTGGTAGCCATACCAATGTAAAAATCTGTGCAATGATTGTAGCAGAGCTCGTAAATGACATGGCTGCTTTCACAGGTGCCTGCTCACTGACGGTGTAGGATAAACCTCTGACAGGACTGGAACAGGAAGTGCTGGGTGGGTGGATTGGCCAGGTCTTGTACCTGGGTCTTCCACAGGGATATGATCCTTGCGGGTAGGGGTTGGGGTTCAGGTTGGGATTGGGATGGGCGAGATTGGGATTGGCATAGGGATGAACTAGGATGTTGTGGAGGTTGGATGGGTGCTGGAACACCACTTTAGGAGGGTTGGGAAGTATCTCAGGTAAGATGTCCCTCATTTCAGAGTATGACGATAGGTAATGAAACCTGTGAGGGATGTGGTTCAGCCGTTCCTGTCTGGGGTTGTACTGGTTGAAGAAAGGGACACTCCTTTGTGGCTGGTTCTTGGGAGTTGTGATGTCCCCTCTCCCCTTTTGTTGTCATTGTTGATGTTGAGCCGCTACTGCTACAGCTCGATTGATGGAATGGAGACACGACACACAGTGATGGTTGTCTCCATTGGACAATGTGGAACAGCACCTGAAAATGTCTTAAAGAAAATTGTTCCTCACATAATGTATGAAAGTCCATTTGCAAGTCCGCACAGTCTTCTCAGCTATGCAAACTGCTGATTTTAATTGTCTGTTATGGTTTTATGATGATTTGCTATGCCCGGTTAGTTAGTTATTGCTGTATTGAGTGAATTATTCATCACTGGCATTGTTTCACACCACTGAAGTGAGGAAAAATTCATTTGTGGTTCAGTATCAGTAGTTGTTGTTTTGTTGCTAGGCAGAACTGTTCACTATGGCATGACTCAAATCCAAAGATAATCTATAATGCTACCTTGCTTTCATATGTCGCAATATTGTTTCGGCAAAACACTCCTTTCAATGCTCAATGTCACTCTTTCAATTAAAATGTTAACAGTTAATTAATTTTGATCATCAACTATCACACTGTTCAATTAATGATGAGGCCAACACATGAGATTTCCATTCTTAGCAGTTAGTTTATAATCATCACGCCACACACACCACGATGGATCAGATCAATTATGATTCTTTTCGGTTCGGTGATCGTGACAATTATGACAGCTTTTACTATTGGTGTATTTGCATTATCTTCGTGTGTTCGTATTAATGTTTCCTACTCAATGCTAATCAGGTATTGTAGTCTCTGATACTATGTCCATTCTTCATTGTAACTGTTCATTTTGATGAATGTTGAGTCCAACAATAATATCTCCAAAAATTAAAGTTTATTAACTTGTCATACGCTATCAGAATATCACTTCAGTTCAAGTTCTCAAGTCAGAATAACTGAGAACAAAGTCCACGCATCTCTATCACGCAATAGTACTTTTTTTTAATAGAAACTATCTCGTAGCATTCCATTTGTAGTACTATAACAAATGGTGCTCTCTCATGACTTGATAGCAAGCAAGCTCGCAAGCAACTAACATTTCCATGATCAAGCATTGTAGACCACCATTAGGCTTTGTTACTGCTAATAGTGGGCTAGAATATTTGGACATCGAGATCTCAATAATTCCCCAGTCCAACATCATTTTTATTTCTCTAGTTACCGCTTCCCTTTTTGACCACAGAACTGAATACGTTGTTTTCCAAAATGTGCTATACGGGTTAGTTTCGATATTATACTCGAAGTTTTTAATCACACCTGGTTTTTTTATTGAATACTGGTAAATATGATTTTAAAACCTCTCTTAATTCTATTTGTTGCTGTGTAGATAAATATTCCGATTCCTGGACATTCTCATTGACGCTCGACATTTCAGCCTCAGCACCAGTTGGCTTAACATGGTCATTATTCAGACAATGTAGAGCATCTGACGGAAAAAATTAACAATTAAATGCTAACAATATTTCCCTGGCATAACTATTTTCTTCATTAATGTTACCTTCAATGATTTGCCTTTAACAATCTAAGTATAAACACCTTCTTTAATATCAAGGGCTGCACTACAATCATACAAAAAATCCATCCCCCATATGCACGGTGTAAACATCCTGGATAGTATCAAGAAAGTACATTCTATTTTGACTCCTTGTAGCTCCACTGCTACCCGTACCTGCTTAATTATCCTTTGCGCCTTAGCGCTAAATGCCGCTGATACTGTGCATCCTGATACTGGCAAAGTGAGTAAGTTCTGCTGTCGACTAACCACATTTAGGCAATTAATTGTCATTATGCTAAGTGTTGACCCCATATCAATTAGTATATTTACCTGTATTTTATTGATTTTTGCTACCACAATAGCTTGTAAAGTATACCCTTTCTTATTTAATTCAGCCCTTGGTTCATTCATTAGATCTTCTCTTATATCTGATTCATTGTTATGCCTAAGGATGTTTACGGACTCAAGAAGCTTGCCTCCCTCCTCATTACCAACCATCCAAGGAAGGCCTAAAATGATTGGTTGTCGTTTCACCATCCATCATTCAGTTTCCTTGGTGGTTCATGCACTTCTACCAAATGTACTTCATTTACCTTTTGGGGAAATGCACTGTCTATCACCACACTTCTTCCATCCATTAATGGTATAGGTCTATTAGATTCAAAGGATGTGCCTGTAGTATTGGTATTTGTCCAACCTATGTTATTCATTTGACATGTCCCCCAACTGGACTTATTTGGCGGTTCCATGGGAGCACAGTTGTTTCTTCGGCCATCGTCACAACATTTATGGTTTGGCGATTGCCGCCCCCCCCCCCCCCCCCCCAAACTTCCTTTTCCTATTTGTTGATACCAAATTCACCCTTTGAAAACTATTTGGTCCTGCCATTTGATTATTATTTTCTACGAATGAACCTTTAGGATAACTGTAATTCGCATTCCAATTCTGGTTATTCTTGGGATGTGATCTATCTGTCCACTACCATTTTGAGGATCGTTGTTATTTCAGTTGAAGTCTGGAGAATGATTATTATTCTTCTTATTCTGACTCCATTGACAATTAGCTCCATTATTCCTAGAATAATAATTATTGCTGTTGTTTTGTTTCTCTCTTATATTGAACAGTAATCTTCCTTTTAATATTCTAATGACTTCATGACTCAAAATTTGTTCAGTCCAATATCTTGTCTTGTTAAAATAATGCTCAAAATATTATCTTAAGTTCTCTTTCTTTGGATTGTAAAATTCAGGCTGATAAACCTCTTTACGTAAACGCTCTTGTTGACTTAATGACCAATATTTTGCTAAGAATAGTTTCTCAAACTTGGAGGATGTATTGCAGGTTTCGCTTATTTCAGCGGTTCTCCTATAATTTTAGACACTATGAATTGGATCTTGTCAAACTCGGTCCAACTACATGAAAATATTCTCTTAAAAGAATTGATAAATACCTTTGGGTTAATGTTATTCTTTTCACTAGAGAAAACTAGGAATTGTCTACTCTTGAAAATACTTTGTTCAACCTTTAATGAAGAAATACAACTCCGTTGCACATAGGGATCATCCTCTATAGTGTGTTGATTTCCCATGGTTCACTGGTATACGCACTAAGTTGTGTTTGCAGATGTTTCCTCTCGCAGTTAGATTTTGACTGGCTATATATATATATTCATTTTCTGGTTTAGAGTCTACCAAATTTTTGTTAGGATTTTCAAGCTAAACAATCTTTTGAGAGTTTTACAGTAGAGCGTCGATTATCCGAACGTTGGTCAGCTGAACGACCGCTTAACCAAACTGTGTACTCGTTGGCACCTGTTACCCGCCCACCCTACCGTCCATCATCCCCCTTGCTCCCAAACCAAGTTTCCCACAGTAGTCGCCGCACTGGGCCACCGCTGGTGGAACATTGCTTCTAATGGGGCCTTCACAAGGCGCTGCTGACCGGCCAAGCCGCCAGTCACTGTGTTTCAACAATCAGCACACTTCTGTTGGCTTGGCACTGGCAGTGGAAGTAGCAGCAGTATCAAAGCTGTTCACAGCAACAGCTGCGCCAGCTTAGAGTTGAGGTGTGCCGCTCCGCGCAGTTTGAAGGATTGCGCGTCACCAAGAAGAGCTTCTCACGGTGCAAACAGTCGCCTTCTGTTCTCTGTTACGACCACTTGTGTGCTGCTGCGTGAAGAAGTGAACTTGACTATACAAAATGCTTAAAAGTAAACACGTAGTCCTTTCTATGAGGGACAAGTACGAGATTATTAAAAGGTTAGAAGAAGGTGAATCTCCAACTACTTTATCCAATGAATACAAGGTGGGGAAGTCGACAATGTTACTTTGTAATACTAAAAGAGATGCCTGTTTTTATGAATAAATTTTCTGTACAGTACTTCTTTTTCACAACTAAACATGTAAAGTTCAATTATCTGAACAAACCAGTTTTCTGAACACCCATCTCCCCCAATTACTTCAGATAATCGACGCTCTACTGTATTTTTAATTTGTTTAAATTCATTAACAAAAGTATTTATTAACTCGTTACCCTTCTGGGCCTGTTCTTCCACTACTTTCTGCTCGGTCTCAAGTGTGGATCACACCTTTTTGTCAATCTCTTTGGTCTTAAGCTCTATCCACTCAGAGAGATCTTCTTTGAACTTTTTGCTTTGACCTAATAGGTAATTATCTATCTTCTTAGCTGATTTAGTCTCTATTTCACTTAAGCGATCTGTAATATTACTATTAGTTTCTGCCAGTGAGTTAATCCTTTCTGATACTATTCAAAATTGCTCTGATAAATTACCGACACTTTCCTGTGTTTTATCTACACAGTCGATAATTTTTACTTCCTCCTTTTCCCGTTTACTTAATCTAGATTCCACATCCTCAACTTTATTAGCCACATTACCCTGCTGTTCGGCAAATTTATTTTCAAAGATTTGTAGTTGTTCCCTAAAATTGGCTTCAATAGCACCTTGCTGCTGCACTATCTTAGCATCTATGTTAGATAATCTAGTTTCCAAATTTGCTTGTTGTTCAGTTAACCTTTTATCTACATCAGAAAATTTACTATTTAATATTGCTTGCTGTTCATCAATTTTAGCATTCATATCACCCAATATATTTAATTCTGCTAATATAACACTGAATACATCGACACTTCTGGAACTGGTCTGTGCGACACTCATCACACATTTGTGACCTACTTCCTCCTTAGCATCAGAATTATTATTATCGGCTAACTCCACAACTTTACTTCTCATTCCAACACCCAAAACACTAGGAGTAATTACTTTATCTGATTCTGTAAAGGTTTCTCCTCCTACATTGACTATAGTTCTACTACTTTCCTCTTGTTCAGGCAAATCACTTAATTCCTCCCCTGCTTCTGGAATGATTTTATCAGTGTCACTAGGTAATCTTATCTTTCTTTTAGACAGGATGGTAACTCTTGTTTGCTATGGTCTACTATTATTACAATATTTCGTCCATTACTTTACTTCTACATAACGCAAGCACAATGAATGTTCAATATTACCACTATGATAAAATACTCAACTCGACGATACTTGAATGATCACTTATTCTATTGAGTGCTTATGGTTTCTTGTTTATTTGTGATTGTCATGGCATTGTTCTCATCTCTGGTGGCAGCTACTGTCATTGTCTTTAACAGCTCTCCGATGCACTGCGTCGCTCTCCCTGTTGATCTCTCGAAGTCATGAAGAGTTAACCCTTGCGTTGCAGCTGTAGAGACATCAACTCCACACATTGTCTCTGCTCCCATAATTAGTATGAAGCATTGGACAACGTGTTGTCCGATGTCATTGAATCCTATTCTATGGACAAATGCTGTATAAATGTCGTTGTTGAATACTACATTGTCTGCTCGATAATTTGTGAGCTAGTGTTGTCAGGTTCTGCATCGTCTGCTAGATGAGATGGCAGCTGGTGTCGTTGGGCCCCGCATTGGGTGCCAGAATGATGTGACGTCCCCTCTCCCCTTTTGTTGTCACTGTTGATGTTAAGCCGCTACTGCTACAGCTTGGTCGGTGGAATGGAGATGTGATACACAGTGATGATTGTCCCCATCAGATAATGTGGAACAGCACAGTTTGTCAGTGGCCGTTGATGTGGATAGACAGCTTGTTGGTTGTCATGCCTACATAGAGTGCAGCACAGTGATTGCAGCTTAGCTTGTAAATCACATGACTGGTTTCACAGGTAGCCCTGTCTGTGATGTCTGTGATGGGATAGGTCTTGTAGACAGTATTCCTTGTGCGTCGATGGTACCTCGGCATCGTGGCGGCGTTCAATGCAGTTGCCTGTGCAGCAGCCATAGCGCGACTGAGCGCCTGTGCATGCGCAGTGCCTCAGCGTGGGGACTTAGATTATTTTCACAGTGCCAGCAGAGCGTTATCCCGGGCGGGAGCACTAGCCGTACTAGGTGTTCCCGTCCGCTGCTGGCGCGCTGCCACGCTGCGGTGATTACGTAACCATAGTGTGAGTGCGAGAGAGAGCGCACGGGTCCAAAGTCCAAACTGATAAGAACTTTAACATGGAACATGCTGTTGCCTCCTTGAGCCCCCGGTTCGTGATGTACCCTTGTCCGGTTCTCAGCTACGCTACAGATCAGTTTATTTATGAAAATACAAAGTACAGTCTCCAACAAATTTTACATATTCACATACACCTTTGCCTTTAATCCAAATAAATACAGACTCATTTATAGATATTTTTCTCTTATTACGGGTATACAATGAAAATGGGGATGGGGACATATACACAGATTTTCCAAAGTCTTTATTTGCCAGTTCACCAATATAGTAGGTACGGTAGGCTATAATGTCTCTGTCTACAAAACTTTCCAGTCCAGGTACATTAGGAACTCCAGTACCACCTCGTACAATGGCAACAGTAAGCCAACCATTGCCATGTGAGAAGGAATCATTAAAGGTAAAGGAGTATGTGAATATGTAAAGTTTGTTGGAGATTGTACTCTGTATTTTCATAAATAAAGTGATCTGTAGCGTAGCTGAGAACCGGACAAGGGTACATCTAGAATCTGTCGGCATAGAGTATGTAACAGCATGTTACGTCATCACACTGAGCCGTTGACCTTTGACCCCGCGCCGATAAGGCCGGCTGACTGTAGCTATTGTACGAGGTGGTACTGGAGTTCCTAATGTACCTGGACTTGAAAGTTTTGTAGACAGAGACATTATTGCCTACCGTACCTATCATATGGCTGAATTGGCGAATAAAGACTTTGGAAAATCAGCATATATGTCAACGTCTGCACTAACATTGTATACTCGTAACAGAAGGAAAATATCTGTAAATGAGTCAGTATTTATTTGGATTAAAGGTAAAGGAGTATGTGAATATGTAAAGTTTGTTGAATATTGTACTCTGTATTTTCATAAATAAAGTGATCTGTAGCGTAGCTGAGAACTGGACAAGGGTACATCACGAACCGGGGCTCAAGGAGGCAACAGCATGTTCCATGTTAAAGTTCTTATCAGTTTGGACTTTGTACACGCGCGCTCTCTCTCGCACTCACGCGATGGTTACGTAATCACCGCAGCATGGCAGCGCGCCAGCAGCGGACAGGAGCACCTAGTACGGCTAGTGCTCCCGTCCGGGATAACGCTCTGCTGGCACTGTGAAAATAATCTAAGTCCCCGCGCTGAGGCACTGCGCATGCGCAGGCGCTCAGTTGCGCTACGGCTGCTGCACAGGCAACTGCATTGAAAGCTGCCACGACGCCGAGGTACCGTCGACGCACAAGGAATACTGTCTACAAGACTATTGAAAACATCGAATTCGCAACAGCAGCTGGCAAGAACAGGATTCCTGTCAAGAACACTGCTGCTACCGCACTCGTCGACGGACCATGTGTTTTCTGTGGATGCCGACTGAACTTCAGCATTGACATTAATGATTCCTTCTCACATGGCAATGTGACCTTAATGATACATTCAGTCATGGTAATGGTTGGCTTACTGTAGCTATTGTACGAGGTGGTACTGGAGTTCCTAATGTACCTGGACTTGAAAGTTTTGTAGACAGAGACATTATTGCCTACCGTACCTATCATATGGCTGAATTGGCGAATAAAGACTTTGGAAAATCAGCATATATGTCAACGTCTGCACTAACATTGTATACTCGTAACAGAAGGAAAATATCTGTAAATGAGTCTGTATTTATTTGGATTAAAGGTAAAGGAGTATGTGAATATGTAAAGTTTGTTGGAGATTGTACTCTGTATTTTCATAAATAAAGTGATCTGTAGCGTAGCTGAGAACCGGACAAGGGTACATCTAGAATCTGTCGGCATAGAGTATGTAACAGCATGTTACGTCATCACACTGAGCAGTTGACCTTTGACCCCGTGCCGATAAGGCCGGCTGACGCCATCTTGGCAGCGCGCCAGCGGCGGACTTAGCGCACAGCTAGTGACTGGAATGGAGTAGGTGGTGGTAGGAGGATGTATGGGACAGGTCTTGCATCTACGTCTATTACAGGCTATGAGCCATGAGGTAAGGGATTTGGAGCAGGGGTTGTGTAAGGATGGACAAGTGTATTGTGTAGTTTCAGTGGACGGCGGAATACCACAGTAGGAGGGGTGGGAAGGAAAATGAGTAGGACATTTTTTATTTCAGTGCATGACGAGAGGTAGTCAAAACCCTGGCGGAGAATGTGATTCACTTGCTCCAGTCCTGGACAATACTGAGTTACGAGGGGAATGCGCTTCTGTGGCTGGACTCTGGGACTTTGGTAGGTGGTGGGAGTCTGGAAAGATAAGGCACGGGTGATTTGTTTTTGTACAAGGACGGGAGAATAATTATAGTCAGTGAAGGCTTCAGTGAGACCCCCGGTATATTTAGAGAGTGACTGCTCGTCACTGCAGATGTGATGACCATGGATGGCTCGGCTGCATGGAAGGGACAAGCCACTTTTTCATCTGCACAAATAGCAAAAATCAGCTGGAGCATAGTTTGGGCAGTAGGGCAAATGTTTAGAAACATTTTGAACTGATGCTCTAACTCTCATGTTTTTGAGGCAGAATGTGACTGACCATTATAGTGTTAAAGTGCAAGACTGTAGTTGAGAGACAAAGTCACTTGTTTTGAAAGGTTCTTCCTGCCTCTTGTAATGTTTTGCAGTATGCTTCAGAATTGATTGACCTTCCTCATTCCATAAAATTGATATAAAAAATACTTCCAGCATCCCCCCCCCTCCCCCCCCCCAAAAATAGATAACAATATCTTTCTCACTGAAGGTGTTTGGAAAGATTTTCAGCTGCAATTTTGAACAGTTGTTGTAGGTGAATAGTGCATGTTTGTTGTGTTGGAAAGTACCCACCACCCCTAGCTCCTGTCTCCTACCATTTCCCATCCTAAATGAAAATGAAGGTTTGTTTCCAGGTAGCTCTCATAATAAAAGGGTAGTCATTTCTTTCTTTACAAAAACCTTGAATTATGTTTTTAGCACTTCCAGAAACATTCATGCAGATACTTTGTTATGAGCACTATTGAGTGTGGTATTACTGGTATCTTTAACCTTTAGATTCTTGTGATTTTCCTTGTTTTCTTTTGTGAGAGCTCTGTCTTCTGGGTACAGTAATACTGTGTATTTACTCCTGACAAGGAATTCTGTTAGTAATATATGCTTAACGGTATGTATAAAAAAGTGCAGGAAAACATACAAAATATGGGAGCAGTTTTCTCAGCTTCCACTCAGATTAGTAAAGATTAAACAACATGAATGCATTCAGTTGCTGGGCAAGATATTTCTTAGGTGACTCTTTATAGTAATATCAAACAATGGAAAATCCAGGATGGAATGTAACAATACGAGAGAAGGAAAGTTACTACTCACCATATAGCGGAGATGCTGAGTCACGATAGGCACAATAAAAAGATTCACACAATCATAGCTTTTAGCCATTAAGGCCTTTGTCAGCAGTAGACACACATACACACACGCACACACACACACACTCACGCAAGTGCAACTTTCACACACATCTGCAGTCTCAGAGAGCTGAAACTACACTGTGTTCAGCAGCACCAGTGCATGATGGGAGTGGCGAGTGGGTGGGGGAAAGGAGGAGGCTGGGGCAGGGAGGGGGAGGGATAGTATGGTGGGAGTGGCAGACAGTGAAGTGTTGCAGTTTAAATGGAGGGTAGGAGAGAAGATGCAGAGGGTGGAGGGGGTAAGTAGTGGAAAGGAGAGAAATAAAAATAAAAGAAATTAAAAGACTGGGTGTGGCAGTGAAATGATGGCTGTGTAGTGCTGGAATGTGAACAGGGAGAGGGCTGGATGGGTGGGGACAGTGACTAACGTAGGTTGAGGCCAGGAGGGTTATGGGAACGTAGGATGTATTGCAGGGAAAGTTCCCACCTGCACAATTCAGAAAAGCTGGTGTTGGTGGGAAGGATCTGTATGGCACAGACTGAGATGAGGGGTATCATGTTTGGCAGCGTGTTCAGCTACAGGGTGGTCCACTTATTTTTTGGCCACAGTTCGTGGTGGCCATTCATGTGAACAGACAGCTTGTTGGTTGTCATGCCTACATAGAATGCAGCACAGTGGTTGCAGCTTAGCTTGTAGATTACATGACTGGTTTCACAGGTAGCTCTTCCTTTGATGTGATAGGTAATGTTAGTGACCGGACTGGAGTAGGTGGTAGTAGGAGGATGTATGGGACAGGTCTTGCATCTTGGTCTATTACAGGGGTATGAGCCATGAGGTAAGGGATTGGGAGCAGGGGTTGTGTAAGGATGGACGAGTATATTGTGTGGGTTCAGTGGACAGTGGAATACCACGGTAGGAGGGGTGGGAAGGATAGTGGGTAGGACATTTCTCATTTCAGGGCATGATGAAAGGTAGTCGAAACTCTGATGGAGAATGTAATTCAGTTGCTCCAGTCCCGCTTGGTACTGAGTTACGAGGGGAATGCTCCTCTGCAGCCGGACTGTGGGACTTTGGGAGGTGGTGGGAGACTGGAAAGATAAGGCACGGGAGATTTGTTTTTGTACAAGGATGGTAGGATAATTACGGTCAATGAAGGCTTCAGTGAGACCCTTGGTATATTTAGAGAGGGACTGCTCATCACTGCAGATCCGATGACCACGGGTGGCTAGGCTGTATGGAAGGGACTTCTTGGTATGAAATGGGTGACAGCTGTCGAAGTGAAGGTATTGCTGGTGGTTAGTAGGTTTGATATGGACGGAGGTACTGATGTAGCCATCTCTGAGGTGGAGGTCAACATCTAGGAAGGTGGCTTGTTGGGTTGAGTAGGAGCAGGTGAAGTAAATGGGGGAGAAGCTGTTGAGGTTCTGGAGGTATTTGAATAAGGTGTCCTCACCTTCAATCCAGATAGCAAAGATGTCATCAATAAATCTGAACCAGGAGAGGGGTTTAGGATTCTGGGTTTTTAGGAAGGATTCCTCTAGATGGCCCATGAATAGGTTAGAATAGGACAGTGCCATGCGGGTGCCCATAGCCGTACCTTGGATTTGTTTGTAGGTAATGCCTTCAAATGAGAAGTAATTGTGGGTGAGGATATAGTTGGTCATGGAGGCTAGGAAGGAGGTTGTTAGTTTGGAATCCATAGGGCATCTGGAAAGGTAGTGTTTGATAGCAGTACACTAACATTCCTAATACCCATGGCCTTACTGAGTTTCACCCAGTCCACATTCACCTACAGTTTTTCCTTCTCTTTCTTTTCTCCCTATCAAATTCCAGTCCACCCAACACTAATTTTTCTCTCACTTAAATATCGGCATAATTTCGTTTATCTCACCATACATTTCTTCAATCTCTTCATCATCTGTGGAGCTAATTAGCATGTAAACTTGTATTACTGTGGTGGGTGTTGGCGTTTTGCCTCTATTGGCAATAATGTGTTCAGTATGCTTTTCAGAGTAGCTGTCTGCATTCCTGTTCATTATTGAACCCACTCCTGCATTATCTCTATTTGATTTTGTATTTATAGCTCTGTATTCATCTGACCAGAAATCCTGTTCCACCTATCACCAAACTTCACTAATTCCCACTATATTTGAGTTCAACTTATCCATTCCACTTTTTAAATTTTCTAACCTGCCTACACAATTAAGGGAGCTAACATTACACACTCTGATCTGTAGAACACCAGTTTTGTTTCTCCTGTTGGTGACATGCTGCCTGGAGATCCGAATGGGGGACTACTTGACCTCCAGCATTCTGTAGGTGAGTGCTCAGTCAAGAGTTACTTCTAGATATATGGGACTGAAGCAGTGTTCTAGTTGCTTACCTACCCAGATCACTTGCAGTTGTCTTCCTGTATGTCTCTCTTTGAGGTGGGAGACACAGACTTGTGTTTCAGTGGATTCAGCTTCAGTTGGTTCTCTTGATATTAACTGTGTAGAGTTTCTAGACAGAGCATGGGAGACCCTACCTTTGGCATCTCCAAAAGTTGCCACTTGAGTGGCTAGGGTGACACCAAATTTTAAATTTCAGTTTATTGCTCATAACACGTAATTTTACATGCATGTGCCTTTTCAGCTAAGTATAAATTTTTTACAATTACAATTTTGTAGTTTACATTATTTCTTCTTACATTATAATTCACGATAAATTCAAATTATAAGGGCATTTTTGGATAAGCCACTACATGACTTGCTTTTTAAAAGTATCCCCTGTCAATATCTTAACTTCATTTGGTAACAAGTTATTAAATGGCTGGTTCAAATGGCTCTGAGCACTATGTGACTTAACTGCTGAGGTCATCAGTCACCTAGAACTTAGAACTAATTAAACCTAACTAACCTAAGGACATCACACACATCCATGCCCGAGGCAGGATTCGAAGCTGCGGCCGTAGCGCCAGTTATTAAAAACTGATCCTTTGACAAAGGGCCTTTCACTGTTAAAGTTAATCTTCTGTTAACCACAAAGAAGTCTTTTCTATGCCTTGTTTCATAGTTGTGAATGTCCCTGTTTCTTTTTGTGATCTTAGTGTCTTCTTTCACTAGCATTATAGCTTATAGTATGTGCATGGCATAAACTGTGAGAATATTATGTCTAATGAATAGGGGTTTGCAAGAAGTCCCTGGTTTTGCTCTTGCTATGATCGTCAAGGCTCACTTCTGCTGTATGAAAACCATTTTCATATTAGTTTGGCATGTCCCACCTCATAGTACTCTTCTATAAGACAAGAAAGGGTACACTAATCCATAATATACTGTCCTTAGGGTTTCAAAATTAAGATATGGTGGTAATCTTCTTAACACATACAGCCTGGGTGTTATTTTTTTACAGACATAATCAGCTTACTGCTTCTGTGAAAGTTGATCATCTATGCATAAACCCTAGAATTTACAATCTGTAAAGGTTTTTAGTAAAATTTCATCAATTACAATATTTTGTCTGTTTGGACCACTTGGTTTAAAATGAATAATATTAATTTTTTCTATGTTTCCTCTTAGGTTGCCTCTTTCAAAGTGAGCTCTCACCTTTTCAGTAAAATTATGTCTCTTCATCCAGCCTGGGCTCACCAGATGTATTGTTTGCATACATAGTGATCAATTGCATGTTGTCAAGAGAACTAGAGTAATCATTTACATAGCATACAAATAGGAATGGGCCAAAAATAGAACCCTGAGGAACACAAAAATGTATATATCTTATGCTTGATATTCTCCTCTACAGTACTTCTCCATTAGCGTGTATAACCTCTGTGCACTGCTGTCCATCATTTAAATATGTTTCTAGCAATTTTTGATAAGAGCACATCATGATGTACCCTGTCAAAAGCCCTTGAGGGGTTCAGGAATACTACTGCTCCTTGCAATTTTTCATTTATTTTTTCAAGTACATGATGGACAAATTGTACTGCTGCCAACATTGGTACTTTGGCCTTGGCAAAACCATGCTGGAAATCAAAATGTCAGCATTGTTGTAATGTTCCAGGATGTTTTCTTTTTTTAATATTATTTTCTCTATCAATCTTGTGAAAGTTGAGATTAGGGCAATGGGTCTGTAATTCTGTATATTCTTTATTTCCCCATTTTTGTGTATTGGTTTAACTACAGCCAGTTTCAACTTGTCATGGAACACACCATGTCCGAGAACACGATGTATTAGATGAAATAGAGGTTTCATTAGTTCATGCTTGCATTTCTTCAATAGAGATGGAGAAATTTCATCCAATCCTGCTGATTTTTTGTTTCTAAGGCTATCAATAAGCTGTAGAATGTCATATGTGCTTAGTGCGGGTAGTGTACTGCAGTTCTGTTTGTTACTGGGCTCAAGTGTGTGCGGTATATCCTGTTTCATAGAAACATCATTTGACAGTATCTGTGATGTAATTATTAAAAATATAGGGGATCAGAGATATCATCATTATTGACAGTTAATTGTACATTATTAATTTTAGTTTCTGTTTCATTGTTTCTGATTTTATTTACAATTGACCAGCAAGTCTTTGAAACATTATCTGAACCTCATACTGGTTGGCTGTTTCTTTCTGAATGTAATCACCTGACTTCTTTGCAGTATTTGCATTTGTACTGATTGTAGAGTTTTTTTATGTAACTCTGAGTTAGTCAGTCTGTGTAAGCTATACATGCCTTCCATTTTTTCTCTCAGATCTTTTGTTTTAAAATTTAATGGCACAGGTTTTGATTTTGAAGGTTGATTTTTCTGGATACTCACGTTTTTAAATGGCATGGCTCTATTTATGTGCTCAGTCAGAATTTCTGAACACATTCCAGTTATTGTTGACCCCAATGGTAGTCATAACTGACTCCCATGATTCCTGGCTTAAACCATGTCTTAGTGTAACAATATTGTTTGCATATAGGATTCACCTGCGCTCATACATTTTTCTTGGTTTGAATTTGATATTACATTTTAGAACTAGTGTTTGGCCAAATGATCTGAGAGATGACCGTTTATGATACCTGTTGAGATGATGTGGTCATAATTTGTAATAACATGATAAATTGAACTACTATGTTTGTTAATTATTCTGGTGGGTACTAGTCCAAGAAGGTGTTTAGGCCCATAAGACAAGATACATCTGTAAAAGGTTTGCTTTCCTGATCATCATGTAAAGTGTTGATGTTCAGATCTCCCAATATGACAAGACTTACATGTCTACAACCTGACGTTAATTTACTTAAAACTCCAAGCGATTTCAGAAAAATCTTTGAAAAACCAAAAGAGTCAACATGAAAATTTTCAGTTCACAATGCAGATTGGCAACAAACCCATAAACTTTTTAGATCTCACCGTTGACATCAGTACAAACATGCATTATTTCAAAATGTATAGAAAAGCTACCACAGACACAGTAATACCTTCTTGCTCAAAACACCCCATAGCTCACAAACATGCAGCTTTCCACTCAATGATACACTGTCTCATATCTGTTCCCATGTCCAGAGATGAGTTTAAAACAGAATTAGATACAATAAAATTTATTGCCACAACCAATGGCAGCACTCCACTTCTTATTGACCACTTCTCATGTGGGAAACAAAAATGGAAAATTATACCCCTCCTCTATGCCCCATCTGCTTCCGCATCTACTGTCTGCAAGAAATGGTGTACATTACCATATCTAGGAGAGGTATCACACATTGTAGCCAAAGCACTGAAAGCCTGCAAGTATAGGCTTTTCTGCTATGTTAAGAACACAACAGCCCATTGCCTTTTCAATAGCAAAGATAAGATGCGGTTATTAGCCAACAGTGGGGTATACAAAATTACCTGGTCTAACTGTGACAAGCTTTACATTGGTCAGTCAGGCAGAGACATAGCAACTAGGCTGGCTGAATATGAACACAGCTGGAGGTTGCAGAATTCTGACTCTGCATTTGCTGAGCATGTATTGAGTGAGAGTCACAACTACCAGCCAGTGTGCCAAGTCCTTCACTTAGCAAACAAAGGCCATAAGCTCAAACTGCTAGAAGCTCTGAAAATTAACAAACAGACAGATCACAGTCAAGATCTAATCCTAAGTGACCAGACATAGCTCAACACTTCCCCTCTCCTAATCTTCATATAATCTTCTCTGTTTTTTTTTTTTTTTTCCACACTGTCTGTTGCTACATATTCCCATTGTCCTGTATGCACTACATTATTTTATTTTATTGAAGTTATCTATGTATTCCATAGAGACTGTAGTTTCAATTGATAAATCTTTCTTTTAACTGGTACTTAAATTACTGTCCATGTTTAATACATCTTGTAGTTGTCTCATCAAATATTGTTTATATTCTACTTGGTTCATTTATTTAATATAAACTGTTACATAGTCACAGTTTTGAGTATAATGTTAATGTTTTTCCTGTTTGCTCCTTTTGTATTTGTGTATTGTTCAGCCTTTTTATCTTTTAAAATACAGTACCACCACACTCTCAAAGACTGCATTTACTGTATGTTCCCTCAAACTCCTCCATTTTCATGCATTTATTTATTTCTGTTTATCTTATTGATATTGCTTAAGTTCCTTATGTATTCTCTAGTCACATTGATGTTGTTTCTTCTTTTAATTGGTTTGTGTATCGCTCTCCATGCTTTATACCTCCTGAAGTACCCTTGTCAAGTACTAATTTTATTTTATTTTATTAGTTTTGTTTATTAATAAAAACTGTTATGTAGGCATGCAGTTCCTATTTTGTGTTAAAGTTTTTTCTTGTCTACTATGTTTTTATTTATTTACTGTTCATTTTTTTAGTTTTTAATTGCATTACCACCACACTGTCAAAGATGTTACTTACTGTATGTTTCTGCTTCAATCTAGATGTATAACTTCTCTTCCAATGTTGTTTACAAACATTGTAACTTCTGTGGTGACAATACTCAGTTAATGCCTGATGATGGCCTTGTAAGCCGAAAACTGGTTCACACAATAAAAGTATTACTGTAGAACAAAAGCAAACGAGTGATTTTCATATATTATAATGTTATTCTTCCAAGAACCAATGGAGGATTCAGTTAACATGATTTCAGAAAAGCACCAAAATTTCCACAGGTAGCTCTATATACACCATAGAAAGGAACAGTGCAAAATGTGAGTTTAAGAATTGTGATTTCAAAATCTTTGTCAACACAGAAATTGTTCCCCTTAGCACTTTTTACATGGTGGTTATGAACTCACATTTTCTTGAATAGATGGAAACATGGCAACACCATCACCTTTATTATGTGTTCTGCAGTAGAAGGGAGCTAGGTTGGTAGCCTTCTAATTTGCAATATTGAATGTTGTTCACTGGTTACTAGTGTTCTGTAACTGATACTACATGTGGAGATAGTTCTGTGAGAAATGATTCAAAAGCATCTATTTTGTTTCTTAAACCCTGTACATTATAATACAAAAGTCATAAATTATTCTCATGTGGACAGAAGTCTCTTTGAGGCATGTACACTCCTGGAAATTGAAATAAGAACACCGTGACTTCATTGTCCCAGGAAGGGGAAACTTTATTGACACATTCCTGGGGTCAGATACATCACATGATCACACTGACAGAACCACAGGCACATAGACACAGGCAACAGAGCATGCACAATGTCGGCACTAGTACAGTGTATATCCACCTTTCGCAGCAATGCAGGCTGCTATTCTCCCATGGAGACAATCGTAGAGATGCTGGATGTAGTCCTGTGGAACGGCTTGCCATGCCATTTCCACCTGGCGCCTCAGTTGGACCAGCGTTCGTGCTGGACGTGCAGACCGCGTGAGACGACGCTTCATCCAGTCCCAAACATGCTCAATGGGGGACAGATCCGGAGATCTTGCTGGCCAGGGTAGTTGACTTACACCTTCTAGAGCACCTTGGGTGGCACGGGATACATGCGGACGTGCATTGTCCTGTTGGAACAGCAAGTTCCCTTGCCAGTCTAGGAATGGTAGAACGATGGGTTCGATGACGGTTTGGATGTACCGTGCACTATTCAGTGTCCCCTCGACGATCACCAGTGGTGTACGGCCAGTGTAGGAGATCGCTCCCCACACCATGATGCCGGGTGTTGGCCCTGTGTGCCTCGGTCGTATGCAGTCCTGATTGTGGCGCTAACCTGCACGGCGCCAAACACGCATACGACCATCATTGGCACCAAGGCAGAAGCGACTCTCATCGCTGAAGACGACACGTCTCCATTCGTCCCTCCATTCACGCCTGTCGCGACACCACTGGAGGCGGGCTGCACGATGTTGGGGCGTGAGCGGAAGACGGCCTAACGGTGTGCGGGACCGTAGCCCAGCTTCATGGAGACGGTTGCGAATGGTCCTCGCCGATACCCCAGGAGCAACAGTGTCCCTAATTTGCTGGGAAGTGGCGGTGCGGTCCCCTACGGCACTGCGTAGGATCCTACGGTCTTGGCGTGCATCCGTGCGTCGCTGGGGTCCGGTCCCAGGTCGACGGGCACGTGCACCTTCCGCCGACCACTGGCGACAACATCGATGCACTGTGGAGACCTCATGCCCCACGTGTTGAGCAATTCGGCGGTACGTCCACCCGGCCTCCCGCATGCCCACTATACGCCCTCGCTCAAAGTCCGTCAACTGCACATACGGTTCACGTCCACGCTGTCGCGGCATGCTACCAGTGTTAAAGACTGCGATGGAGCTCCGTATGCCATGGCAAACTGGCTGACACTGACGGCGGCGGTGCACAAATGCTGCGCAGCTAGCGCCATTCGACGGCCAACACCGCGGTTCCTGGTGTGTCCGCTGTGCCGTGCGTGTGATCATTGCTTGTACAGCCCTCTCGCAGTGTCCGGAGCAAGTATGGTGGGTCTGACACACCGGTGTCAATGTGTTCTTTTTTCCATTTCCAGGAGTGTATGAAACACATACACTTGAATCTGGTGTTGCACTGGTGGAAGGTTTTATTGTCCTAAAAAATCATTGTACTTGTTCTGCTGATGCATTATTTTATTGATCTGGCATTTTGTGGTTCATTCTCCAAAGTATTCGTTATTCTTGTCCTTGAGAGCAATGGCCTCTGTAGCACAACACTGCACATTCAATTTGCTGTTCACTGCTTCTTGGATCCGTGTTATTAGTTAATGGTTTACACTTTGCAGTGCCCAAAGAACAACCCACACATGGAAACTTTTAGAGATTTCAAATGCATGATTATATCTGAGCTTACGGCTAACACCTGTGATATTTCTTGAGAGACAAAAGTAGGAAGTAACTTTGACATAAATAACGGAGTATCTAATTTCACAGAGAAACTCAGTAAGTTGTATGAGAAACATGATCCTGTAAAAACAGTATGAGTAAGAAGAAAACTGACACCATGACTTACAGACCATCTCAAACACCTTGCGAGTGTCAGAGATGCAGCACACAGGACTTACAAATGGGACCCAACCTCTGATAACCATCTCACCTACAAGCAACTATGCAACTGAGTTAGCCAATCTGTGAGAAATACAAAACTCAGATATTTACTCTCACTAAATGAGGACTTTCACATGCCTGCTGTCCTGTGGGAAAAAATATACAAGGTCTAGGAATAAGCAAACCCAAATCTACAGCTGAACCTTTAGTTTCTGTTGAGGATCTAAATGAGTATTTTGCCAAACCAACCTCTTTACTTGACCAACACACAAGGGCACAAACCATCAATTCCCTTAAAGCTTCAGAGGTTGGTACAAATGAAAATTTTTTCCTGAAGCCAGTATCCTCTAACATGGTTGGGAAACCAATGGCACAAATCTGTTCAGAAGCCACAGGACATGATAATATTGCAGTTCAGATAATCATTTGTCTCTTCTATCCACTACTGCAGAAAACAATGGACATTTTTAACCAATCTCTGATCTTACCAATAGCCTGGAAGCAGAAACTCATAAAACCATTACTCAAGAAGGAATCTGCCGAACAACCTTCCACCTACAGGCTCATTTGCATTCTACCAGAATTTTACAAGTCTTTAGAATATACAGTTTATGAATAGCTTATTAATTATTTCTGAAGTTTGCAGATGGGTATTATGCTTACAACACATTCTCCATTCCCGTCATTATCCCGGTCTCAACCTATGGTTACATACTGTCCCCACACTCTTCGTCCAACAGTTTCAACCCATCTGTCCTATCACCTCCTCCCCATTCTCGTCTCCCACCCTATTTGTTTGCTGCCCTCTGCCAATACACGCACCTATCTTATGCCACTCCTCTCCATTTTTGCTCCGTTTTCCCCCACCTCCATGCCCACAACCTCCTGTGCTGGATCTCTTGGAATTCATGCACACATTGCCAGGCAGCACTCCTCTTCTTCACCACCTGTACACTGCTATCCCTTCCCCTTCCCCTTTACTGCCTCCTCCAGACTGCTGCTTCCATTCCATGTGATAGTTGCATTCTGGTCCAAGTTGCCTGAGTTGGCAGTTATATGTGCTTGTTTGTGTGAATGAATGGTTCCAGAATGAGATTTTCACTCTGCAGCGGAGTGTGCGCTGATATGAAACTTCCTGGCAGATTAAAACTGTGTGCCCGACCGAGACTCGAACTTGGGACCTTTGCCTTTCGCGGGCAAGCGCTCTACCATCTGAGCTACCGAAGCACGACTCACGCCCGGTACTCACAGCTTTACTTCTGCCAATACCTCGTCTCCTACCTTCCAAACTTTACAGAAGCTCTCCTGCGATCCTTGCAGAACTAGCACTTCTGAAAGAAAGGATATTGCGGAGACATGGCTTAGCCACAGCCTGGGGGATGTTTCCAGAATGAGATTTTCACTCTGCAGCGGAGTGTGCGCTGATATGAAACTTCCTGGCAGATTAAAACTGTGTGCCCGACCGAGACTCGAACTCGGGACCTTTGCCTTTCGCGGGCAAGCGCTCTACCATCTGAGCTACCGAAGCACGACTCACGCCCGGTACTCACAGCTTTACTTCTGCCAGTACCTCGTCTCCTACCTTCCAAACTTTACAGAAGCTCTCCTGCGATCCTTGCAGAACTAGCACTTCTGAAAGAAAGGATATTGCGGAGACATGGCTTAGCCACAGCCTGGGGGATGTTTCCAGAATGAGATTTTCACTCTGCAGCGGAGTGTGCGCTGATATGAAACTTCCTGGCAGATTAAAACTGTGTGCCCGACCGAGACTCGAACTCGGGACCTTTGCCTTTCGCGGGCAAGCGCTCTACCATCTGAGCTACCGAAGCACGACTCACGCCCGATACTCACAGCTTTACTTCTGCCAGTACCTCGTCTCCTACCTTCCAAACTTTACAGAAGCTCTCCTGCGATCCTTGCAGAACTAGCACTTCTGAAAGAAAGGATATTGCGGAGACATGGCTTAGCCACAGCCTGGGGGATGTTTCCAGAATGAGATTTTCACTCTGCAGCGGAGTGTGCGCTGATATGAAACTTCCTGGCAGATTAAAACTGTGTGCCCGACCGAGACTCGAACTCGGGACCTTTGCCTTTCGCGGGCAAGCGCTCTACCATCTGAGCTACCGAAGCACGACTCACGCCCGGTACTCACAGCTTTACTTCTGCCAGTACCTCGTCTCCTACCTTCCAAACTTTACAGAAGCTCTCCTGCGATCCTTGCAGAACTAGCTTCTGTAAACAGCAGGAGAGCTTCTGTAAAGTTTGGAAGGTAGGAGACGAGGTACTGGCAGAAGTAAAGCTGTGAGTACCGGGCGTGAGTCGTGCTTCGGTAGCTCAGATGGTAGAGCGCTTGCCCGCGAAAGGCAAAGGTCCCGAGTTCGAGTCTCGGTCGGGCACACAGTTTTAATCTGCCAGGAAGTTTTGAATGAATGGTGTATGTTTCTCTTTCTTTTTCTAGTGGAGGCTGTGGCTGAAAGATTATGTGGAAGTGTCTTAATTGTGCCTGTCCGCAACTCAACATGTCATCTTTACAGTCAGTAGCAATCTGTCTTTTCCTACATTGTTGTTACTAATAATTTAATATCAAATAATAATTTAGATGCACCAGTCTGGTATCTAGCAAAATTGCAGCACAACTGCTCTTACAAAAGTGACTCATGAACTGAAACAAGCTATGAACAAACTAACAGGTGACTATTGTTGTTGTTGTGGTCTTCAGTCCAGAGACTGGTTTGATGCAGCTCTCCATGTTACTCTATCCTGTGCAAGCTTCTTCATCTCCCAGTACCTACTGCAACCTACATCTTTCTGAATCTGTTTAGTGTATTCATCTCTTGGTCTTCCTCTTTGGTTTTTACCCTCCACACTGCCCTCCGATACTAAATTAGTGATCCCTTGATCCCTCAGAATATGTCCTACCAACTGATCCCTTCTTCTAGTCAAGTTGTGCCACAAATTTCTCTTCTCCCGAATTCTATTCAATACCTCCTCATTAGTTATGTGATCTACCCATCTAATCTTCAGCATTCTGCTGTAGCACTACATTTCGAAAGCTTCTATTCTCTTCTTGTCTAAATTATTTATAGTCCTACTTTAAGCATCTCATTTCCTAATCTAATTCCCTCAGCATCACCCGATTTAATTCGACTACATTCCATTATTGTGTTTTTTATGATTTCAGCAAAGCTGCTAACACTTTCAACTTTGGCATTCTACATGCTAAACTGCCAAGTCAACATTTTTATTCAAGTGCTGTATAATGGTTCCACTCATACCTCGCATCCTGCCAACAGCATGTAATGATTAGAACAAAACTATCACTATGGAAGGTTGTACTATCAGGCAGGGGCCTCCCAAGGATCAGTATTATGGCCATTACTTTTCTCATTATATGTTAAAGAAGTGCCATCTATTCTCTCTAACTGCAAATATCATCTGTATGTTGATGACCTTCAGTTATATCTAAGTGCATGCCCAACAAACCTGTGCACAGCCATACAGCCATCCACTATGTGAATGCTGATTTACTTGCCTTACCAGAAAGGGTGAAGAATGTAGTTTTCAAACTTAACCCATCTAAAACACAGGCAATACTAGTTGCTCACTACTTATATAATGAATATCTCTCAGTGCAGAGAACCTCTTCCAGCCTTGGTCCTAAATGACACAGAAACATTATTTTCATCTTCTGCAAAGAATTTAGGGATAATTCTGGAGTGTCATTTAGACTTGATTACACACAGAACTGCAGTCTGTAAGAAGGTGTTAGCATCACTACATTCACTAAGGAAATATGAAGAAAGTGTTTCCTTTTGAGCTTAGAAAGAAACTCACTCTTGTCAGTCTGACTTCAGCCATAATTTTTCCCTCCCCATTGCAGGCAAAGTTCTCTATTTATATTTTGTCACTGTCATTTCATCTTACTTTATCCTTTCTATTCCTGATTATACTAAACATGGCTATTAATGTTGTAAACTAATCTGTATCATTCTAAATACCCCTTACCACTACTACTGTTGCTATTATTATTATTGTTATTGTTGTCATTATTATTATCATCATCATGATCATCATCATCATTATTATTATTATTGTAAATTTTTAAAAGAATCTTTGGTATGTGTTGTTCCTGCTCAGATGAAAGAAACTAAACTAAACTCCACCTGAAAAAGGCATGAAGGCTCAACAGTACACATTGGCTGCTAAGTCATCCTCATCCCACAGGCATAACTGGATGCAGATATGGAGATATGGAGGGGCACGTGGTCAGCACACCGCTCTCCCATCTGTATGTCAGTTTACGAGACTGAAGGCCCTACTCTGGTCAGGCTAAATAAGCAACAAATAAATTTGTGTGTGGTAATGGGGGCAATTCTGTGGAACAGGATGAGTATGAACTGTGCTGTAATCCATGTTGTGCACTTTAATAAAAGTTTGAACAGTCTTGACTGCAATAAAATACAAAAATCGCTAGATCATCATTACTAAGTGTAACATGCCAGTAGTAAAATGTTGGTCAAACATGGCTGTTAAATCTATAAAATCATCAGAAGACTAATCTCTGTGAATGATTACCCATGCCCGCCATAGTCTACCAGTTATAAATAACTGGTGGTATGCAGAAACAACTATAAATAATTATAAACATGATGACAAGATTTATAAAAGCATTGAGATCAGTCCAAAAAATAACATAAAAATGGTAATCAAAATATAGATAAAACTAACTGACGAGAATGTAATGACATTCAAAAACATACCTGCAGATATATTACAAATATAATCAAAACCCTTAAAGTAATCACATCTCAAAATTACAGAACTTCCAATTTGAAAAGGAATGTTACTTCAAAAACATGAGCCTCTAATGGTATCCGCAGTATCAGAAGCTTTGGCAAAAATGTTTATCAAGCACATAGAAAATGCAATCTTTTGATACAATAATCACAAAGAAAGGATACAAAATTGTTCATAGATTTGTGGATGATACAATTTGTGTGACAGATGATCCAATAGAGAAAATAAATCAATTTAATGCAGATAAACAGTATAGCCTACATAAAAATACCTAGTTAGCCATAGTAAAAGAAACATAAAAACAAATACACTTCTTGTGTATAATAATAAAGTGGGATGATGATAAGCACAAGATTTACATTTGCAGGAAGCCAACATCAACACAAAATTATACATGCCATGTGAAACTACCCACAAAACCACAAAAAAGGAGGTTTACAGCACATAACATGCAGACTGAATAAAATCCCACTCAGCAGAGAAAACTATGAGAAAGAAAACAATAGAGTTCATAGACAAAACAATGGGTAAACAGTCACATAATTTAAAAACTTAACCACAAAATCAAAACAAAATTAAAGAAAAATAAACAGAGGAAATAAGCACCAGAAAATCTCCACAGGCAATGCAGATAATATAGTACACACAAACACACAAAGGAGGAACACCAATGGTGAGACTAACAGAAATGGAACATTTGAAGGGTGATTGTGTATGGAGGATGTACTGGTCATGGTTTAGGACCACTGAGAATTGACAGTTTTGCTCATGCACAATAAATTAAGAGCCTGCATGCCCATCAGATGAGTTATGTTCATCATCTCCAAGAATAAATATGTTATTCATGTTAGCTGTGTCAAGAGAAGGACAAAAATTATTTATCAGCTACTAAAACTAAGGTCAAGAGAAAGAAATGTAATTTCTGTGTTCTGAATGAAATGAACACTGACAAGAAGAGTGTTTCACACTAATATTAAAATTTTTGTTAGCAACCAGTGGTCAGGCACTGGGGGTAAGTAGTGGGGCATAATCCAGAGGTCGTGCACAAAATTCTGCAGTAGCAACACTTCTGCAATTATGGACAGCTATAGATGTGGTATGGCTCAGTATTTCTGCAGGGGGTTTGTGTCCATACCACACCAAGATGTTGTACTGTGCTGGCCAAAAGTAGGTCCGACACACTATTAAGAGGTCTACCAAGACTTTTGTCACTTCAATGTATAACCATCACAAAAATCAGCACCAAGGGCAAACAGTCCTGCAACGACACAGGAAGATCAAGTGATGCTTGACAATTAAAAAAAAAAAATTAGCTGAGGTCACAGAAGTCACCCAATAGAAATGCTTGTTGCCAAATGTCCCTCACTGGGTTCATTTTTCTTTTGTGTTGCGTCTGCAGTGTGGTGAACAAAAGGATGCTGCATGTAGCATTGCACTGGCAGAGGCCATCAGTCTGTGATTTGCCTAAACCTTCAGGTGACAACATGTTTGGGTGGGTCTCCTGAGTGTCCAAATTGCTTATCTTTCAATGCTGCCTCAAGCTGACTGGAAACAAAACAAAATCTCGGTCATTGCCTCCAGAAGCTCTGTGTTTCAATGGCACCACTTGAATCATGGCGGCTATTTAGAGTGCAATCCGCTCCAGGAACACACTCTGAGAGGGTGGTTCTGTGGATGCAGCACCCGTTAAGTCTGGCAGGCGGGACCTATTGCCCTCTCTAACAGGACACTGTAGCAATAGTTGATCGGTAACGAGGCTCAAAGGTAGCATACAGGGAAGGCCTCTATTGACAAACGTCCCATGAGCCGTAAACAGCTTATTAATTATTTTATCATCTACACTGCTTGCAATCATCAGTAGACAAAAAGGGGGTTCCTCAAATATGTGTGCACAAGATGGCGATCAGATAAAAAGCTACACCAGAAATTCGCTATACAAAAAGTTAAAGAATCATTTTTTTGGAAACCCCGTAATTCCCGCCCTCTGCGATGCTTAAGTTTCAAATTTGGCTCAAAGATATGTACAACCTTCCTCTGTGGTCTGTAAAAGGGTATTAATGATGTCACACTGGCACCAAATTTCAGCGCAATTCTGCCCTGTGTCATTGTGGACGTATCACACGATCGGAAAGTCGTCATACCTCCTCTTAACCACACTTCGCCCCCACATTTGAAGCCACAGCAGTGGAGGTCAAAAGACACTCCGATGCCCAGAGACAACACAAAAAGCTTCAGGGGGTGTCATAAACGGCGTCAATGAAACCACCCCTTGACCTGGGATGTTGATTCCGCACATTTCGCTGTCGAAAACGACAGTTTGCAATGCGATTTGAAACAGCAAGACATTTTTGACAACCTTTGACACTGTTGACACCCTCGGGTGTTTCAGCCCTTCTCTAAGGACGTTGTGTGCTGCATCCCCATCGAACGCTACTGCACCTGTTCGGAACACACGGTCATTTTTGCTCTTGTGTACAGTTTGGAACCATCACGGACCCTTTAAAATCGTTCGACGAAATTTAAAGGTGATCCAAGGCAGTTAAAGAAGCTTATACTTTTTCAGCGCTGCTGATTTGTGTCTGTGTGGCGTATCACGGGAAGAAGCGATCGGCAACCCATTCGACACCCTCCAGTTCCTGATGGCCTACTATCAGATGCAAGAGCAGCATTGTAGCGCCGAAAGAGCAGCAGTGTAGGCTGCTTACAGGTGCCTGGTATTCTCAACGAGGGTTCTATCTGTACAGATACATTTTTAAAATTCTCAGAGGTGGGCAGGTGCTACTGAGGGTTTTGCTGAACTGGGGGTCTTAGAGGAACTCTTTGCCGTTTTATTCACACATGAGTCAATGTCACATCCCCCCCCCCAGTGATCACGACACAGAAGGACACAAAGTGGAAGCGCTAAAAGACCATAAGCCTTAACTGCGTAGAATCATACCAATTTCGTCGAATGGTTTTGAAGTGGTTCCAACTTACGCACGAGAGCAAAAATTTCAGTCGCTCTGCTCTCCAAATGGGCGCGATCACGTTTGATGTCGATGCAGCCCCGCAATGTCCTTAGAGAAGGACTAAAATGCCAGCTGGTGTCACAGTGTCAAAGGTTGTCAAGAACATCTTGGTGTTGCTCATCGCGCCGCGAACTGTCGTTTTCGACCGCGATTCAACGTCCCAGGCGAAGGGGTGCTTTCACTGACGCCATTTATGCCACCCCTGAAGGCGTTTTGTGTCGATTCTGAGCGTCAGTGTTCTTTTAATGTTTTCCTCAGCCACTCAGAACAGAGCTGCGTGATTTCAACGCTGGGCGTCGCGGTTCTGTCCTCCATCGCAGATGCATCAAATGAAGGGGTGATGTATGGGTAAGAGGGGCTGTGATGACCTTCCGATCGTGTGATACGTCCAAGGTGCCACTGGGCAGAAGTATGATGAAATTTGGTGCCAATGTGACACTATTCACCCACCTGACACGTCACACGAACTTCTGAGCTGTGGCCTTTTTTTCGTAAGTGTCGACAGCTTAGCGTTTGAATCGTCGTCGAGCCTAAGGGAGACGCCGCAGGGCTCCACGCTTTTCCACCATTACAGAGAAAGGTTGTACGCATCTTCGAGCCAAACTTCCAAACTTAAGCGTCGCTGAGGGTGGTATTTACGGGGTTTCGAAAAAGATCCTTTAATTCTGTTGCGCAATGTATATTTGAATATTTAGGTAATGAGTTAGGAAAGTAGATATGGGTAACAGAAATGCAATTAAATTATCGAGATTGCCTTCAAATTAATTATGTAAAGGCAACGGAGCAATTGGCGTTCAAGATACACGTGGATATAAGACTTTCAGTATTCGTACAGACTCAATTCTAAGGGTACGTCAACAAGCAAAATATAGAATGACGAAATTGAATGCTTAGTGCTTCTCAGTGAATGACCAAACACGATTACGTAACCAGTTTTAAGTTCACGAGATACGCAACGACTCTGAACGTCGTAACGCCTCACGCATACCGAAGAGTTCACGTTCAAAATCACAAGTTTACCACGCGAGAAGTAATGGACTTAACAAGTCGTTGGAAGTCCCCTGCATACCTACTGAGTCATTCTGCCTCTACAGCCGTTCATAACTGCGGTAGTGTCCACGGTGCACGATTTTGTGCACGAATTGACTTCTCGATTACGTCCAATAAATTTTCGATGGGAGTCATGTTGGGCGATTTGGATGGCCAAATAATACGCTCGAATGTTCCAGAACGTCATTCAAACCAATCGCCAACAATTGTGGCCCACTGACATGTCTGTGACCATGAAGTTCACGAACGGCTGCAACTGGTCTCCAAGTATCCGAACATAATCATTTCGCCAGTGATCAGGTCAGTAGGACCAGAGGACCCAATTCATTCCGTTGAAAGAGAAAAAACGACATTATGGAGCCACCACTAGCATACATAGTGCCTTGTTGACAACTTGGGTCCATGACTTCATGGGTCTGCGCCGCACTCGAACCCTACCATCAGCTCTTACCAAAGGAAATCGGGACTCGTCTGACCAGGTCACGGTCTTCCACTGGCCTAGGGTCCAATCGATTTGGTCACGAATCCAGGAGAGGCGAAGCAGGCGATGTCGTGTTGTTAGCAAAGGCACTCGCGTCAGTCGTCTGCTGCCATAGACCATTAACGCCAGATTTCGCAGTACTGTCCTAACGGATACGTTCGACGTAAGTCCCACACTGATTTCTGCGGTTATTTCGCACTGTGTTGCTTGTCTGTTAGCGCTGACAACTTTACGCAAACGCCGCTGCTCCCGGTCATTAAGTGAAGGCCGTGGGCCACTTCGTTGTCCGTGGTGAGAGGTAATACCTGAAACTCGACATTCTCGGCACACTCTTGACACTGAATCCCCTAACTATGTCCGAAATAGACTGATTCATGCGTCTAGCTCCAATTACCTTTCCATGTTCAAAGTCTGTTAATTTCCGTCGTGCGGTCATAATCGCGTCGGAAACCTTTTCACATGAGTCTATCTATATCCGAATCCCGCTCCAGCTACTGCCGGGTCTGGGTGCTGACGAGTCCTCTCCATTTGGCTCGGTCCTCCCACCACTTTTCTTCCTCCACTTGCTGCCAGGTCACACCTCTCCTTTCAACAGATATTCTCACTCCCATTTTCCACCGTGTTCTTGGGCGCCCTCTAGGTCTTTTCCCATTCATCTTTAGTTATTCCATAATTTTGGGGAGTCTCTGCCCATGCATCCTCTTAACATGCCCATACCATCTTAATCTCTTTCTTTCAATTTCTTCTCTCATACTTTTTTGTTTGAGGTCCTTTCTAATCTCTACATTCCTTACTCTGTCCATTCTTGTTTTTCCTTAACTGCTCTGAGAAATTTCATTTCCCCTGCTTGCAGTCTGCTCCAGTCCCTTTCTGTCATTGTCCATGTTTCTCCACCATAGGTGACAATAGGGATGTAATAATTCTTATACATAAGGAGTTTTGCTCTTTCTGAAACTTTCACATGAGTAACCTAAGTAAAAATGACAGCTTCACCACCGCACTGCCCTTTTGTACCTTGTGTACGCGAAACTATCGCCGTGTGTAGAGGTGCGTATCGCTATCTCATGACTGTCGTCACCTCAGTGTACAAGAACGTATCCATGTCTGTTCCGACACTACAGCCATTCATATAAACATGTCGTCCATCTGACAGATTATGGAGTATGATCTGCACTACTAGCTCTACTATCATGATTAACCATAAACTCTTTACAACTGAACACGACTATTCAGAAGCACACTCAAATTTGTTTTCAGAAACAGCGTCATCTATGAAGCAGCAGTGATCACCTCAATTCAAACTAATCCTGCGTTAGTCAGGACAGGGTATAGACAACATATTCTGCTGAACAAGCAAGACATGCTAAAGACAAACGGCAAATAACATTTTAAATATATCATCCCGCCACCCCCCTCCCCCTTCTCCTCACGAAGAAAAAAAAACCAGCAGAAATATACACAAATCTCATGACTGAAGAATTCCTGAAGTGGCTAAACAAAAAGTAATAAGTTTTAGAAACAAGGCCAAGGGAACGTCGAACGGCTAGTCAAGGTTAAGGGGAAGCATTTTCATCTTCAATTTATACACTTTGTTTAAACAAGACCCAAAATTTTTCAATTAAAAAAGTTACCGGGGTCTTCAGAAATATAATTTAAATAAAAAACACGTAGCATAACCCACAAGCCAAATCAAGCGCTTCAGAAAGGTTCACAGTTACCCAATTCTTAAGAGATGTGTTAACCATCAAAACTTACACTTTTCTCTCAATTAAAAGCAGCAGGATTTTTTTTTAAAAAAGGTATTAACCATTTAATAAAAACAACCATTCAAGAGACAGCCCCAACATACGCTTTCAAGGCAAGCGTCGAATTATGTATGGCTGCATAAAATATTAAAATCAAAATGATTCCACCACATTTAAAAAAATCTACAATTACTTTCAGTTAAAATAAAACAGGAAAATTCTTAAGGTATTACCGATTTAAGAGAAGACCAACCACTTGAGTAACACCCCCAAAATATACCTTCAACGAAAGCTTTCAAATATATATGATTAATTTACGTAACTCTTGATTCGGCGAGCCGTTTGCAGAGCCGTCATCCCTCGGTTGTCGCAGGTGCAATCATCCTTCCACCCTGTCAGACTGGCGTCGTCTTCTGTAAGGTGTGGCCCTCACGCCAGCAAAACTGGACCACACTAAGGCGTGTGTTAAAGGCTGGTTCGATACCATTAGTCGAGAAGTAGTTTCAATGAACACACACGGGAGTGAAATAGCACAGTGCGAAATAGCAGTGCCTTTGTGAAACCACAGTCATTATGGAAGCACCGAGCTATCAGGGACTCAAAAAGCAACAGGTAGAAACCAAGGCCCGTAATCCCACGCGGCCGTATCGAACCAAAATACAAGAGAGACGTTACAGAGACCCAGAGCAACTGAAGGGGTAGCCGACAGATGCATAGATTAAAGTAAACAGCTGATCAACTCAGGTGACGTCTGGAGAAGACAGCAACTTGGACAGTTCAAGGGTGAGGTTAATGACAAACACCCTTTACCCTGCAATTGTCAGGAAATATCTAGAATAGAAAAGTGTATCGGCCTTCAGATTAACTGAATAAGTATAAAACAACTGCCAGCAAGGTGACACTTTCTAGGCTAACTCTCTCAGGAACTCATGTAAGCAAACAGTTAAACCATAAGTCAGAGTTTGTAACTAGGATCAAAATTCGTGTCCAGGATCAGAGCACTACAGCCACCCCACCAAATAACAGAAGTTAAACGAGGTCACTAGGCAGTGGAAAAAAGAAAATGGCGGACGATGATCCCTTTCAACTATATGAAACACCTGTGGCCCTCTCGTTCTGAAAAACGGTGGGGCCGCCTCCTGTCCGTTATGGTGGTCGCGTCCTCTCTCACGCTCTCACTTCCATCTGGCCAGAGCCGCTCCACTTGGCTGCCCTGCATCGATCACTCCATCTGCCGTACTGCCGATCGCGCTCTCTCGTGGCCACTGTCGCTGAAATCAAGCTGCTGCCGCGAGGCGAGCGCCTCCACCAGAACAAGAACATCTCAGAAGTGAACAAAGAACAGACAGACCCTGGGAATTCGAAGGAAGCTGAGCTGCACGGCCCAACTTCACCCACCAAACCCACACAAGCCCCCTGCCCTCTTTGATGTGTTGAGTGCTCATGGAGGAGGCTAGTGTTCCTTAACCTGGGAGACATGAACCCCAGATAGCTTACCCAATTCAAGACTGCACACAAACAAGTTGACCAGATGCAGTCTGGGATGATCTCAAAGGGACCCAAAAACTGGGATACTAATACTAGAATAGTCCTTCTCCCTTTCTGATTAACATTAGGGTTGTACTCAAAAACCCCATCACCTACCTTGTCCCTAAATTCTCTTCACCCTTGATTATCATGATTAGCCAACCTCTGATTTGGCCACTAAATATTTCGATGGACCTTCCTCCAATTTCGGTGCCAAACCTTAGCATCAATATGCCCGGAGAGCAAATCGTCAACTGACCACAAGTTGGCCAGAAGTGAATTAACTTGTTAGCCCAACACAAGAAAACCTTGAACAGCCTTCAGTGTCTCACATTAGGCTGTATTAAAGGCAAAATTAAGCAACTCCAGGGAGCAGTCGCATTTACTCTGCAAATTACTATGGAAGACAATAAGAAACCCTTTCAAATTTTGGTTAAATGACAGAGTCTGTTCAAAACAAAATCTCCTAAAGTCAGGGCATTATCAATGACCAAATACCTCAGCAGGCCAAAGATGGAAATTATCCCCAAGAGATGTCTAATAGTAGAAGGAGCTACAACCATGTGACTAAGATTAACCAAAAGAAGCATAAGAAGGTGTCCCCCACCATGAGCACATACTGGTTACCATCATGAGCGCATGGCAAAAGACCAGTATAGTCTATGAAGCATTTATCCAAGGGATAAGTTTACCTAGTGGATTGCAGATGACTTTTACTGAGGCTAGAGTTAGGGTTGGCTCTTTTGCAAATTTCATCTGCCGGACATCCTTGTATAAGGAAGGTCAAGACACATGGCATGGCACTTAGTATTAGGGATAGTTTTGTGGACACCTAGATGCACTCCAACCACTGGCCAGTGAAAGTACCAGAACAAAGACTGGATGAGCTGACTGGGCAAATACATCCAGAAACCAACTGATCCTGCCCCATGACAAGAAATCAGGCCTTTATGCATGAGGTAACCAGCTTTCTGTTCCCCATTCAGCAGTTTATTCTTAACGGCCTTAATACTGGGATCACTGTCCAGTCTTTGCATGATGTCCCTGAAAAGTTCTGGGACTTCGGATAGTATCCCACTTACACAATCCTCAAGTCAGAATACTTCTCCAACTGCTGAACCCCAGCCTCAAACATTCGATTCAGATCATTGGCATCCTGATTGTCGGTGACATGGAGATACTTCATTCACCCTGAAATGGAAAGCTGAAATTGGATGGCCCATTGAACTACACAACCCGTCTTATGTCGGTGTGCCAACATCCAACTGAGAGCTGATTACCAGTTTCAAGCAAGAATCCACTATGGTCATGGCAAAATAAGCGTTTCTAAAGCGAAAAGCACCTCTAGCGCCTCCCATTCGTAGACAGAATGATGTTTATGTTGATCTCTATTCCAATTTTCTGCACAGGCTGCAGAACTCTCGGAACCGAGGTAATGCAAAATATTTTTTGATGTGTGCATTTACTCAGGTGATGACTACTTGACTGCTTAATGTTTCCACTGCAACTCATTGTTCAAACAGGGTGACAGTATGAAACTGATCACCCATTGACGTAACTCCTTCAATCCCTTTCCCTGGCGCCAAATATCAGTAAATGTTTGATTCAATGTCCCACTTGTTATCGGGTACAATAACTAAAGAACTTGATCATAAAGCAAATTCAACGCGTGCACATGACAAATTTAACAGAAAGCCATAAAACTACCTCAACATCACTCGTGGACTCAGTCGACAACTTGTCAATTTGCCTCAATAAAATTCCCATAGGTTGTGGCAGTTTTCTGAAATTAATCATAGCAAAACGCTGAGTCGAAGGAAGCACCTGTCCAGGATTATACAAACCAAATTGGGTATCAGAAATTTGGTCACCACTCGAACTTGCTACATCCTGCAAACCAAGCTGATCTGCAACCCATTGCAATTTAGCAACCTGACCCTGCGATTGTTGAATAACTTGCACTTGGTCTGCATCAGGCTTAAGATGGCCAAGATCACTACCCCAATTTTCCCAATGCAATAGTTGTGCCTGAAGGTGAGCAAGTTGTTTGCGAATGGGAGAAGCTCCCTCAAAAAAATCAATGTTCTGCCCTAAACCGGCCAGGGCAGCGGTATTATGTGGCAGAGTATCACCTACCTCACCAACAGTTTCCGCTGTGACTACCCTTCGCCAACTTGGAGGACAAATCTTAGCCTCATAGGCGATCTGCTCTTTCTTAAACAAGTTGAGCCCCGGGCAACGCTGTGCCTCCATAGTGAACTGTGGCCTGAAGCTCACAAATGTACAAGTAACAATAATTTACCTTGACTATTTTATCACTAAATAAACAATCAAGGCGAAAGATGCTTAAATATTTTCCACTCAGCAACAAAAGCTACGCTATGAGTAAGCAGTTACATCGCTAAATAAAACAAAATATTTTTAAAAACAAGGCCAAGGGAACGTGGAACGCCTAGGCAAGGTGCAGGGAAAACATCTTTCACTCTGTAGTTTACACACTGTATTTAAAGAAGACCAAAATTTTCCAATAAGAAAATCCCGGTGTTTTAAGAAATATGATTAAAAAAAGAAACACGTAGCATCACCCATAGGCCAACTCAACCGCTTGAAAAAGGTTCATAATTGCCCAATTCTTGACAGAAGTATTAACCATCTCTCAGTTAACGCAACGAAAATATTTTTTAAAAAGGTATTAACAATTTAAGAAAACCATTTATTAGACATCCCCAACATATCCTTTCAAGGCAGGCTTCGCATTACGTATGATTGCTTTAAAATATTAAGGTCTAAATGATTCCACTATACTTAACAAAATCTACAATTTCTTTCAGTTGAAGAAACAAAGAAAAATTCTAAAGGTGTCAATCACCTAAAAAACAAAAAAAACAAAAAACCATTTGAGAGAAACCCCAAACATACACCTTCAAGACAAGCTTTCAATTATGTATAATTGCTTTACGTAACTGTTGATTCGGTGAGCTGTTTGCAGAGCCGTTATTCCTCGATTGTCGCAGGTGCAATCATCCTTCCACCCTGTCAGACTGGCGTCGTCTTCTGTAAGGTGTGGCCCTCACGCCGGCAAAACTAGAACAAACTAAGGCATGTGTTGAAGGCTGGCTTGATACCATTAGTCGAGAAGTAGTTTCAGTGAACACACACGGAAGCGAAATAGCACAGTGCGGAATAGCACAGTGCCTTTGTGAAACCACAGTCACTATGGATGCACTGAGCTAGCAGGGACTCAAAAGGCAACAGGTAGAAACCAAGGCCCGCAATCCCACGCGACCGTACCGAACCAAAATACAAGAGACGTTACAAAGACTCTGAACAACTGAAGGGGTAGGCGAGAGATGCAGAGATTAAAGTAAACAGCCGATCAACTCAGGTGAGGTCTGGAGAAGGCAGCAACTTGGACAGTTCAAGGGTGAGGTTAATGATACACACCCATTACCCTAAATTGTCAGGAAATATCTAAAATATAAAAGTGCATCGGCCTTCAGAATAACTGAATAAGTATAAAACAACTGCCAGCAAGGTGACACTATGTAGGCTCACTCTCTCAGGAACTCATGTAATCAAACAGTTAAACCATAAGTCAGAGTTTGTAACTAGGATCAAAATTCGTGTCCAGGATCAGAGCACTAGAACCACAGAAGTCAAACGAGGTCACTAGGCAGTGGAAAAAAGAAAAGGGCGACAGAGAACCCCTTCCACCATATGAAACATCTGTGGCCCTCTCTTTCTGAAAAACGATGGGACCGCCTCCTGTCCATTATGGTGGTCGCGTCCTAACTCACGCTCTCACTTCCATCTGGCCAGAGCCCCTCCACCTGAATGTGCTGCATCGCTCACTCTGTCTGCCTTACTGCCGATCGCGCCCTGTCGCAGCCTCTGTCGCTGAAATCGAGCTGCCGCCACGAGGAGAGCGCCTCCACCACAACAAGAACATCTGAGAAGTGAACAAACAATGGACAGACAGACCCAGCGATTTCTAAGGAAGGTAAGCCGCACGGCTCGGTTCCAAGGACTACCACAAAATATACCATCCCCAATCAACCTACTAGAACTTGCTGAATCCGACGAAGATGAAAACTGATAAACAACGACGACGACGACAACAATAACAACAACACCGGTAATTAAACAGAATGCCAAAATCAACACACATCATTACTGCGTCCACAAATAGCTTAGAATGGCCACAGTCTTATACATACAGAATCTTTCACTCCATTGTCTCCTAACTACTATTATTCTGATAGATTTGTTACGTTACATTACTCAGAACCATGAATATCCAAACGAACAGAACGAACTGTACAGAACGTCAGTATTATGAAACATGTATTTTTTAAATCCAAAGGTTCTCCAGCATTTTTATACATTGAAGAGCCCAAAAACTGGTACATCTGCCTATTACCATGTAGTGCCCCCGCGAGCACGCAGAAGTGTCGCAACACCACGTGGTACGGACTCGCCTAATTTCTGAAGTAGTGCTGGAGGGAACTGACACCATGAATCCTGCAGGGCTGTCCATAAATCCTTAAGAGTATGAGAGGGTGGAGATCTCTTCTGAACAGCACAATGCAAGCCCTCCAAATATGCTCAATAATGCTAATGTCTGGGGAATTGAGTAGCCAGCGGAAGTGTTTAAACTCAGAAGAGCGTTCCTGGAGCCAGTTTGTAGCAATTCTGGACGAGTGAGGTGTCGTATTGTCTTGCTGGAATTGCCCATGTCTGTCGGAATACACAGTGGACATGAATGGATGCAGGTGATCTGACAGGATGTTTACATACGTGTCACCTACCAGAGTCGTATCTAGAGGTATCAGGGCTCCCATATCACTCCAGCTGCACATGCTCCACACTATTACAAACCCTCCTCCAGCTTGAACAGTCCCCTGCTGACATGCAGGGTCCATAAAATATGAGGTTGTCTCCATACCCGTCCATCCGATCGATACAATTTGAAAAGAGACCCGTCCGACCAGGCAACATGTTTCCAGTCATCAACAGTCCAATGTCGGTGTTGACGGGCACAGGCGAAGCGTAAAGCTTTGTGTCGTGCAGTCATCAAGGGTACACGAGTGGGCCTTCGGCTCCGAAAACCCATATCGATGATGTTTCATTGAATCGTTTGCCCGCTGACACTTGTTGATGGCCCAGCACTGAAATCTGTAGCAATTTGCGGAAGGGTTGCACTTCTGTCACGTTCAACGATTATCTTCAGTCGTCGTTGGTCCCGTTGTTGCAGGATCTTTTTCCGGCCGCTGCGATGTCTGATTCCTGATATTCATGGTACACTCGTGAAATGGTCGTACGGGAAAACCCCCACTTCATCGCTACTTCGGAGATGCTGTGTCCCATCGCTCGTGCGCCGACTATAACACCACATTCAAATTCACTTAAATCTTGATAAGCTGCCATTGCAGCAGCAGTAACCGATCTAACAACTGCGTCAGATACTTGTTGTCTTATATAGGCGTTGGCGACCACAGCGCCGTATTCTGCGTTTATTAATCTCTGTATTTGAATACGCATGTCTATACCAGATTCTTTGGCGCTTCAGTGTATGTACCTTCATTTTACACAGTCCGATCACATTACTGTACCACAGCCTATGTTCGAAGTTATCGTGCGACAAACATTCACAGACATCAGGTGGCAGCACTAGCAGTGGAGGATATACACTACTGGCCATTGAAATTGCTACACCAAGAAGAAGTGTAGATGATAAACGGGTATTCATTGGAAAAATCTATTATACTAGAACTGACATGTCATTACATTTTCACGCAGTTTGGGTGCCTAGATCCTGAGAAATCAGTACCCAGAACAACCACCTCAGTCCGTAATAACGGCCTTGATACGCCTGGGCATTGAGTCAAACATAGCTTGGATGGCGTGTACACGTACAGCTGCCCATGCAGCTTGAACACGATACCACAGTTCATCAAGAGTGGTGACTGGCGTATTGTGACGAGCCAGTTGCTCGGCCACCATTGACCAGGCGTTTTCGATTGGTGAGAGATCTGCAGAATGTGCTGGTCAGGGCAGCACTCCAACATTTTCTGTATCCAGAAAGGCCCGTACAGGACCTGCGACATGCGGTCGTGCATTATCCTGCTGAAATGTAGGTTTCGCAGGGGATCGAATGAAGGGTAGAGCCACGGGTCGTAACACATCTGAAATGTAACGTCCACTGTTCAAAGTGCCGTCAATGCGAACAAGAGGTGACAGAGACGTGTAACCAATGGTACTCCATACCATCACGCCGGGTGATTACGCCAGTATGTCGATGACGAATAGACGCTTCCAATGTGCGTTCACCGCGATGTCGCCAAACACGGATGCGAGATCATGATGCTGTAAACAGAAATTGGATTCATCCGAAAAAAAATGACGTTTTGCCATTCGTGCACCCAGGTTCGTCGTTGAGTACACCATCGCAGGCACTCCTGTCTGTGATGCAGCGTCAAGGGTAACCGCAGCCATGGTCTCCGAGCTGATAGTCCATGCTGCTGCAAACGTCGTCGAACTGTTCGTGGAGATGGTTGTTGTCTTGCAAACGTCCCCAGCCTTGCGGATAAGATGCCTGTCAGCTCGACTGCTAGAGATACGAGGCTGTTGGGATCCAGCACGGCGTTCCGTATTGCCTTCCTGAACCCACTGATTCCATATTCTGCTAACAGTCATTGGATCTCGACCAACGCGAGCAACAAATTCGCGATACGATAAACCGCAATCGCGATAGGCTACAATCCGACATCAAAGTCGGAAACGTAATGGTACGCATTTATCCTGCTTACACGAAGCATCACAGCAACGTTTCACCAGGCAATGCCAGTCAACTGCTGTTTGTGTATGAGAAATCTGTTGGAAACTTTCCTCATGTCCGCACGTTGTAGGTGTCGCCACCGGCGCCAACCTTGTGTGAATGCTCTGAAAAGCTAATCATGTGCATGTCACAGCATCTTCTTCCTGTCGCTTAAATTTCGCGTCTGTAGCACGTCATCGTCGTGGTACAGCAAGCGTGCAGTGGTGATGGGGTAAGGGGGAGGGACGCGGAAAAACACCCGTTGTCGTAATTCGGAAACGGCGCGATTTATCTGACGTCACAAAGCGTACCATCATTTGCTTACGGGCCAAGGGGAAAGAATCTCCGAAACATCTAAGTTTTTAAACTGGTGAACCAAGGGGCTACCAACAGTGTCTCCTCAATAGCCGTTCAGAGAACGTTGCTGCGTATGGGCCTCCGTGGCAGGCGCCTGGTCCAGGCACCCATTCCCATGCTGACTGCTCTTCATCGGAGACAAAGACCGGAACTTGCACGCCAGTACCTCAGTTGGACGTCCACAGAGTGGCGACAGATGGTGTTTTCAGATGAATCACATTTTATGCTCGATGAGACAGATGGCCGCTGGCGTGTACAGCGTGAAAAATCTGAAAGCAAACACCCTCCAACAATCATCGGAAGGGCCCGGCCGGAAGAGGGAGCGTTATGGTCTGAAGAATATTTTCGTGGCATTCCCTGGGTGATCTCCTCATTATGGAAGGCACAGTGGATCAATACAAGTATGCATTTATCCTTGGGCCCATATTCAGACTTTTAATAGGTGGCCACATTAATATGACTGTACATACAATGTGAATGCCTAGCCTGACCTCTTAACCTGTTGAATTCCAAAATATATCATAGTATCATTTCTTCATGCATCCCTATCCCGTGACTGTAATAAATTAAAGCTAAGAATATGTTAAAGCTAAGAAACCCGTAAAACTCGCAAAAGACAACGAATTATAGTTGCACTTTAATCATTAGACGAGTCAATAAGTTTAGAATTAAGATAGATCATAGTAACATTTTATAAGCTTGATGCATAAGTTCGTAGCGTTTTTTTCATAAGTTTATTAAGCTGGACAGATAAACGTAACACATGCTTTAGTCATCAGTAATATGTTTTCCTTCACCATTTACAACAGTCTGCCAACGCTGGGGTAACTATAATTGCAGGATTGTAGAAATCACGTGGTTCTGAGGCGAAGAAAAAGAGTCATGTTCGGAGCGCATGCTCATCTGGAAAGGAAGTCCCTTGAATGTCATTCGACTGAGAGTGGCAAAGGTGAAAATCTGGGGGCACGAGATCAGGTGAATAAAGTGGTTGCGGAATGACTTCCCAACCCACCTACTGTACAGTGTTTTCAGCCAATCTAGCAGGATGCTGGCGAGCGTCATGGTGAAGTAGCTTCTCCTCACGCAGCCTTCCTGGTCGTTCTTGGACCGCGTCTGCAAGACGTCTCCGTTCCTGACAATAAATGTTGGCAATGATGGCTACGCCTCGGGGCAGCAATTCATAGTACACGATACCGTCGCTGTTCCAACAGATGCATGACATTATCTTTTGTGGATGTGTGCAGGTCTTTGTATGGGGGTTGCAGCTTTGTTTGGGATCAACCATTCCTTTCCTTATGTTACCATAGAGTGAAAATAGCTCGTCACTAGTAACGATACAGGATAGGAGCGATCGGTGTTGTCCACGAACCAATTGATGACAAGAAAACAGAAATGCTCCCATGGCCACCCGCAGATTTTTTAAAAATTTTATTTTGGCTTAGAGCATACACCCGATTCTTGAACCTCCCCGTTGCATGAAAATGTTGCATGATGGTAGAATGCTCTCAGTTCATCAAATTTGCCAGTTCTCGAGCACATTAACGTGGGCCATTGTGGGTTAATGCGCTTGAACGATCTTCATCAAACACCGAAAGTTTTCCTGAGATTCTCCTTGAAACGAAACAACCATTTTCGTGCCGTGAAGGGCATGGCATTATCCCCATACAAGGCGCAAATGTTTATAGCCCAGTAAAGATGGCTCTGAAAATGGGGTTGGGTTGCAAAAGGTGGAGTAATTTTGATTTCCAGGTATGTTGTAAGTGTTACTCCTCTCGTGAAACAGCCAAGTTTTAGACCTTCTCTCCCTCGTACGTTAGTCGCAATCCTGAAGGAAAAAAAAAAAAAAAAAAAAAAAGGCTAAGAAATGTCCCTTTTCCAGCTTTGTCTCGGTAAATCGCTTCCAGTGCATTTTAGGCAAAAAATTCTAGTATCAGTTTCAAAGAGATTTAAATTTCTTGCAAGTTTGTTATATGTCTTGTTGGAAAATTAAGAACAGCTACTGAGATACGAGTCCGTGAAAATCTGTAAAAATGTCAAGAAATTGCAAAAAGTTAGAATTATCAGTGGCTACACCTTAATAACTTTTTGTTGATGCATTTAATGTAGAATGTATAATAACCTGTGTTGCAGAGGAATAATTTCCTCCAGTTCAAAAAATGGTTCAAATGGCTCTGAGCACTATGCAACTGAACTTCTGAGGTCATCAGTCGCCTAGAACTTAGAACTAATTAAACCTAAATAACCTAAGGACATCACACACATTCATGCCCGAGGCAGGATTCGAACCTGCGACCGTAGCGGTCGCTCGGTTCCAGACTGTAGCGCCTAGAACCGCACGGCCACTCCGGTCGGCTTTCCTTCAGTATTCATAAAAAATATACGTAATGTTGCATTAATAATTATAGTGAAAGTGGTATATAACTGTTAATGCAACATTTCGCAGCGCGTATAGGGAGTAATTTCAGATATTTTATCTGAATCTTGAAGGAAATTAAATCCTCTGAAATGTTCAAATGTGTGTGAATTCCTAAGGGACCAAACTGCTTAGGTCATCGGTCCTTGGACTTACACACTACTTAAACTAACTAATGTTTATAGCCCAGTAAAGATGGCTCTGAAAATGGGGTTGGGTTGCAAAAGGTGCCCAAGAGAGGATTCGAACCTCCGGCAGGAGGGGCTGCGCAGTCCGCGACATGACGCCTCAAACCGCGCGGCGACTCCGCGCGGCTTAAATGCTGTGCAACATCGGTTATTATCCATTCTGTACAAAACTGCATTAACAAAAAGTTGTTAAGGTGTAACCACTGACAGACGCCGAGCCGAGCGGACGCGCCAGCAGCAGCAGCAGTTGTCTGATACACAGTAATTTAGTTTAGTTTCTGTACTTTTTTTACGTGCTTCTGCCAAGAGGTGAACTATACTTGTGTGTTTTACTTTGTGGACTAGTGGTTAGCAAATTTCTCTTTGTTTTTGCGTAAATCTTGGTACATATCCTTGTGTAAGGCGGCTTCCTAGTGTAATTTTCCCGCCGCCAGAAGATCCTCATCTCGCCACTAAGTTAAAATCTCGTGCTGGTACCCTGCATATAGTTTAGATCATTGCATTATAGTTTGCGTACATATCTCGTGCAGTATCCTTTGCCTAAGCAGAGTATCTAGTAACAGGTAACTGTAGGTACATCCACTTCAGTACAGAAATTTATTTCTGTTTGAGAGCTTACAGTTTCAGGGTATAGTGAGAAAGCTGCACAGCGATTTTTAGTGTTTCTTTATTTTCCTCGTTACATTTTGCGTACGTTTCAAACTCAGTAGCGCCATTCGAGATCTTATTCTATTTTTTACACACTACGATATGGCTAGGGACTATGCTTGTTGTGAGAGGACACAAGGAGAATCGGCTGCTCTTCGTAAACAGCTGGAAGCTGCGTTGGCTAATGCTCAAAGTTGCAGCGAACATCGGGGCGCTGGTGACGAGAACTGCGACATCTCTGGTGCCGTTGGAATCCGCTGGTGACCCGGGTGGCGCTGCATCTTTTGATGCACAACATCTGACCGATCCGTTCTCACTCGAGAGTGGGTGGCTGACAATGATGAGTTCGCGAGTCTCTGGGCGGAAGGCGATAAAGAGGCAGGGAGCGCGGCTGGCTCCTTGCGCCTTAGCAGCAGGTACGAGGTGCTACACACACTCTGTCTGAGCCAGCACGGGATGACTCTTCTGTTGGACCAGCGGCCGATCTTCCTGTCCAGTCCAGGCAAGTGCACAGATTGGGTATGCTTATCATTGGGAGCTCCAGTGTTAGGCGGGTGATGGAGCCGCTCGCGGAAATGACAGGCAAAGCGGGAAAGAAGCCAGTGTGCACTCTATGTGTTTGCCGGGGGGTCTCGTCCGTGATGTGGAAGAGGCTCTGCCGGTGGCTATCGAGCGCACTGAGTGTAACCGGCTGCATATAGTGGCACATGTCGGCACGAATGACGCCTGCCGCTTGGGTTCTGAGGACATCATCGGCTCCTTTTGGCGGATGGCTGATTTGGTGAAAAATAGTATCGCACGCAGGATGCAGGCTAAGCTGTCTATTTGTAGCATCGTACCTGGGGTTGCTCGTGGTCCTCTGGTATGGAGCAGAGTCGAAGGTCTAAACCAGAGGACCAGACGATTGTGCAGTGGTACGGGATAAGAATTTCTCGACCTCCGCTATCGTATGCAGAATTGCAGGGTTCCCCTTAATCGGTCAGGCGTGCACTACACGCAGGAAGCGGCTACTAGGGTAGCAGAGTATGTGTGGCGTGCACATGGGGCTTTTTTTAAGTTAGAGTAACACTCGCTTAGGATCAAAGACGATTTTCTGATAAATTAGCCACGATATCCTCAGAGAATGTTCGTCGTCGCAGATCAGAGATAGAAACGGGTTAAATAAACTGCAGGAGCATCCAAGGAAACGTCCCAGAATAAGTATCGCTTACTGACGGTTATAACGCACAGATAATATTAGGAACAGAAATTTGGTTGAAACCGAACTTTAATGACAACGAAATCCTAGGTTCAGATTGGAATATTTATCGTAAGGATAGGTAATTCGCCAATGGTGATGGCGTGTTTATTGAAGTAAGGAATTCGATAAAATCTAGCGAGGTTATCACGGATTCCGGTTGTGAATTAATCTGGGCGAAGTTAAATATCAAATATCGGTCATCGGATGCTTTTATAGACTGACCGGGTCTGGAGCTTTAGTGGTAGAATGCTTCAGACAGAACTTGCAGAATATTGTTAATAATTTTCCTGATATGCTGTTGTAATACGGGGTGACTTTAGCTTGCCAGATATGGTTTGGGAGTGTACTGCTATCAAAACTAGTGCCACAGATAGAGATTCGTGTGACATTCATCTGGATGTCTTGTCCGAAAATTACCCTGAGCAGACTGTTAGAGAACCAACTCGTGAGAGTAACGTCTTAGACCTCCTGGCAACAAACAGACCTGAACTTATCGAATCAGTTAACGTAGAGGAAGGTATCAGTGGCCATAAGGCTGTGACAGCATCGATGACGACGCGTCCTACAAGGAATGTTAAGAAAGGTAGGAATATATATTTGCTCAGCAAGGGTGACAGGATACAAATTTAAGAATATATCAGCAGTCAGCATCAAATATTCGGCGATGAGGACGAAGATGTGGAGGACAAATGGAAAAAATTTAAAGGCATCGTTCAATATGCCCTAGACAAGTATGTTCCGACTAAGGTTTCAAGGGATGGGCAAAATCCACCATGGTTTGATACACATGTTGAAAAACTGCTACGTAAACAAATACAACTTTATCTCAGATTCAAGGAAAGTAAAAACCTAGCTGACAAACAAAAGCTGAACGAAGTAAAAATATGAAACTTCCTAGCATATTAAAACTGTATGCCGGACCAAGATTCGAACTCGGAACCTTTGCCATTCGCGGGCAAGTGCTCTACCATCTGAGCTACCCAAGCACGACTCACGACCCGTCCTCACCGCTTCAGTTCTGCCAGTACATCGCCTCCTACCTTCCAAACCTCACAGAAGCACTTGCCCGCGAAAGGCAAAGGTCCTGAGTTCAAGTCTCGCTCCGGCACACAGTTTTAATCTGCCATGAGGTTTCATATCAGCGCACACTCTGCTGCAGAGTAGAAATTTCATTCTGGAAGCAAAAATAGGCGTAAGGAGAGCAATGAGAGAAGCGTTCAATGACTTTGAAAGTAAGACTTTGTGAACCGATCTGAGTGAAAACCCTAAGAGGTTTTTATCGCATGTAAAATCAGTAAGTGCGTCAAAATCATCTATTTGTTCATCAGTGACCGTACAGGCACCGAAACGGAAGAGAGCAGAGAGAAGGCCGAAATACTGAACTCGGTCTTCTGAAATTGTTTCAACGATGAAGTTCGTAACACGGTCCCTCCTTTCAACCGTCGTACAAACGTCGAAATGGCAGATCTTGAGTTAGTCTATCGCGGAATGTAAAAACAACTACAATCGCTTAATAGTGGAAATGTGTCAGGAAGAGATGAAACACCTATAAGATTCCACAAGGATTACGCGAAAGAACGTGCTCCACTTCTTGCAGTACTTTACCGCAGATCGCTTGAGAAACGAAGGGTACCTAACAACTGGAGAAAGGCGCAGATCACTCCTGTTTGTAAGAAGGGCCGTAGGACAGATGCACACAATTATAGACCTATATCGTTGACGTCAATCTGTTGTAGAATTATGGAACATGTTTAAAGCTCAAAAATTATGACGTTTTCGGAGAATGAAAATCTCCTCTATAAAAATCAAGATAATTGCGCAAACAGAGATTCTGCGAAACTCAGCTCGCTCTGTTCCTACATGAGATCCACAGCGCCGTAGACAACAGCTCTCTGGTTGATGCCGTGTTCTTTGACTTCAGGAAGGCATTTGATACTGTTCCACACCACCGTTTACTGAAAAATTACGAGCCTATCGAGTATGGAAGCAGATCTGCGATCGGATTCAAGGTTTCCTTGCAGATAGAACTCAACACGTCGCTCTTAACGGAACAAAATCGACAGATCTAAAGGTAATATCCGGGGTACGACAGGGAAGTGTGATAGCGCCGTTGCTGTTCACAATATACAGGGTGATTCAAAAAGAATACCACAACTTTAAAAATGTGTATTTAATGAAAGAAACATAATATAACCTTCTGTTGTACATCATTACAAAGAGCATTTAAAAAGGTTTTTTTTTCACTCAAAAACAAGTTCAGAGATGTTCAATATGGCCCGCTCCAGACACTCGAGCAATATCAACCCGATACTCCAACTCGTTCCACACTCTCTGTAGCATATCAGGCGTAACAGTTTGGATAGCTGCTGTTATTTCTCGTTTCAAATCATCAATGGTGGCTGGGAGACGTGGCCGAAACACCATATCCTTAACATACCCCCATAAGAAAAAATCGCAGGGGGTAAGATCAGGGCTTCTTGGAGGCCAGTGATGAAGTGCTCTATCACGGGCTGCCTGGCGGCCGATCCATCGCCTCGGGTAGTTGACGTTCAGGTAGTTACGGACAGATAAGTGCCAATGTGGTGGCGCTCCATCCTGCTGAAATATGAATTGTTGTGCTTATTGTTCGAGCTGAGGGAACAGCCAATTCTCTAACATCTCCAGATACTGTAGTCCAGTTACAGTAGCACCTTCGAAGAAAAAGGGACCAAACACTTTATTGGCTGAAATGGCACAGAAAACTGTTTATACCAACGTTTAATACACCACCTATCAGGAGGTTTAACACCATACTTCGTTCGAAATGCACGCTGAACAACTGTCGTCGATTCACTTCTGCCGTACTCAATAACACAAAAAGCTTTCTGTTGAGCGGTCGCCATCTTAGCATCAACTGACGCTGACGCCTATTCAACAGCGCCTCAAGCGAACAAATGTACAACTAAAAAAAACTTTATAGCTCCCTTAATTCGCCGACAGATAGTGCTTAGCTCTGCCTTTTGTCGTTGCAGAGTTTTAAATTCCTAAAGTTGTGGTATTCTTTTTGAATCACCCTGTATACAAACGAACTAGTAGAAAGCGTGTTGTGCTCTTGAAGGCTGTTCGCATATAATGCGGTTGTCTATAATAAAGTAGCAAGCCAGAAAATAGTAAGATTTGCAGAATGACCTCCAGAGAATTTATGAGTGTTGCAGGCTCTGACAGTTGACCCTGGACGTAAGAAATACTTGTAACATATTGCGCGTACATAGGAAACGAAATCCACTACTGTACAGCTACACTATTAATGACAAACCGCTGGAAACAGTATCTACGGTAAAATATCTAGGAGTAACTGTCCAGAGCGGCATTAAGTGGAACGATCACATAAAACAAATAGTGGAAAAGGCAGATGCCGCTCTCAGACTCATGGGAATAATCGTACGGAAATATAACTCACCCACGAAAGAAGTGGCTTATAAGGCGCTTACTTGACAGATTCTTGAGAATTCTTCATCTACCTAGGATCCCTCCTAGGTAGGACTGATAGAAGAGATAGAGAAGATCTAACGACGAGCAGCGCGTTTCGTCACAGAATCGTTTAGCCGCCGCGAGAGCGTTGCGGAGGTGCTGGATAAAGTCTACTGGCAGACATTACAAAAGAAAGGTTATGGATCACGAGGAGATACACTAGTGAAATTTCGAGACAGCACTTTCCGGAAAGAGCCGGACAGTACATTACTTCCCCACAAACGGCTCGCGTAATGACGATGAAAAAGTTCCAGAAATTAGAGCCAATACAGAGGCTTTCCGATAATTATTCTTCCCACGCGCTATTCGCGATTGGAACAGGGTTGGAGGGCTCAGTTAGCGGTACAGAAGGCACCCTACGCCGAAAACCATTAGGTGACTTTGCGGAGTTTGCGATTTCTTTACATTTTTACAGATTTTCGCAGTCTCGTATCTCAGTAGCCGTTCCGAATTTTCCAACATGTTACATATGAAACTCGCAGAAAAGTCGATTCTCTTTAAAACAGATAATGGCATATTTTTGCCTAAAATGCACTGGAAGCGAGTTACTGAGGAAAAACATAAAACAGTGACATTTCTTAGCGGTTTTTTCAAGATGTCGGATAACACACAAGTGAGAAAAGATATAAAACTTGGGTTTTTCACAAGAGGTGTAGTAACACAAAATACCTGAAAACCAAAATTGCTGGCCGTGCAGTTCTAGGCGCTACAGTCTGGAACCGCGTGACCATTACGGTCGCAGGTTCGAATCCTGCCTCGGGCATGGATGTGTGTGATGTCCTTAGGTTAGTTAGGTTTAAGTAGTTCTAAGCTCTAGGGGACTGATGACCACAGCAGTTAAGTCCCATAGTGCTCAGAGCCATTTGAACCAAAATTGCTCCACCTTTCCCAATCCAAAATGGTATTTCTACTGCGTTATTCCGGCTCCCTCCGCTGCTGTTACTCCTATACTGAACTCAAATAGAACCATATGTGGGAATGATCCGACATCTCCACTTGGCAGTCTATTTTTTAGCGTCCACAATTCCTATTCACTAACCCCAAGTGACAAAATGAGAATATGTAAATCCAAATAGCGTCACTGAATGGCAAATAAAAAATGACAGTCGACAGATAAACCCATAGCAACCCGAATACCAAAACGCAAAACAACACGCTGCGTAGTTATGCACCGACGTGATAAAAAGAAATAAAAAAGCTGTAAAATACAGCGTTAATGTGCTGACGCTCTCAGTAGACGCCAACTCCATTAACGATGGAATGGGAAAAAATGCACACCAAAGTTCGTTATTTGCTATCGTCAAATGGTTCTGAGCACTATGGGCCTTAACTGCTGTGGTCATCAGTCCCCTAGAACTTAGAACTACCTAAACCTAACTAACCTAAGGACATGACACACGTCCATGCGCCAGGCAGGCGCCTAGAACCGCTAGGGCACTCCGGCCGGCGTTATTTGCTATCGTCGCTTGTTTCGGTAATTAGATAGCCAGCAGTGTATGGCTCTGAGCACTATGGGACTCAACATCTTAGCTCATAAGTCCCCTAGAACTTAGAACTACTTAAACCTAACTAACCTAAGGACATCACACACACCCATGCCCGAGGCAGGATTCGAACCTGCGACCGTAGCAGTCCCGCGGTTCCGGACTGCAGCGCCAGAACCGCTAGACCACCGCGGCCGGCCCAGCAGTGTAGATGCTGTGTGTGTGTGTGTGTGTGTAGAGAGAGAGAGAGAGAGAGACAGAGAGAGAGGGTGAGATTTCAGTAAAACATGTAAGGCACAGCTGAAGTGCAAACCTGGGACGCAGCTAAATCGCAAGTTGCGTAACACGTTTGGAACGAGCGGTGTCGCTGCCACGTGTTGCTTGTACGTCAGCTCAGAAATCGGCAGTGGTTCGGCAATGGCGCTGGCTCTCCCCGCGCAAGTGTTTGCTCGCACCTGAGCTCCGGCAGGCGTCGCCATGGCGACGCGCGACTGCGCACTGGCGGCGGCGGCGACAGCGGCGACTATCGATGTCTGCTCGCAGCGGGCAGTCGGCTCCGTCGCTGCAGCCGCAGCCGCAGCCGCAGCGCCGCGCCGCCCCACAGCCCGGCGACGGCGTCGGAGTCGGCCGGCGGCGCACACGGCGCGCTGCGCCCCGCGCCGCAGACGAGGTACTGTAACTCCGTCTCTCTGACACGTCGGCACCTGAGCTGCCCTACCTCATCACTGCGCCAATTTCCGGACAATAGGAATATCTGTAAAATGAGCGTGCAGATGCGCGTAACGGATTTTTTTTGTCACCAACCTACACTGGCCCCAAAAGACACGTGACTACGGTGCTGCGTAAGGTTTTTCGTAAGGTATCTGCAGATTTTGAATGGCATTCGTTACATCACTAGCGACCACAGATCCCGTTCAAAAGTACACCAATTTCATTGGCATCTTAATAATTTGCATTCGATATCTGCAATGAACTTGGCTTAAAGCATTGGAAGAGATAAGTGCAAGAACATTTCGCTTGACTGCGGCAAGTGTCACAGCTCGTAGGTCGCTATTTTTTCTTGTAACAAAATAAGGGATGGTCACTACTGTTTAATAAGTTTTACAATGCACTCGACCGTATTCCGAGTCTCGTTTTTCTTAACTTGTTTTACAGCGCCATTGCGGAATGTTTTCCTAGTATGCCAAAGTGAAAGTTACTCTTAATTAACTTCGAATTTTGAATTGTGGCATGCAGGAAATTAGCGATTTATTACACAATCAAATATTTTTAGTGGCGAAATTTATCCATTGTCTTCCTGTCTGGTGCCACACGTTTAGTTTTAGAGAACTAATTTATTAATCGCAGATACTTATTCTCCATAGGATAGATATTAGTAATACAGTTTCCTACTGTGACTACTTTAGAATAAGCACGATGGTTTGGAGATTTTTGTTATCTAGAGTTAGTTACTCAGGCTGTTGCATATAAGCCTCATCTGCGGATGAAAACTACTCTGAATGTGTATGCGTTTAGTGGAATGATTGGCAGCACACTCTTACATTAGGGCCTGTCTCACGAGTATATTACTGCCACACATTTACGCATATTAGCCCCACGATGTTAATGTTTATTACATAGTGTCTTAATATTTTCAACACACAAAGCGGCTCTCCTTGGTATCGTAACTGGAATCCTACCTTTGTGGTTCTTAGGTATCAAAAGTAACTTTTCTCCTCTGACATACTTGTATCTGTAGCAACAGCAACAATAATTAATCTTAGCTATCACGAATAAACGAATGTACAAAAACTTGGCAAATAAGCCTAATATTAAACTGACAGTCTTACTTCAAAATGTAAACAAACGGCGATATGCATAAGTCATGTGACAATTTGGCGCCGTCGACTTGTGCAGTACATTATGCTCACTCCTGCTGTACGCGAATTTCTTGTCGAGAAATTGACCGCAGTCTTGTGTAATTAGCTACTGAGGTGCAAACATTCACTAATGCTTTCCCGCTTCAGTGTCGGTCTCGACCGATGTACTGATTTTCCGCTCTGGCTCCAATGTCGAATGATGTTCGGCGTACTACTTCACTTAGGTATACGAGGTGTGATAAAAAGGAACGGGAATTTTTATTTCTCTTAAAGAATCTCTATTCACTCATCAACATTAATTTTGAATTCTTCAAAGCAATCCCATTCAGATATAATACATTTCTGCCAGCTCTTTTTCCAATCTTGAAAGCAGTTCCAGAACTCGCTTCTCGTTATGGTGCTCAGCTTCTTCAGCAATTCTGTTTCCATCTCCCCAATGGCGGCAAAACGATGTCCTTTCTTAGTTCTTTTCAGCCTCGGGAACAGAAATATGGATGTACAAAATACTGACCCTACGACTTATCTTAGAAGAAAGATTAAGGAAAGGCAAACCTACGTTTCTAGCATTTGTAGACTTAGAGAAAGCTTTCGACAATGTTGATTGGAATACTCTCTTTCAAATTCTGAAGGTGGCAGGGATAAAATACAGGGAGCGAAAGGCTATTTAAAATTTGTGCAGAAAGCAGATGGCAGTTATAAGAGTCGAGGGGCATGAAAGGGGAGCAGTGGTTGGGAAGGGAGTGAGGCAGGGTTGTAGGCTGTCCCCGATGTTATTCAATCTGTATATTGAGCAAGCAATAAAGGAAACAAAAGAAAAGTTCGGAGTAGGTATTAAAATCCATAGAGAAGAAATAAAAACTTTGAGGTTCGCCGATGACATTGTAATTCTGTCAGAGACAGCAAGGGACTTGGAAGAGCAGTTGAACGGAATGGACAGTGTCTTGAAAGGAGGGTATAAGATGAACATCAACAAAAGCAAAACGAGGATAATGGAATGCAGTCGAATTAAGTCGGGTGATGCTGAGGGAATTAGATTAGGAAATGAGACACTTAAAGTAGTAAAGGAATTTTTGCTATTTGGGGAGCAAAATAACTGATGATGATCGAAGTAGAGAGGATATAAAATGTAGACTGGCAATGGCAAGGAAAGCGTTTCTGAAGAAGAGAAATTTGTTAATATCGAGTATAGATTTAAATGTCAGGAAGTCGTTTCTTAAAGTATTTATATGGAGTGTAGCCATGTGTGGAAGTGAAATGTGGACGATAAATAGTTTAGACAAGAAGAGAATAGAAGCTTTCGAAATATGGTGCTACAGAAGAATGCTGAAGATTAGATGGGTAGATCACATAACTAATGAGGAGGTATTGAATAGAATTGGGGAGAAGAGGAGTTTGTGGCACAACTTGACAAGAAGAAGGGACCGGTTGGTAGGACATGTTCTGGGGCATCAAGGGATCACAAATTTAGTATTGAAGGTCTACTTGTAGGGTAAAAATCGTAGAGGGAGACCAAGAGATGAATACACTAAACAGAGTCAGACGGATGTAGGGTGCAGTAGGTACTGGGAGATGAAGGAGCTTGCACAGGATAGAGTAACATGGAGAGCTGCATCAAACCAGTCTCAGGACTGAAGACCACAACAACAACAGAAATAAGCTGTAGGGGGCCACGTCCGATGAATGTGGTGGCTGAGGAAACATAACTGTTTTGTTTTTTGCCAAGAAATTACGAACAAGCATTGAGATGTGAGTGGGTGCGGTGTTGTGATGCAATTTCCACGACTGATTTTACAATTCTGTTCGTTTACTTCGGATTACTTCACGCAGACGGCGCATAATTTCCAGGTGGTATTCTTTATTGACAGTGCAACCACAAGGCAGGCACTCTTAATACACTATCCCATTGTAATTAAAGAGAACAGTGAGAAGAAACTTCACATCCGCTCGAACTTGTCGAATCTTTTTGGGTCTCGGATCTACACGCAGTTTCCATTTGGACGATGGGGTCGTGTTTTCGACGTCATACCTATATACTCCTGTTTTGTTACCTGTTACAACCTTCTTTAGATGTTCTGGGTAGTTTCGACTTCATTCCGAAACTCCCGAGCGACGTCTGCGCTAAGTCATTTTTGCTCGAAATTCAACAATTTCGAGAAAAACTTTGTTGCTACACGTTTCACGCCCAAAACATAAAAAAATGCTTGGCATGAGTCAGAGGATATACCGACATCATCAGCAACCTCTCTGATGGTGATTCGGCGATTTTCCAGAACCACAAGTTGTATCACACTGCCGTCAGTATCTGATGAGCTAGAGCTTCCAACGCGGTCGTGGTCTTCAACGTTTTGTCAGCCCTCTTTGAAACTTTTATACCATTCGTAACACTTGTCTTACTCATAGTACATTCGCCAAAAGCCACAATCAACACTTCGAATCCGGTGCTGCACTTTATTCCATTTTTCAAGCAACGTTTCTTGCGAATTCTTTGATCCATCATTTTCGGAAGTAAAAATTCACTGAGCACTCGAAAACACGTATAACCTTTTCGACTGTCAACAATAAACCAAATATTCAAAACTGCTGAAAATGCGAACATAAATCAGGAACATGTGTACCAACAAGATAAAAATTAGATTGAAAATCGCATTATAAAAGCCCCCAAAATTAAAAAAAATTCCCGTTGCTTTTTGATCACATCTCGCATATGGCTTTTTTATTTTCGGTTGGCCCTCTACTGCACACTGTCCAGTAAGTTTTGTAACGTGCTACCGATTGTTGAGGTGTTACGCGCTCCTTCTCGGCATACTGTCCGTCATAGTGTGTTAATTTCACCAATTCGTCGAACTATTGTTCATGGCTCAGCTTCGCAGTAGTTGGAGTAGTGTAACAAGTGATATGCACTGCGTTTGTCGTATCCTTTTCAGCGATTATAAAGGTACGTTGTCCAAGACGCGACGCACACTAGCGACTGCGACGGGTCGCTACGTGACGTCAGAAGTTGTCCGCTGGCGCATGCGCAGTTCGAGTTTGGGATGCGACGCGCGACTGTTGCGGCAGCTGTCGCAGCACTGCACCAGTGAGCAGTGTTGCGACGGAAGTCGCACGACACAGACGTACGGCTGCGAGAAAGATGTCGAGCCAGTCAAGGAAAACTGAAATGAGCCACTCACAGGATGTGATGCTCTGTGAGCTGGTCTCGCAACAGCCTTGCCTTTACGATTTGAAGAACCCTAAATATAGAGACACTATGTTCAGAGACAGAATTTGGGAAGAAATTGGTGCACAGTTGAAACTGGCAGGTGAGTGAAATATATAATATTTTCCCATTAATGCAAATTTTTCAGGCCTGTTATGAAAATCAGTATAATCCATGCAGATGTAGAATTAGAATGATGAAAATGAACTTGAAGGTCAATATTCGCGTTACTCTTTTTTGTGACGATAAAAATTGAAAACGGCAAATACATTATAAAATGAACAATCTAAAGTACAACGAGAAAGTTACATTTTACAATACCTTCACTTTGAAAGCAAACGGTAGATTGGTGTCTTGATGATACCTTCTAGTTGTGAAAAACCACCACCAGATTGTTGTACAGCTTTCTGTAATCAATAGATGTTCGTTTTTGAGGAAGGCGTTTCTCAACAGATTGCGCAAACAGTATGCTGCAATAAGTAATTTGTCACATTCACTTCAATTCATTGGTAGAAGATGGTGCTCAAAAAACTTGTGCCAAAAGTGCACTACTGTTTTACAAGGCCCTTCTGGTCTGACACAGTTCACAATTGAAATTCGTCTTTTGTAAATCCTGGAGTCATCTTTTGAGTGCAGCTTGGCAAGATTAAATGTTGATGTCATCCATAACGATGTATGCTGTCAGAATACAAGAATATGGAAGTTCATTTCGATGGGAATAAAGATTCAGTCGGCTATGAAAGTTGCCTTAGCTTGTTCCAAAAGTTTCTGCATGGGAGAAACTGACAAGTATGATTTGGGGAAATTTTGTGAACAAGCATGGACATTATTTCTTCCACATTTCTGCCAGTGTATACTGTAGACGTTCAGAATCAAAATTCTAGAGATGTTTAAGGTGTAACCCTATCTTGTTGTCAAGAACTTGAAACAGTGCAATGAAGCTACGTGCGCTTATTGTTAATAAACTTATCTTTCATTGGAATTTTAGGTGAAATGTGCAAAAACAGATGGAGGAATATTCGGGACTCGTATCAGAGAAATAAACGAGAAAGAAAGCTTGGAACAGGTTCAGATGCCTCAGCAAAACCAAGAAAATGGGTTCTGCTTGATCACTTGGCTTTAAGAAACCTACGTTTCGTGGCATTTTAAATGAAATTGTCAAGAGCATATGGAGAAATATTAGTAACTCATACCAGAGGAATATGACATAAAATGGTTTCATTAGGTCCAAATGTGTCAGCGAAACAAAACAAATGCATTCTCTATCGTGTGATGACCACACGATTCTCGTTGCGCGTCGACAGAACTGGCGGCTAGTCGCGACGCTCCCGGAGATATATGAGCCCAAATCTCGGAAACGGAGATCGATATCAATCTGATCTCAACTTAAAAAATAATTTCGATATGTTAGCTTCTTTTCATCGGCAACGATGTATGACCTAACGTGAACCACACGTAAAGTAGCCAGCAACCACATTTTTCACTGTACACAATTCAAATTTTATGCAGTGGGTTACTTGTAAATTAAGTATCGGGATAACTGTGACGAATATCGGAAAAATAGACACCTCATTATCAAGCTGTGATGTGAAACTGTAAGATACGCAAACATCAATTTTTTGTGCCTTTTACTTTCCTCACAATTGATTGAGAAGTAATATACAGCGAAAAAAACACGCAAAACCGGAAGAGATACTTTTCAATTTTTTAAAGTAAAAGGAGAATCTGTATCGAAAAACTAACTCTGGGAGCCGATGTAACTTTGTTCCATTAACATACAGTATTTTTTACAGCAAGAAAATCGGAATTCTTATTTTTCTTATGTATTTGAATCCGCCGCCGCCGACCGGAGCTTGGGAAACGGCGACGACTCCTGTCGTGTTGCGGCCGTGTCGCCGTCTGCCAGGGTGGGGAAAGAGGAGGGGGCAGCGTCGCAGTCGCAGCCAACTGTCGCGTCTTGCACAACGTAACTTAAAGCTGAATAATATTACGGACGCATGGCGGGTGCTAAGCTCGGCGGCCCTCTTAGTACTACAGTATTCGAGAGAAGTAGGCTATGTGCCGGCATCGGGTTTCACCCTCCCTCTCCCTCCCCTTCATCAATAACAACGCAAACCTAACACTGCACTGTCGAAACTCTCAACACGGTCATCCACATGGTACGGATACACAGTTGACACTTCATCACAGGTCGGAAGAAGGCGACGGCAAATCACCTATACTGAGGCCCTACCGTGAGCGGTAGAGCCTTAGTATAGCATCTCCTCCCTCTACGTGCATTTCGTGGATATGTAGTATTCATTGTTATAGTGCTATGGATCTACCTTAGACGCGTAGTCTGCATCGTGTTCTCGTTCAAATCATTAAAAACTATTTTCAAATCAACGGGGATAAAAATATCACTCCGTTCGAACAGGTTTCTTAAGGCCCAACGGCACCGGCCGACCGCCGTGTCATCCTCAGGATCACTGGATGCAGATATGGAGGGGCATCTGCTCAGCACTCAGCTCTCTCGAGGTCGCTGTCAGTTTCCGAGACCGGCGCCGCTACTGCTCAATGAAGTAGCTCCTCAATTGGTCTCACAAGGGCTGAGTACACCCCGCTTGCCAACAGCGCTCGGCGGATCGTCATCAACCCAAGCCCGTTATTATTGCCACACAGTTACACAAATTGACCCTACAATATTAATATTCATTGCACTGTGTCTCAACAATTTCAACACATAAAGCGGCTCTGTTTGGTACTGTAACTGGAATTCTACCTTTGTGGTTCTTAGCTATGGCCGGCCGCTGGTGGCCGAGCGGTTCTGGCGCTACAGTCTGGATCCGCGCGATCGCTACGGTCGCAGGTTCGAATCCTGCCTCGGGCATGGATGTGTGTGTTGTCCTTAGGTTAGTTAGGTTTAAGTAGTTCTAAGTTCTAGGGGACTTATGACCTCAGCAGTTGAGTCCCATAGTGCTCAGAGCCATTTGAATGTTCTTAGCTATGAAAACTAACTCCTTTGACATGTTTCGATTTGTACCTGTATTATTCACCTTTGCTGTTACCAATAAATTAACGAGTAAAAACGTGGCAAGTAAGTTTAATATTAAGCTTTCAGTCTTTGCTCAAAATGCAAACAAACGGCATTATGCATATGTCACGTGACAATTTGATGCTGCCGTCATTGGCAGTACACTACGCTCACTCACGCTGTATGCGAATTTCTTCCGGAAAAAATTATCTGCAGTTTTGTTAAACTATCTGCTGAGATGGAAACACTCACTGATCCTTTTCCCGGCGGAGGTTCGAGGCCTCCCTCTGGCATGGGTGTGTGTGTTTGTCCTTAGGATAATTTAGGTTAAGTGGCGTGTAAGCTTAGGGACTGATGACCTTAGCAGTTAAGTCCCGTAAGATTTCACACACATTTGAACATTTTTTTGATCCTTTTCCGCTCCAATGTCAGTCTTGTCCGACGTACTGATTTTCTGCTCTGGCTCCAATATCGAACGACGTATTGTGTACTACTTTCCTTATATATATATCTTTTTTGTTAGCCAGTCCAGTAAGTTTTGTCATGTACTAACGATTCTTGGATTTCTTGGCGTACTGTCTTAGCACACTGTATTAATTTCACCAGTCCGTCGAATTATTGGTCCTGGTTCGTAATACTCGGAGCAGTGTAACAAATGATATGCAATGCCTTTGTCGTATCCTTTTCAGCGATTATAAAGCTGAATAATATTAAGGACGGATTGGGACGTTAACCTCGGCGCCCCTCTTGGTGCTATTGGAAAGAAGTAGACTATGTGCCTGGATCGCGTTTCACCCTCGACCTTCTCTTCAATAACAACACAAACCCAATACTGCACTGTCCAAACACTCATCACAGTCATCCATAAGGCACGAATACACAGCTGACTCTTCATGACAGGTCGAAGGAATGCAACAGCAACCCTCCTCCTCTTTGGATTAATTCTCATTCCGCCACTAAACACAATGACAAAGCGGATCTATTAGCGAGGGATGCAATTACCAGCGGAAGACATCTGGACATGAAACACCCATACATACGAGGTGCGACAATAAAGTAATAAGTCTGATGTGAAAAAAGTGTTGCTTACCGTTTTAGTCAAGTTTAGTGTTGTCTCCTTCAAAGTAATTCCCTTCTGATTGCACACACTTTTTCCAGCGCATCTGCCATTGATGGTAACATTTCTGCAACTCATCTTCTGCAATTTCCACCAAGACCCTCGTCACAATTTTCTGACATCTTGTGTTGTTCGAAAATGGTGTCCCTTGACCGCCATTTTGACTCTTGGAAACAGAAAAATGTCGCCCGGAGTGATATCTGGTGAATAAGGTGCCTGTGGTAGTAATGAAATTTCTTTTGAGGTTAAAAATTGCTGTACTGACAGAGCAGTATGGGATGGCGCATTATCGTGATGCAGAATCCAATTATCAGCAATGTTGGCACAGACGCGAAGAACTCCTTTACGAAGTCTTTCTAACATTTCTTTGTAGTAATATTGGTTAACTGTTTGTCCAGGAGGCACCCACTGTTTATGAACAATTCCCTTGGAATCAAAGAAGCACACAAGCTTGTATTTCACTTTTGACTTTGACATGCGAGGTGATCCCTTTGAGCACCATTGCAAACTTTGGCATTTTGTCTCTGGATCGTAATGAAAAAAACAACTTTCATCACCAGTGATAACATGGCTCAACAATTCTGGATTGATTTCCGTTTGCTCTAACAGATTGGCTGCCATATTTTTCCGTGTTTCTCGCTGTTGTGGTGTGAGATTTTTGGGGACCATTTTTGCACAAATCTTTCTCATACCAAGATCTTGAGTTATTTTTAGACGAACCGTTTCTCGATTGATGTTCAGTTCTTCTGCAATCATTTTCATGGATAATCTTCGATCAGATCGTATGAGTTCACGCACTCTGGCCTAGTTGACATCTGTCCGTGAGGTTGATGGTCGTCCACTGCAGTCTTTATGTTCAACATTCCTTCTGCCTTCACTAAACATTTTATGCCATTGAAAAACTTGAGCTCTTGAGATAGCCTCCACTCCAAAAGCCTTCTGAAGCTTACTGTAACTTGTCGTCGCGTTTTCACCCAATTTAACACAAAAAGAAATGGCATACCGTTGCGCAATATTATGCAGTTCCATTTCCGTGACGAGAGACATAAAAACGTGTTAACGTATTACAGCACAACTCACGACTGAACAGTTGCATCGATGTGCCGCCTGGACTAGAAGCAGTTTATAGACCAAGGTCAAAGATATTGTGTCTACGCAAGCCTGCAGGGTTTCCACATCTTGCAAAGAAAATCAGTCTCATTACTTTATTGTCACACCTCGTAGATTACCTCCTGAAACTTAAACAACAATCTACTCTTTTGTGGCAGGAAGACCAGGACGAAAGTCAAAAAACAAGAGGTAAAAGCTATGCAAGTATACAATGATTCATACCAAGACAAACATGGTTTGTAAAGTACAGACAATCAAGGAAAATAATAGCAAAGGCCCCTCCATTGCGAGGACCTGTCTGAACCATAGACATTTCCATGAACAATTACCTAAAATCGGTGCTCTGCAGACACCTTACTGTCTTGTAATGCCATCACAATTGACCATTGCGATTGTGAGAATTACAGCTAATAACAGCACAACCTGACATTGCTTGCACACACTCAAAATACCTTCACTTACAGATAACCCACAACACAAGAGCAACTAAGCAGAAACAACACTCACGAAATCATACAGCCACCGACATACAAATACGGACGCGAAGAGTTCTATTTTGACGTCATGCGTACAATGACAGAAAAGCGTTTGCTTCTGCTCAGCGTGTACTGCATCGCCCTTATGCGGCATAATCGGATGACAATTCCAGCTTGATCCACAACGGGCGTTAGTCCTCCGTGTGTTGATCGACCTGGTGCAACAGACATGGAACTTCATCCACCCAAAAACTGACCTCCGGCACCTGTAAAACACAACAGGATGCACGCTTGCATGCTTGCATTCAATATTCTGACGGTTACGCGGGTTATTAACGTACCAGCGTTTCACATTTGCAATGACTTATCTCGCACTTATACATTGGCCTGTGATCTTGCAATGTTAATCACTTAAATATGTTACCTAGACAAATGTATTTCCAAAATTTCATTACTCTACGTTAATTATGTTTTGGTATTGCGATATTTTTCCGTCAGTCCAGAAATATTCTAAAAGGGAATTAACGATTTGGAACGACCATATTAGCAAACTAATAGAAGAAAAAAAGGAGGCATACCGAAAAACTTTGTCATTACCTAGTAACATGAATTACAGAGATGATCATAAACGTAAAACTACATCTAATAAAGAAACAAATTCGAAAAATTAAACTGGGGAGTTGTGATCGATTTGTGAAATAGAACATTATATTCGCAGAAGACGAAACAAAGCATACGAAATCGTTGAAACACTTGAAAAAACAAGAACGAGATGTAACTAGATATAATGTTCTAAGAAGGACGACTGAAAATGTGTACGGAGATAGTGAAAAAGATCCAGAAATACACACAAGTACCAATGACACTGCAGACCTGATAACAATGGGGGAATTGCAAAAAGTTATCCAAGAAACAAACACCAAAACCTCTCCGGGCACTAGTAATAATATAAACAAGGAGTTGATTGTATAAACGTCTGATCAACTAAAGCACAGACTTGTAAATTTTATGAATACTTGCTGCCAGAGTTGACATGTGTCAGACGAATGGAATGAAGCTTCCTATTTACAAGCAAATAAATAAATCACAGTGCGCAAATCACCGGCTGAGCCTCTGTGATAATTCCATTTTACATCCCTATAATCAGTTACGCCCGATTATTTGTGCGAATTGACCGATTCCAAATGTGTGTCACTGATTTTTTCGAACTATACGATACTACGTTTTCTCGTTTTGTCAGGTGTGCAGTTTTAAATTTGCCAATGTTTGCGCCACTTATCATCTGACTGAGTGATCTTGCTAAACATCTGAATAGTTGTACGTCAGATTTAGTTTTACACTGAAAAACTGCACTCCTCTAGACCATGACATGCCTCGAACAAGTGGCAGATTTCTCTGAATTGAAAACGGTTCAAGCCAATGCTATAGGTAGCATACAGTAACACTGTTTTAATCTTTATGATAGTTATCCTTCCGAGGTGGGACAAGGCACGTCGCTGGCTCGTAATTTACAAATTTATAGTAGAGGTTCTAGTTTCACACTAACAATGGGCAACATTTTACTGTCTGTACTTTTGCCGCTAATTATAGGCGTTACTGCTAGCACAGGCGTCTTTTGAAACATATTGATTTACTAACTTCACAGCTCATGTAACTTCTATCTCTACAGCAGCGGTCATTAATCTCCGTTTTAAAACGTCACTTTATTCGATATTTGACAAAAGCGGCGGGTTGTGCACTTCCACACAACTACATAATTGAATAGTGATCGTTAAAGACAGCCAATCACATGCATTCTCGAAAGCTATCGGCGATGTCCCATTAAAAATAATTACTCGTAACTGACGCAATAACTTTTTAGGAGAGCACAGACCGTAAACAAGCCACGCAATAACTTCAGGACAACACGGGCTCTAAAGAAGCCTATCTACCGAGCAAAGTGCGCAGTATAGCCAGATGCTGCACTCCTACAACGTCACGTGGCCAGAAAACTTACGAAATGCGGCAAGAGCTACAGACGGTCAGTAATTGGTGCAACGACTAGATAATAACCTCAAACATAAATAACCTGTAATGCGCGTAATCGAGAGAAAACTCCAGGTATAGTATGACGGCACCATCAGTAGTCAGTTGCTGGACTCAAGCAGAGCCGTCCAGTATCTGTCCAGACTTTCATAGTTTATTTACATCTAACCTTCGTATTTACCTTTCAGTATCTGTAGTATATTAGTAGAACGCATTGGCATTATCTGATTTATGACATCGTATTCTTTTCCTTCTGGTTGGATTTCCATTACTTCTTCATTCTTGCTCCCTCTTGTTCTCTTTTTTCTTCTGCCCCTCTCCCTACACTCTTTTTTGTGTTTTCTCTTGAAAATCCTTGGCTGTTTCTACCTTTTCCGTGAATTAATATCTGTTTTTTATGTCTTTTTCTTTTATTCCCAATCCCTGTAGATCTTTCTTAGCTTCTATAAACCATAAAATGTTTTTCTGTATTTCTGTCAAAGAAGTTGAATATGCTTTTTATCAGCCTTTTGTTGTTTATTCTTTTCAAATGGCCACAACATATAATCCTCCATCTCATTGTATCTATTAAATTCTCAAGTTTTCGTACAACTAACTGCTGGATCTCAATTTCCAATTCCGTTTCGTGCTTTGAACCCAAAATTTTTCAAATAATAATAATTATTATATGAGTGTTGTACCTGGAGGACAGTGTACCTTGGAAGACTTGATGTTTCCTGGTCAGTGTTTCAATACAGTAACCGATTTTAGAGTCTCATCAAGAACTGTGCCCTAGAGACCCCCATAAGCAGCTTCTGGAATTTTCTATTGTTTTTATTGTTGTGGGACATGGGGTTGTGTTTAGTGTAGCGTTTGTGAATATTACGAATTCTACATATTTAAGTACTAACGATGTATTTGAGTGTATTGTTAATTATTAAGTTACAGAATCTTATGGTGAGAAAATACTGTATAATTCTAAAACTAGTTACAAAACTTATTAACCATGAAGCCATACTTCGTTAGTCGTACACTATCATGTACTTTGAAACGAAAGATGCTGTACCATGTAACACGTAACATTTGCAAATACATTTTTTTAATGTCTCTACAATTTTCCCTGTGTCTAAAATGGAAATTTGTGTTATTTGCCAACAGTATCTACTTCAAAATGTTTTAATTCGTAACTGGATTTAGATAACACTACTTCTTAATTTCATTTCACTTACTGAATAGTGGTGTGTCTAGAGTAGTAGTGTAAACATAGACTATTAAATACTGTATTGACAAGCTTTTCTCGGTTGCAACACTTTCAAATTCGAATAAAATAATCGTTCCTAGGTACATGACTGTGTTGTACCTTGGAACAATTTTTGGCATTTGGAAAACCCTTACATTTCCGGAATAACTGTGATTCAAAAAAAGATTCAGATCACATAAAGTGAACTGTATCACATCAAAACTGAATAATAAAATTTATTGGCTTCCATTACAGTGCTGGCAAGTGGCAAAAGTCTATGTTCTAACGTACGGCATTGCCCTCCCCTCTCCCATCTGCCCTACTTTCAGAACTTCACAGAAGCTCTCCTGCAGACCTTGCTGGACTAACACTCCTGGAATGAAGAGACTGCGAAGAAATAGCTCAGCTAGAGCCCAGTATGGCTTTTTTCCTGAAGTTTCAAAACGAGCGCATACTCAATTGCAGAATGGAGGTTCATTCTGGTAACAATTTCTCAGCCAGTAGCTAAGCCGTTTCTCCGCAATATGCAGTATGGTGTGGAGCATAGCTACTCTTAAGTTGGGAAGACAGGAGGTGAGATACTGGTCGAAGTAAATATGTGAGGAAGTGTCATGTGTCTTGACTGGATAGTTCATTTAGTAAGAACATTGCCTACGAAAGGAAAGGTTCTGGATTCGAGTCCATTTCATCACCACACTTCAACTATGAGAGGAAACAGCACTTGATTACGTGTACGCTGGCTACCATACTCACATGTGGGAATCAGATAGACCACTTACACAGCTATTTAAAACGAAAAAAGAACTTCCGCCGTATGTAGTTATATTACCTACAATAGCGAGTTTAAATAAATATACACTCCTTGTGGAAATCTTGTTAAAAGTTGGCATTAAATGAAAATTATCGTGTTTGTGTATTTGTGTTTACTTCTCTTACTTAGGAATTTGTTTGTTGATCTAATAGGGAGAGACTATTTCTCCATTGCACTGATTTAACTGTTATCGTTAATGTGAATGGAACTGGAGTTTCCCGTTACCCAGAAATCTGTTGAAAATAAAACCTTGTCAGTACGGTATTTAATAATCTGTGTGTTACATTATTACTCTACTGCGCATCAGCAATGAGTAAGTGAAATCACATTAAGAAGCAGTACTATCGAACACCAATTACAAATTAATTACAAGCTAAAAACTTTTAAAACAGAAAATTTCCATTTTCGGCACAGGAAAAACTGTTAAGATATTAAAGAAACCCACAAATGAATGGTCCAATTCGAGATGTCGAAACCTAACCTGAAATTTTTCGTACAGGAAGAATACACCGAAAGGAATACACTGTCAAAATATTAGCTGTTAAGGCGCAATGCAATTATTTAAAAAATTTAAAGCTACTTCTTTTTGCCACACGAAGAACCGCTTATAATGACAGTTTGTACTGCCCTTCCAGCACGGCGCGCAAAGCGGTTAATAAACAGATGCAGCCGTCAGAAGAAAACGTAGCGACGCGTAGCTCGAAGTCCAAACTACACACCTGCGAATTTTAAGCTCTTAAACGATACCAGAAATGTCTCAAATTGTTAATTTTTTGAATAGCTTACAGTTCATACCGTCAGCTAAATTGTTGAAGATGTGATTGTTACACGAGTGGCTAACAGTGGAAGGAAAATTAAGGCACCGTTTGATGTTACAGACGATTTCCATCGATCGAAAATTTAATATGTTGACATGAAGTATTTTGTATTTTGTGCTGCAGAAGCACAGCTCTTACGATAATTTTTGAATATGGTATGTTTTACTAACAAGGAAACAGTTCCTTGATTACTGCCAGTAGTGGCCACAAAAATACAAAGTGCCTATTGAATGACGAAAACAAACATACTCTTTACACCAGGCACACCTGAGAAAAGAAAAACTAATGCATTTAAGCGCGTCACAGTTCTTACTAATTATATGTAGACAGAACTGGGATGGATTAAGAAATGATCGTGGCCTTTGTTATGGATGTTGTGCTGCGTAGCAGGGATACTTAATAAAATTCGTAAATCTTAGCTACGCAAATTGACAATGCATAGGTGACTAAACGTTAACAATACCAGTCCACTGATAAAAAAATGCTTTACGGTGTCGAAAAATTTCTTCATCGAGAGGCTGAAGCATTTTATACCTCCTAAAGACAGATGTGATATTATGTCCAGACCAAAAGCCCAACAAAACCAATGAATTATTTGTTGCATCTGGTAAGAAGACGTTTCGGATGTAATTCTGGAAATTATTCTCTTCCATTTTTCCAGATTTTGCTACGTTGATTACAAGATTTGTGCAACTAAACAGCCCTTTTTTAAAATTTTTGTTCTTAATTTGCCGTGAGGTTTTTCAAAATAGGTAAAAAGCTGCGAAAACAGTAATCCACAGATACTTGTCATTGGCATTGTTGTAAACAAATGTGTCATAGCGACTTTATCTCTCTCCTCCTCGAAATGATGAAGAGCGGTTTGCTCACAGTTCTCGCACGAAACGTGGCTATGTGCACAGCGTTTTAGGGGATAAGGAGTTTTGTGTTTACATCAGCGACGAATTTCTCTATAGTATTACCCATTAATCACCTACCTACGCATTCACTTGAAGTAAACTGCGTAATATTGCGACTTCCTTTTCCGTATAATTTCCTGAATCTGTTTAACTAGGACGAAGAAACCTGTAAATCAGTAACGATTTAGAGGACCCCATCACGCAGATCTCGGTAACGATGCACTGACTCTCACGAGGAGTTCTAAATATTTCCAATAATTTTTATTTCACTATTTTTCGAGTTTCATTTTGGCGTATATTTCGTACTTCGTGTAAATCGTTGTTCCATTTATACAATTCACTTTCAGATTTTACAAAACAGAACCGGTTTTGCGCATTGTTTGGCTTTAAGTGTTTGCTCCCTCCATCGTCAATCAAAAACTTTACAACCGTTTCTTTAACACTGAAAGCTATTAGCAAACATGTTTCTTTCGGGCTAGGGAGGTACTTTGTTTTTCGTTCAAATGGTTCAAATGGCTCTGAGCACTATGGGACTTAACATCTGAGGTCATCAGTCCCCTAGAACTTAGAACTACTTAAACCTAATTAACATCCATGCCCGAGGCAGGATTAGAACCTGCGACCTTAGCAGACGCGCAGTTCCAGACTGAAGCGCCTAGAACCGCTCTGCCACTGCGGCCGGATACCTTGTTTTTGTTCTGGATTTTAATCAGCATCACAACCGTCGTTCGTAGCACTCAGAATGGTCAGTTATTTCTTGTTTCTTCTCTCTCTCTCTAATGTTTCAATAATTTCTAACGAAGTATCGACGTCATTCAAACAAATGTACAAGACATTAACTAATAAATAACACTTATCAGGGGCATCAGGAGAAGAAGATGATTTTGACAACATACCACATTCTTCATATTTCATCTTTGCGAAGCTGAGAACATTAACTGGATTCCGCGCAAAGACAAATACTATTAGCTGACATATACGAAGAAAATAAGAAGAAAATTAATTAATTTTGTATTTCGACATAACTGTCATCGGGACGTGTGACTGAATAAAATTTAAATATTTATTTGATACCACCAACGGTCGTCAAGCCACAGTTACCGAAACAATGAAATTTTTAAAAGGTTACATAATTAGTTTCGACGCATTGAGGTCGTCATTTTCAAATGTAATCGCAAACTTGGAAACTGCATTAACGACTACAACTACACTTCTTTCAAATATTACGAAAAATACACTAATAAAGTACTCGGTAGTGAAGCCACTTTATAAAAAGGGAGACAGGGATAATGTTGACAATTATAGACCTATTTCTATGCCATCGGTGTTTGCTAAAGTTATCGAGAGGGTTGTATATACAAGGTTACTGGAGCATTTAAACTCACATAATTTGCTGTCAAATGTACAGTTTGGTTTTAGAAATGGCTTAAACACTGAAAATGCTATAGTCTCTTTTCTCTGTGAGGTTTTGGACGGATTAAATAAAAGGATGCGAATGTTATGTGTTTTCTTTGATTTAAGGAAAGCTTTTGACTGTGTTGACCACAAAATATTACTGGACCATTATGGAGTAAGGGGAGTAGCTTACAATTGGTTCGCCTCTTACTTTAAGAACAGAAAGCAGAAGATAATTCTCCGCAATATTGAGAGTGGTAGTGATGTTCAGTCCCAATGGGGCACTGTTAAATGTGGCGTTTCCCGAGGGTCGGTGCTGGGGCCACTGCTGTTTCTTATTTATATAAATGATATACCTTCTAGTATTACAGGTGATTCAAAAATATTTCTGTTTGCTGATGACACCAGCTTGGTAGTGAATGATCTTGTGTGTAGTATTGAAACATTATCAAATAAGGTAGTTCATGAAATAAGTTTGTGGCTTGTGGAAAATAATTTGATGCTAAATCACAGTAAGACTCAGTTTTTACAGCTTCTAACTCACAATTCAACAAGAACTGATATTTTAATCAGACAGAATATTATAAGCGAGACGGAACAGTTCAAGTTCCTAGACGTTCGGATAGATAATAAGCTGTTGTGGAAAGCCCATGTTCAGGATCTTGTTCAGAAACTAAATGCCGCTTTATTTACCATTAGAAAAGTATCTGAAATAAGTGACATTTCAACACGAAAAGTAGCCTACTTCGAATATTTTCATACGCTTATGTCATATGGTATTATTTTTTGGGGTAATTCTTCTGATGCATCCATTTTCAATAAGCTACCACAAGAACTCAAAAATCTTAGCAGTAGCCCAAACACTTTTGAGTCTAAACTGAAGAGTTTCCTCATGGCTCACTACTCCTATTCTGTCGAGGAGCACCTGGAAGAGCTAAAAAATTAAGCAAATTCCAGTGTTACATTCTTGATTTTCTTTATTTAAACTAACGACTTGTCGCCTGAATATGTTTCTTATATTTCATTTTATCTGTTTCTACAATCTACAACTGAATATGTTTCTTATATTTCATTTTATCTGTTTCTACAATCGTGTTATAATTTCATGTATTGACCGTTCCATGACCATGGAGACTTCTCTTTAATGTGGTCCCACGGAACAATAATAATAATAAAAAAAATAAAAATAAAAATAAAAATAAACTGAAACAAAGGAGTGAGACACGGGTCACAAGACGTCATCACAATTTTTGGTTGATCAGTCATTTCACACATGTAATGCAGTGTAGATGAAAACTGAATCGGGATGAAAGATACTATGTACTCTTGCATTACGTCCTGCAGTGATGCAACGGTCATTTGGCAAACAAAGACTCTCAAGTCGTAATTTTTAATAACGTGCAGTAAGTTCAAAACCAGAACATAGCACGCAGTTGCTGCGTGCTGTGTTTTACTAATGAAATATTACAAAGACGATGAACTCCCATTTGGGGCTAACACAAAACTAATCGACAAACATGACGTCGCTTCAGTTGCCTAGTTGCACGGGCATTTTGACACTGTGTTTCATTCCGTGTATTCTTCTTGCGTAAAAATTTCAAAACAAGTTTCAACATGTCTGATTCGACAGTTATCTTGTGAGTTCATTTAAAACTATCATGCATTCCATAGTAAGAAGACGTTCCATTTGAAGGTACGGGATGGTGCACCACTGACGAAGAACGGCTTAACAGTTCACACATTCTGCAACTAGTTTTAAAAATATGCAGAATTTTGCTGACCGTTATTCTCTGTAACTGATGAATTAACAATAGCTTCAAAACAGTTTTAATATATTATAAAGCAGTTAAATATGTGGAACTCGCACCATAATACTTAAAAACTCTGCACAAAATATAACCTTATGCCTCGCGACAAAACAATAAAAAATTCTGGAAACTGATTATTGCGGTCTCTGTGCAACAGTCCTTCATGAGATTCTAAAATCAGTCATATGATTGAAACACAGATGAGGTAACATTATGTGTTCCTAGTTACGTTATCTTCCAGGACACTCTCCCCTACCGTCTCTTCCTGACCACTCACAGAAAAATGAGAGAGGTAGCAATATTCGTTTTATGAATCTTTCTGATGGTTACCCAGGCACCTATGAGGTGTCAGATATTACATATGTTATTACTTATTATATGCCAAGCAACTGAAGTGAGACTACTTTAAAGGAGTCCTTGTTGTTGTTAACAGTCAGAAGAGGATTGATTCAGCTGGTCAAGCTTGTAAATCCTGTGCATATTCCTTTACAACTGCTACGATCTATGCCCTTGAACCAACTTACTGTAGCCAGGCTACTGCCACTCTTTACAGTTTTTTCGCTACACAATTTTCTTTATCATCAAATTAAGTATTCCTTGGTGCTGCAAGGTATCTTTTGTCGTCCTCTCACTCTTCATTAAGTCAGATTTTGACAGAAAGGTATCTTCTTCTCGATTCGATTTATCTTGGTGGGTTATCCGATGTACCCATCTAATCTGCGCCAGTATTCTGTCAACCACATTTTATTCTCTTCTTGTATGTACTACGTTTCGCTTCCTTATGAGAGTAAACTCCACACAAATACTTTCTGTCTGACGGGCAACACGTTCAGGCTTCGCACCGGTAGCATTGAGTACAGCGTGGTTATTATTAAACTTTCGCTACTTGACTCAGGGCAGGTGGAAAACTATTTACCGTAGTTCAGACTGTGCATCGCAGGATTTGCGTTGTTAGTAGCGTTTGTGTCACGATTTGCAGTTAGACGCCGGTACTGGTACGGCGACGAAGCGTTGAAACACAGGAATCAGTGTGCATTACGGTTGCAGACAGGCGACATAGGTCTGGACAAGGTGAGAAGGGCTTGTAAAGCTGTTTTATCAAAACAACAGGAACAGCGCTGATGCTCTTCCCGAGTATCGGCGCATTAAAGGAATACGGAGAGGTCCTCTTTCCGCACCGGAAGTTTGAATTACCTGGCGATTTGGGAATTACTCCTGGGAGAGGTCGACGGCCAATTGCGCCGCAAATTGTTGAAGAAGCTACTGTTGCTATGGCTGAGAAGACTGGACGCAATGGGCGAACTTCAAGAACTGCACGAACTCTGAACATTCCATGGTCCATCGTTAGAGAGTTGCTACGAACGATTGTGAAATGGTATCTAGTGCGGTTTCAAGCTGTCGTAGGTGCAGATGGTCATTACGTCGAGCAATGTTTGTAACCTCATAAACATGGTACGCAATTAACAAATTTTTCTCCTCATATGGGAATGAACCATGGACCTTGCCGTTGGTGGGGAGGCTTGCGTGCCTCAACGATACAGATAGCTGTACCGTAGGTGCAACCACAACGGAGGGGTATCTGTTGGGAGGCCAGACAAACGTGTGGTTCCTGAAGAGGGGCAGCAGCCTTTTCAGTAGTTGCAGGGGCAACAGTCTGGATGATTGACTGATCTGGCCTTGTAACATTAACCAAAACGGCCTTGCTGTTGTGGTACTGCGAACGGCTGAAAGCAAGGGGAAACTACAGCCGTGATTTTTCCCGAGGGCATGCAGCTTTACTGTATGATTGCATGATGATGGCGTCCTCTTGGGTAAAATATTCCGGAGGTAAAGTAGTCCTCCATTCGGATCTCCGGGCGGGGCTATTCAAGAGGACGTCGTTATCAGGAGAAAGAAAACGCGTTCTACTGATAGGAGCGTGGAATGTCAGATCACTGAATCGGGCAGGTAGGTTAGAAAATTTAAAAAGGGAAATGGATAGGTTAAAGTTAGATATAGTGGGAATTTGTGAAGTTCGGTGGCAGGAGGAACAAGACTTTTGGTCAGGTGAATACAGGTTTATAAATACAAAATCAAATAGAGGTAATGCAGGAGTAGGTTTAATAATGAATAAAAAAGTAGGAATACGGGTAAGCTACTACAAACAGCATAGTGAACGCATTATTGTGGCCAAGATAGACACGAAACAAACGCCTACTACAGTAGTACAAGTTTATATGCCAACTAGCTCTGCAGATGAAGAAGAAATTGATGAAATGTATGATGAGATAAAAGAAATTATTCAGGTAGTGAAGGGAGACGAAAATTTAATAGTCATGGGTGACTGGAATTCGAGAGCAGGGAAAGGGAGAGAAGGAAACATAGTAGGTAAATATGGATTGGGGCTAAGAAATGAAAGAGGAAACCGCCTGGTAGAATTTTGTGGAGAGCATATCATATCATAGCTAACACATGGTTGAAGAATCATGAAAGAAGGTTGTATACATGGAAGAACCCCGGAGATACTAAAAGGTATCAGATAGATTATATAATGGTAAGACAGAGATTTAGGAACCAGGTTTTAAATTGTAAGACATTTCCAGGGGCAGATGTGGACTCAGACCACAAACTATTGGTTATGAACTGCAGATTAAAACTGAAGAAACTGCAAAAAGGTGGGAATTTAAGGAGATGGGACCTGGATAAACTGAATAAACCAGAGGTTGTAGAGAGTTTCAGGGAGAGCATAAGGGAACAATTTACAGGAATGGGGGAAAGAAGTATAGTAGAAGAAGAATGGGTAGCTTTGAGGGATGAAATAGTGAAGGCAGCAGAGGATCAAATAGGTAAAAAGACGAGGGCTAGTAGAAACCCTTGGGTAACAGAAGAAATATTGAATTTAATTGATGAAAGGAGAAAATATAAAAATGCAGTAAATGAAGCAGGCAAAAAGGAATACAAACGTCTCGAAAATGATATCGACAGGAAGTGCAAAATGGCTAAGCAGGGATGGCTGGAGGACAAATGTAAGGATGTAGAGGCTTATCTTCTAGGGGTAAGATAGATACTGCCTACAGGAAAATTAAAGAAACCTTTGGAGAAAGGAGAGCCACGTGCATGAATATCAAGAGCTTTGATGGAAACCCAGTTCTAAGCAAAGAAGGGAAAGCAGAAAGGTGGAAGGAGTATATAGAGAGTCTATACAAGGGCGATGTACTTGAGAACAATATTATGGAAATGGAAGAGGATGTAGATGAAGATGAAGATGAAATGGGAGATATGATACTGCGTGAAGAGTTTGACAGAGCACTGAAAGACCTGACTCGAAACAAGGCCCCGGGAGTAGACAACATTCCATTAGAACTACTGACAGCCTTGGGAGAGCCAGTCCTGACAAAACTCTACCATCTGGTGAGCAAGATGTATGAGACTGGCGAAATACCCTCAGACTTCAAGAAGAATATAGTAATTCCAATCCCAAAGAAAGCAGGTGTTGACAGATGTGAAGATTACCGAACTATCAGTTTGTTAAGTCACAGATGCAAAATACTAATGCGAATTCTTTACAGACGAATGGAAAAACTGATAGAAGCCTACCTCTGGGAAGATCAGTTTGGATTCCGTAGAAATCCACGGAGAGGTTCGCCGATGACATTGTAATTCTGTCAGAGACAGTAAGGGACTTGGAAGAGCAGTTGAACGGAATGGACAGTGTCTTGAAAGGAGGGTATAAGATGAACATCAACAAAAGCAAAACGATGATAATGAAATGTAGTCGAATTAAGTCGGGCGATGCTGAGGGTAGTAGATTAGGAAATAAGACGCTTAAAGTAGTAAATGTGTTTTGCTATTTGGGTAGCAAAATAACTGATGATGGTCGAAGCAGAGAGGATATAAAATGAAGACTGGCAATGACAAGAAAAGCGTTTCTGAAGAAGAAAAATTTGTTAACATCAAGTATAGATTTAAATGTAAGGAAGTCGTTTCTGAAAGTATTTGTATGGAGTGTAGCCATGTATGGAAGTGAAACGTGGACGATAAATAGTTTAGACAATAAGAGAATAGAAGCTTTCGAAATGTGGTGCTACAGAAGAATGCTGAAGATTAGATGGATAGATCACGTAACTAATGAGGAGGTATTGAATAGAATTGGGGAGAAGAGGAGTTTGTGGCACAACTCGACAAGAAGAAGGGACCGGTTGGTAGGACATGTTCTGAGGCATCAAGGGATCACAAATTTAGTATTGGAGGGCTACTTGGAGGGTAAAAATCGTAGAGGGAGACCAAGAGATGAATACATTAAACAGAGTCAGAAGGATGTAGGGTGCAGTAGGTACTGGGAGATGAAGAAGCTTGCACAGGATAGAGTAGCATGGAGAGCTGCATCAAACCAGTCTCAGGACTGAAGACCACAACAACAACAATGGGAATTAAAAAGTGTTTCATTCAGTGATTTATTTTTTATTTCTCTGCTGCATATCTTTACAAATGTTTACGCAGAGTTTCATTTTCTCACGATCATTCGTTATTCCTGGGGGCCCTCTCAAGTAGCGAAAGTGTAATAATAACCACCCTGTATGTAGAGTGAGCCGACCTGTGTGGCGTAGGCGTATTCTGCGTGCTGTCAGGCCGGTGTGGCCGAGCGGTTCTAGACGCTACAGTGTGGAAGCGCGAGACCGCTACGGTCGCAGGTTCGAATCCTACCTCGGGCATGGATGTGTGTGATGTCCTTAGGTTAGTGCGGTTCAAGTAGTTCTAAGTTCTAGGGGACTGATGACCTCAGAAGTTAAGTCGCATAGTGCTCAGAGAAATTTATTCTGCGTGCCACTGCTATAGCTGTGAATAAATTTCAGAGAACCACTTTAAGTACCATAACTGAATTCATCACTTGCGTACAACTTACGCGATGTAACCAGTGCATGGCAGAAAAGCTGTCTGGAGGCATCTGTTGCGAAGCTTAATATGTACTTTTCTTGCATTGTTGAGAGCCGGCCGCTGTGGACGAGCGGCTCTAGGCGCTTCAGTCCGGAACCGCGATGCTGCTACGGTCGCAGATTCGAATCCTGCTTCGGGCGTGGATGTGCGTGATGTCCTTAGGTTAGTTAGGTTTAAGTAGTTCTAAGACTAGGGGGCTGATGACCTCAGATGTTAATTTCCCTAGTGCTTAGAGCAATTGGAACCATTTGCACTGTTGAGACTAACTGCCGCAATTCTTTGTCGTGGTCTCTTTGTGGCGGGCTTCTTCGCCGTGGCTTGAACAGAATCGTGTCCACATCTAGGTTTAATTCAAGGGAGGCAGAAAGCTGAATGTTGGGTCATCGGCTGCGCTGCTGAAAGAACGCATTTTGTGTAAACTAACATAAGGTGCTGAAGTAGTTTTTCGGAAATCGTATTACTTATAGCGTAAACTATAAAACACCTCATTTGGATTCGAAAGTATTTTCGCTAAGCAATTGTTATCAACCTATTGAGGGAAACAATTGGTTAAAAAGGCTTGATTTTTTCAAATAGTAAGTCTCACGGCACAGACTGATGATTAGGTGGTTATATGTTCGCCATTGGTCACTTTTATTACGATATCTGAAAGTTGAGTAACTAACTGCCCGTTGTTTGAAGAATTTACAGTCAGTTAAGGGTGCTAATTATGTTTTCTGAGCTGAGGGAAGCAGAAATTAGCAGTCAGAAACTGTCGTATTTCGAAATGCGAATTTCCACAACATTGAAAGGTAAATGCTACGTTAAAAGGCAGAGTGGAAAAAAGTGACCCAGGCGGAATTTGGCCGCATAACCACTCAATTTCCAGCCATACACTCTACCGCTAGGCCAGCATACCAGATGCAAATTAAACCCCACTTGCGATTCTTCAGTTTCCCAGGCGTATTTTATGACGAAATAAATCTCGGATGAACAGCCTGGTATGAGTGTGCTTAGGACACAGTTTTTCGGTAATCGACCACGTTGCCATGATCAGGTGCGCTGATGTACTGACCGGCGGTGGGCCGGCGCCATGTATATATAGGACAATCCCCCTCCCGCTCCTCCCTCAGGCGCTTCCTATGAGTCGGTGCGGTCCGCGCCCCGCGCGCGGTCCAGGTACAGCGTCCGTTCTCCCGCCGTCTGGGCGCTGCGTCCTAGGTCTTCTCGTTCAGGAGGGTCTGCCGGCACCGCTCTCGTTATTCTTCCCTCCTCCACTGAAGTCGGTATACTCTGGGAAATATCCTTTTTTCTTCTTAACCCGGATGATCGCGGGTTCCCACGCCTTGCTAAGGATGTAACCGCTGTCACGATTTAGTTGTGGCTCCCTTACTCTGATCTCTATGGCTTCTTTGATGACACAGTCCCAGGAATTGGAAGTCTGCGTCAGGACTTTGGTTTGGACATAATCCATGCTGTGGAGTTCCGACAGGCATTGCTCAGCGATTGCCGACTTACTGGGCTGTTGCAGTCTAGTGTGCAGCTGATGTTCTGGGCATCGGTCCTCGATGGTACGAATAGTGTGCCCTATGTATACACTTTAGCATAGGCAAGGTATCCGATAAACCCCTGATTTACGTAGATCAAGGTTGTCCTTGACACTTATTTCGTCATAAAATACGCCTGGAGAAATTGAAGAATCGCATCACATACCTCTACGGGGAGAAGATGTATCGCAGCATGAAAAGGATTGACAAGCTGCCTCATCGGAGAAGTCGTCTACTGAGTTCTTTTGTTTTTCTTATGAAGTGCCGAGAAGAACGTGTGGTGCCGAATTTTGCTAAGGTCAAGCATCACATCGACTCAGCAGCGGCCAGAAGAATCAAGAAACGTGGCAGCTAGCTTTAGTACGAGAGAGAGTTCGCTTCACGCGGTGTAGTTACATCTACAATTGGCCAACCGCTTCAACCCCTGGACGTGGGATTGGGTTGATGGTGTCATATGGGCCACAGCGGACTCAACCCAGAGGAAGTCAGCCGAACGACAGGCATCCATGTTTGAATGTATATCGGAGAAACAACCTTCTAATGGCAGCGGGAAGATCATCATCAATCTCACTAACAAGGAACTGGATGATGACGCTATTTCGGTTCTTGAGAAATGATTGAATTTCGCTCCGACTCCTGAAGATGTACCCATTGCTGACATCATTAGCATAGTGGAACAAACAGCTGCTCGACTTCCACCTGAAGCTGCTGAAAAAGTTCGTCACGAAACCTGCAGAGCTCTAACCAAAACAAAGCTGATGAAACCGAACATCTCCTACAGGGAGAGAGCCGCCATACGGGAGCTAAGAGAAGATCCAGACATACTAGTATTACCTGCAGACAAGGCAACGAATCAATGATCCTATTCCGACAGGATTATGCTGAGAAAATGCAGGGCCTACTTGGTGACAGCGCATACCGCAAGATTGACACCGATCCTACCAAGAGGGTCCAGAGGAAGACTCTGGCGCTTCTCAAGGATTCCGGCTTCCCCGACGAGATTAACAAGAAGCTACGCCCGAGGGCTGCTGTTCCTTCTAGACTTTACGGACTGCCGAAGGTGCACAAGGAATCGATTCCGTTACGTCCCACTGTCAGCAATATTGGTACCCCAACGTACCTTCTCACCAAGCACCTCAAACAACTGCTTAGCCCTTACGTTGGGAGATGTATACACCATATCCATAACTCCGTGGATTTCCTGGGACACATCAACAACCTTACGCTATGGAATCTGACATACTGGTGAGCTTCGACGTGGTATCTCTGTTCACTAAAGTTCCGTTACAAGAATCCTTGGAACTCATCAGCCAGAAATTTGACGAACAGACCACCAACCTTTTCAGACATGTTCTGACATCAACTGACTTCTTATTTGACTGTGAATACTACGAGCAGACAGGAGGAGTAGCCATGGGAAGTCCACTCTCACCCGTTGTCGCAAATATGTACATGGAACATTTCGAGGAGGATGCTCTTGAATCAGTACATCTAAAGCCCACCTGTTTCTTCAGATATGTGGATGATACCTTCGTTATCTGGACACATGGAAGAGATAAACTGGCAGACTTCCTCACACATCTCAAGTCCAGACACGAGAATATTAAGTTCACCATGGAGATCGAAACGGATGGGATGCTCCATTTCCTAGATGTTTTGATTAGAAGACGAGCTGACGTCACTTTGGGTCACAGCGTGTATAGGAAGAAGACGCACACCGATTTGTACCTACATGCGGATAGCTGCCACCACCCGGCACAAAAGAATGGCGTGTTCAAAACTCTTGTACACAGAGCTCACACCATCTCCGACAGGGACAGTCTCCAACAAGAATTAGACCATCTGAAGACCATGTTTCGGAGGAACGGTTACAAGGAAGGGCAAATTCGGAAGGCTCTACATCCCACATCTGCAGCACCGGCGGAAACTGAGGATGAACCTTAGGAGGAGGTGGCCTTGGCTATTATTCCGTTTTGTGGGGCCTTATCCGGAAAAATTGGACGCATTTTACGTAAACACCAAGTGAAAACCATCTTCCGTCCTCCAAGCAAAACCAAGAGCCTTCTTGGTAGTGTCAAGGACAACCTTGGTCTACGTAAATCAGGGGTTTATCAGATACCTTGCCAAAGCGGTAGTGTATACATAGGGCAGACCATTTGTACCATTGAGGACCGATGCCGAGAACATCAACAGCACACTAGACTGCAACAGCCCAGTAAGTCGACAATCACTGAGCATTGCCTGTCGGAACTCCACAGCATGGATTATGACCAAACCAAAGTCCTGACACCGACTTCCAAATCCTGGGACTGTGTCATCAAAGACGCCTTAGAGATCAGAGTAAGGGAGCCACAACTAAATCGTGACAGCGGTTACATCCTTAGCAAGGCGTGGGAACCCGTGATCATCCGGGTTAAGAAGAAAAAAGGATATTTCCCAGAGTATACCGACTTCAGGGGAGGAGGAAAGAATAACGAGAGCGGTGCCGGCAGACCCTCCTGAACGAGAAGACCAGGGACGCAGCGCCCAGACGGCGGAAGAACGGACGCTGTACCTGGACCGCGTGCGGGGCGCGGACCGCACCGATTTACAGGAAGCGCCTGAGGCAGGAGCTGGAGGGGGATTGTCCTATATATACCTGGCGCCGGACCACCGCCGGTCAGTTCACCAGCGCACCTGATGAAGGCAATGTGGTCGATTGCCGAAATATTGTGTCCTATGCAGACTCATAGCAGGATGTTCATGCGAGATTTATTTCGTCTTAAATCCCACTTGCTGCATTCTCGAGACACTGCTGCTCTCGCTGGTTATGGCGGCTATTCGGTAGGTGGCAATGGCATTGCTTTCACCATTTAACTTTAATTCATAATAATTCAGAGAATTTGTACGAAATATTTATAAATCGTATCGAAAAACCTTCATCATGTATTAGTGTATCTACCGTATTAGTCAAAACCGGATCAACATTCCTACACCTGTTCTCGAGATTAACCTCCATACGCAGTAAGCGACTTCATTTTATATACTGGGTGATTCAGATGCCTCTGTCTATGGGTTTTATGCAACCCGCAATGCCTTCAAATAACACGCAAATGGTTCAAATGGCTCTGAGCACTATGGGACTCAACTGCTGTGGTCATCAGTCCCCTAGAACTTAGAACTACTTCAACCTAACTAACCTAAGGACATCACACACACCCATGCCAGAGGCAGGATTCGAACCTGCGACCGTAGCAGCAGCGCGGCTCCGGACTGGAGCGCCTAGAACCGCATGGCCACCGCGGCCGGCTAATAACACGCACTAGATTTTCATATTCTCTAACACACTGTGCATAAAAATTAGTCTTACAGAAAAAATGAACAGGACTTTTTTGTAGGAAATTTAATGTAGTTAAATTTTGTACTGCGATGCGTTTTCGCTAGAGGCAGTAGTTTTCGAATTATTAAAGAAAAACGTAGAAAAGTGACCTTCAGACGCTTTTTTCTTTAATAATTCGGAAACCTAGCCTCCAGCGAAAACGTATACCAGCACAAAATTTAACTACTTTAAATTTCCTACAAAAAAGTCTTGTTCATTTTTTCTGTAGGATTAATAGTTTGAGTGTAAAGAGCGAGAGAATGTGAAATTCTCACACATGGTTTTTTAAGGCACTATATGTTTCTTAAAACTTATAGATAGGGACAAGTGAATCATCCTGCCTATATAGAGATGTTAATATATTTCTGTTTTTCAGAAATAGTTCTCTTTCCACTACCAGTCTGCACCTGATATCACCTGTATTTGCACTGTCGTCAGTTATACATTATCAAACCTTGTCCACTACCTTTAGTTTATCTTTTTCTAATCAAATTCCCTGTGCTTTGCCTGAATTAATTCGACTCCAGTCCATTTCTCCTGTTTTACTCTTATTGGTGTCCATATCATAGCCTCTTCTATGTCTGCATCTACGAGGGTTATTCCAAAAGTAAGGTCCGGTTATAAAAAAAAAATCAAAACTAAAATGTTTTTTCAAAACAATTGTTTTATTTACATTCCTTACATCTTTATCTATTTTTCTACATAACTTCCATACTTATTTAAACATTTGTCACATCGTTCAACAAGCTTTTGAATGCCCATGTTATAGAAATCGGCCGCCTGTGACGATAGCCAGTCCTTAACTGCTTCTTTCACTTCATCATCTGTGTCGAAGCGCTTGCCGCCGAGAAACTCCTTTAAGTAACGGAACAGGTGGAAATCACTTGGCGCCAGGTCCGGACTGTAAGGAGGATGGTCCATCTGTTCCCATCCAAATTTCTTGATCAGAGCTTGCGTTTCATTTGCAGTGTGGGGTCTGGCATTGTCATGCAACAACAAGATTCCAGACGACAAAAGACCACGTCGCTTATTCTGGATTGCACGTCGAAGTTTAGTCAGGGTAGCGCAGTAGGCGGCTTTATTAATCGTTGTTCCTCTCTCCATAAAGTCGACTAACAATACTCCACGTCTATCCCAGAACACAGTCGCCATAACCTTACGTGTTGAGATTGTCTGCTTTGCCTTGACCTTGACTGGCGATGACGTGTGACGCCATTGCATTGACTGACGTATAGACTCTGGAGTGATGTGAGAAACCGATGTCTCATCCCCTGTGACAACATTGTCTAAAAGACTGTCACCTTCCTTATGATATCGCTCCAAAAAATCAAGAGCAAAAGCCATTCTTTTCATTCGTTGGGGCTCAGTAAGCAGCCTGGGAACCCAACAGGCACACAATTTGTGAAACTTCAAATGTTCAGACACAATTCTGTACAAAGTTGTTCTACTCACATTCGGAAAATGCATGTCTACGTCTGTAATAGTGAATCGGCGATCTTCACGAATTTTTTTGTCAACCGCATTGACCAAATCGTCTGAAATCACTGATGGTCGGCCACACCGTGGTTCATCGTGCACATTATCCCGTCCTTCATTAAAAGCTCGCACCCACTTGCGCACTTTACTGTCGCTCATTATGTTAGGACCGTACACTTCAGTAATCAGCCGATGGATTTCCGCCGCTGAATTGTTTCTTGCAGACAAAAACCATATCACTGCCCTTACTTCACAATCGGCGGGCTTATCAATTGTCTTAAACATTGTAAAGTGACACTGTGAACTACACTCAGCAACAGTAACAAAGCGAATGGCGGCGTTTGACGCGCAAGGCTTGCCGGGAGTCGGCGCGCATGCGTGTTTTGTCATTGGCGCCAAATTTCAATAGTTACGGCGAATCGGACCTTACTTTTGGAATAACCCTCGTACATGCGTACTCCGCGAACCACCATACAGTGCATGGCGAAAAGCATCTTGTACCACTACTAGGTGTTTCCTTTCCTGTTCCACTCGCACATGACACGAGAGGAAAACGACCGTCTGCGTGGCCCGTATGAGCCCTTATTTTTCTTATCTTGTCTACGTGTTCCTTAAGAGAATTGTACGTTGGCGGCATGCGAATCTTTCTGCAACCAGCCTCAAATGTCGGTTCTCTAACTTTTCTCAATAGTACTTTTCGAAAAGAACGTTGCTTTCCCTCCAGGGACTCCCATTTGATTTCACGAAGCATCTGCGTAATACTAGGTTGCTGGTGGAACTTACTGGTAACCAGTCTAGCAGCATGCCTTTGAAATGAACCGATTTCTTCCTTTAATAGACACGGTGGGGATACCATACAGCTGAGCAGTACTCAAAAATGGGTTGCACTAATGTTCTGTAGTTGTCTGTTTTACAGATGACCTACACTTACCTAAAATTCTTCCAATAAATCGAAGTCGACCATTCGCCTTCCCAACTGACATCCATACGCGCTCATTCCATTTCATATTGCTCTACAACGTTAGGCCTGGATATTTAGCGGACCCACTGTGTCAAGCAGCACGTCGTCAGACGCAATAAACCAGTATTCAGTACTGTTCCATTTATTACTCAGAATGCTGTGTCTTCTGCGACGACTGTTGGCTACGTAATCCGGGGAGAGATCCGCTGAATCCAGCAGCGGTTTCACGGGTGCCCGGTGCCGCGGTTTGTCTCCTGCTGGCTGGATAGACACACCCCAAAAATGGCTCTGAGCACTATGGGACTCAACTGCTGAGGTCTTTAGTCCCCTAGAACTTAGAACTAGTTAAACCTAACTAACCTAAGGACATCACAAACATCCATGCCCGAGGCAGGATTCGAACCTGCGACCGTAGCGGTCTTGCGGTTCCAGACTGCAGCGCCTTTAACCGCACGGCCACTTCGGCCGGCAGACACACCCCGTCGGTAGGCCTGGTAATAACCGCGATGTGAGCGTGTGATTCACACGCCGTTTCGGGGAGTACTCAATCCCTCCCTGTGTTGTCCCATCAGATAGACCTCGATGTCGTATGCCGCGATGTCGTGCTGAATGGTGAAGTTACCCCTCAAGGGCTACAGTCCGTCAGACCTGAGCGACGCTGGAGTTTTAGGGCAGCTTCTACCCGGACCGGAGCCGTGTTGGTAGATCCCCGGACCGTCCATCAGTACTGCCTACTGTCATGATTTCAGTACTGGCTGCTGGACTTCATCATCCGTGGCTACGGATCGCTGATCTCATAAGGCGCCAAATGTGAGACCATCACAATAACAATGTCACACACAAGATGTTACCATACGATAACCAAAGAATCGAGTGCGAACGAGATGAACGCCATTGGTTCTACTTATCGAATGCTCTGAGCTGGTAGGGGCGGAGTATTGATATCGTCGAGGAAAGGCTCCCTTCTACGACGTCATTCGTAATGACCAAATCGATTCTGCTCTTCTCGAGTTCTCGGCGCTCTTCAGTTCCGATACATCTGCTTCAGGAATTTGTTACAGTGTCTTTACTGCTTAGACTCCTTTTAGGCGATGTTGCGTCCTACCTACACGACATTACGAGAGTCACGAAGACAGTTCTGCTGAGCTCGCTCGAAGTCTCTCTCAAGAATGTCGAAGTTGCGGTGTTAAAATGTTTACACATTCCGACTGGCGGCTGTTGATACTTCCGCGTAGATGAGTTACGCCGGCTGTTCGAACTTAAAGTTTTACTTTCTCGTTTTCTTGCGAATTTGTCACGTAATACAGTTTTGATAGAAATATTTATGTCCATTTCTTTTCTTTGTTAAATCTGTGAAGCAATTTTAAATTTTCAGCGAAATCGTAAGCCATCTTTCGAAACTCTTAACTAGCAGCATTAACTTTCAATCTAAATGGTTCAAATGAGTCTGACCACTATGGGACTTAACATCTGAGGTCATCAGTCCCCTAGACTTGTAACTACTTCAACTTAACTAACCTAAGGACATCACACACATCCATGTCCGAGGCAGGATTCGAACCTGCGACCGTAGCAGTCACGTGGTTCCGGACTGAAGTTCCTAGAACTGCTCGGTCACCGCGGCCGGCAACCTTCAATCTAAATCTCCAGTGTGCTACAAACATTTATTCTTAATTTTCTCGAAATGTTTCTTTGAAAAAACCCCCAATGGAGAGTCATTGATGTTTGCTAATTACCTACAACGGAATTTAATCTCTTTTGCAATGTTGCTTTAGGAAAATTAAAGCATTCGCCAGCAGTCCTTTCGGTCGTTTCGCCTTCCAAAACACTTGAAACCTCTAAAAAAAGTAAAGACCTACTTAAATATTTATATTAGTGTGATAATATTACTTCTTACCTTTAAAAGTATAAACTGATTCTGAAAATTACACCATTCACCAGCTTCTACACTCAAAAAGAAATAAAATTTAATTGTAACACAAACTCAACAACTGCATCACTCAGGTGCATGTGGCGGAGTGATGTCTGCACTTTACTCCAAGCTTTGCATGTGTCCACTGTCTAACAGCAAAACCGAAAAGCATAAAGTGGCCCATGTTAATCGGCGGTCCCCTACTTGACTGTTGTGCTCCCCATATTCTCATGTTATGATGATTTTGCATTTAAATGGAACACAGTTGCCTCACAATAAAACTAAGTGTGAAAACAAATTGTTATCTTCCATCTTCTCGCTCAAAATGAATTCACAAAATGCTACAAGTTATTGTCACCATCACTACGATTTTATGTTTGTTTGTTTTCAAATTCTATGTACAGCTACTGTGCATTGGCATACGATAAAAATAAATAAATAATGGGCTTAGAGCAACTGAATCCTGCAGTGTTTGAAACACAAACCTCTCTGCAAAACACGCCAGACAAATACACGAGGAATTGCTAACTCTCGGCTTGCATGAGGAGTAGACTTCTGTGGACTTCTTGCAGAACTGTCGAACGTCTCTTTCTTGAACGAGCACACGGGGGTGACCTGTCGTTTTCTCCGTGCGTAAACAACCAGTGTTCTAGGACAGCTGGTACCATCGTCGAATGCTCTGATGTGCAGGAGGTGCAGTAACGCACTCACGACGAACATCACACTCATAGCTGCAACTGAGCTGCACCTGCAGAAACGGAGATCGGAAACGCCTTTTGATGCTGCGTTGTCGCCATCATCACTCGAAGCACAATGGATAATGAACGAGAGAGCGAGCTAGCTGCCCCTAGTAATGTTACGCGTATGTACGCGAGCGATTCGTCCGCCTAGAACTGGTTCGAGGTAAGGTGAAATTGTTGTAGCGATAGACGCTAGCAGGACCAGAGCTCAGGCGCACCGCGGCAGGTTCGGCTAGGCGAGTGAGGTGCAAAGACGAGCAGCGTGGCTGGAAGTGGGTGAATCCCAAAGCTAGGAATTTGGGCGTCTGTTGCTCGCAGGGCCTTTCTGCTGGAGAGGCACCAAAAATAGTGGTGTGTCAGACGAGATGAAAGACGACTTCTTACAGTTCTTTGAGAATCTGCAATAATTTACAGTCAAGTATGAAAGCAAACTGAAGGCATTTGCGATCTCAGAAAAATGAGGCGTATTTAATGACAACAGTATTTCAATAGCTTTAAAACTACAGAAGTTAATATTTCACAGCGGTAAACGTTTTCACAAAGAACCCCTGAATTAACAACTTTTAAATGCTTCATGCGATTTCAGCATATGATATCTCAAATGATAGCATTACATTATAGCTATCATCTCTCAAAGCTATGTATCTATTGAACGGAGATCGGAAACGCCTTTTGTTGCTGCGTAGTCGCCATTACGACGCACAATGGATAATGAACGAGCGAGCGAGCTAGCTGCACCTCGTAATGTTACGCAAATGTTTTTTCACTATGCAGATGTTCGTCAGAACATTGTATGCTCCACACTCAAACAGCAAATGTATACAGAATTACCTCACATTTTATCATACCTGTGGATTTATTTAATGAACAGTTTACTATTTTACTAGTAAATTTATTTAAATATAAATTACAATTAATACTACAAAATCATTGTTATTTAAGAACTGGTCAATCACATGTGCTATCTGACACTACTTTTGTAAACAAATGCCAAAAGATGTATTCTGACAAGTAGGCCTAAATAACTATTTAAACAATATTAACGAAAATTCGTTGCCATTTAAAGTGAGCCCACTGGCACACGAATACTAGCTTATTTATTTATCAACAAACATTTATTTGGAATTATTGTGAGTGATATGAGTGTGACCGAATATTTATAATACTTTCCTTTAAATTTTGTTGTCATACATTTGTTTAGTTTGGGAAGTGGTCAAGTTGAGTCAAAGGATGTTTTTAGGATGCAAGAACAATATATTTTTGGCGAGGACAGCCTTCAGCCAATGGAAAAGTAGACAATAGCGAAACACTACGGGAATCAAGTGGGGAGTGCGACTTTTCGAGTGAAGAGCTCAAGGGAGCGATTCTGGGCACTTTATGTTGAATGCTGTGAGAAGGCAGACCTCCGTATCGTAACGTGTGTGATTCAGTCGTGTTGGTGACTGATTCTGGGCGGTGAACGGCCGCTACCATACTTTAACTTTTGAACCGACAGTGTATTTTCAGAGGACTGAATGTGCTTCAGATTAGGTCTTTAAGTTATTCCACTTTTGTTGTGGAACTGAGGACAGAAAGAGTATGAGTTACTATTCTTTCTATCACACGTGTTAATTTATAAATCATGTTGAACTCCGAACTGTTTTGAGCAGATGAATATTTAGTGTACTGTGATTACAAAATCGACTTAGTTTCCACATACCTTTGATGGCTAGTTAGTTTTGCTGTCATTCTCGTCACACACTGGATGGAACTTTACCGGAGTTTAGAATAGTGTTTCTGCCTGTATTATACTTGACTATCACAGGACTACTTCACATTTATTTGAGACGTCCATTCGTGAATAAACATTATTCAACTTAATTCTCTGTCATCCACATCATTTGTTAGACTAGAGCCCTTGTTATTAAATTATTCATTTAACTTTTATTTTATATTTCTGTCTACTTTATTAATTTGCAATTCTACCTAATGCATAGACTTTTTGAGTGCTGTATCACAGCTACAGGTTATTATTTGCAGTGAATTAGCTGCGGGGCATGAAATCAGATGTGCGCAACTTGAACCTATGACTACATCCAGCTATTCTTTTTAAACAGAACCGTACACAGCTCAAGTATCTAAAGTGTGAATAACCGCAGATAAGGACGAAACTGGTTTGCTCGTATGGGGTGCTGTTTAGAAGAGCAACTCAGTAGCACAAAATAGTTCGGTACTGTTGCAACCTGCCGACAACCACATGAATTAGAAACTTTCAAATGACGCCAAGGGAAACGCAACGTTTCATTTAACATTGCGGTATGGCGTTTTTCTGTCGCCGGGATTTTCTTCTGTTCAGCAGAATCGCGGTATCAGCGCTGTTTATGCAGCGCTACTTGTGTGTGGTATAAAAGTAGATCACAAGTCCAGTGGCTGTATGCACAAAGAGACGAAACCTAGCGATCTATCGTCACAAGCTTTTAAAATAGACTGGGAATGATAGGCTAGAAGGATAAGAATCCTCTACAGCTATTATGCCTTAAAAAGTTGAATTATCGATGGAAAAGCAGTCAATAGCGAAACACTACGGGAGTCAAGTGGGGAGGGCGACTTTCCGAGCGAAGAGCTCAAGTGAGCAATTCTGGGCACTTTAAGTTGAATGCTGTAAGAAATGCTATGAAACGGCATTACAACGCAATGCAGAAAGAATTTAAAGATTGAGTTGACGATGAAAGAGCAAAAAATTGCATCCACAGACGGGATTCATTGTTCTGTACATCAAGAAGCACTTTGCGCTAAATTTTCAGCCCTGGAGCACGTGATGAAATTGGTGATCAGATGAAACAGTTTTCGAAGGAATTGAACTAAGAGTATGGAAACTTTATATGTTACTGCCAAGTACGTTCTAACTTTCTGCGTGGTGTCTGTTGTTCTACATCGTGTCTCCCTACCACTTTCGCGCAACGACGCTCTGAGCGTGTTTTTTAGGGAATTGACTAGTTTGAACCTGGGACCTGTTGCTGGTAAGGAGACGTCAGACCACACATGACATGTAGAGTTCAGAAGAGTTCAGTGAGACTAGCGATAATATAACCAAATACTTAATGATTTCAGCGTCAGCTCCACTGCACTCCCTGTAAAAGAATCTTAATACTAACTAAATTTAGTGGAAGGGGTTCAAGGCTTTCCTATTTTTAGTTAGCTGGTAAAATAACGTCGAAAAAGCAGTTAAGTTTACCATTGGAAATTTTATTTTGCTCACAAAACATTGTTTATAAATTGCACTATTGATAAAAGGAAATGTTTTAATATAGGATGGTAAAAACCAACTGCGTTCAACAAAATGTGAACGAATATTCCCTGAATGGGTTTCCAAGTTCGACAATGGATCGAAGAATGACCTATGCCATATCACATCTATAATCTAGGTTTAAATTAAGTTTCACAAGAGAGAAAACTATCAAAATGGTCTACAGTGACCCTCAATTATCTTTAATTACTTATCTAACTTGTCGTAAATTATAGTGGCTGATGTGGCTTCTCAATAACTATATAACATAATCATCGCGTTTCAGATTTTTACTTCAAGTGGCAAATGTGAACACCATGAGCTTTAATTGATGATCGACACTCGTATTACGCAAAAAGGGGGGGGGGGTGTAACAGATGAGACTTCTGCAGTTCTGAGTGAAGCTTTATGCGCTGTTATGCGGCATCGCGTGCGTTCATTACCTTGTCGGTGTTCGTCAGGAGGCGGCGGGCAGCACAGCTCCGCTCACCTCGCCGCCTCGGAAGCAACTACTCTCTCCTAACTTCTCCTTACTACAATTTACCGAAGTTGGTTTAAAAAAAACTATCTGGCTGTGTTTTCATCTGACCAATCAGGGTCTCAATGTTAACCTTAAGCTCCGCCTACAAAAATGCTGTCTATCCAATGAGAAACGTTATACTTTTCGTGGTGGGGCAATGTTTTTAAAGTTTGCAACGTAACAGAGACGCGAAAAAGTCTCACGCTAAAACTTGCAGCTGGTGTGGTCCTTTTAGTGTTATCGTAAGATCTATACTGTTCTTCTGGAGGGCTCTACCTTTTAACATGGGCTGGGGGGTGATCCTGTCGTAACAGAGACGCGAAAAAGTCTCACGCTAAAACTTGCGGCTGGGGTGTGGCCCTTTTTGTGTTATCGTAAGATCTATACTGTTCTTCTGGAGGGCTCTAGCTTTTAACATCGGCTGGGGGTGGTCCTGACGTAACAGAGACGCGAAAACGTCTCACGCTAAAACTTGCGGCTGGGGTGGTCCTAGCGGTTAGCTGGCGACGTGGGTGTCCGTCCCTTATCGTAAGGCCTTCCAGCTTAACACGATTCTGCTCTCGGCTACTGTTCTCGTTTCTCCCCTCGGAACTGCGTCTGTCTCACGGTGGGAAGGTATGACAAGCATTTAGGCATTCTTGTGTTAGTCTGTGGTATTCCATTTGCTCACTCGTTACTCGCATTACTTTGGTTAATTTAATGTCACGATTTATTCGGAGCTATGTGACATACTACTGGATTTGCTTATCATGTCAGGGTTTTCGTGGAAGGTGTTGAATTTGCCTGACACCTTGCAACGTTGGTCAATTTAAGTGGCATGCCTGGAAGGATTTTTCGATTTGAAACCCGCTATTGTAGCGTTTATTAAGGAAAAAGGAGACCGGGACGAAAATTAGGTCACCTGGAATGGATTTCAGACCTCTAATTTTAACTGGGCTTCACCGCATACTGCCCGCAGTAAGACACTGCAAAGTGAGAAAAAAATGTTTCTGATTTGATGGAGATGCATTTAAAAAGCTAATCGCCTTGTGGAAGGGATAATTTCTACAAAAAACACTGTCCATTTACCCAAGCTCACTTAAAGAAACCGCCAGGTTTGAAAAATTCATTGTGGCTTTGAAAGAATTACAAGGGCTATTTTGAATACGTTTTGAGGACACTGCCAATGTTACGTCTGTTTACGAGACCGTTTGCAGTTGAAATTGAAAGCGCCCTTGTGCATGCGCAAATGGAACTGACGGATATTCAATGTAATTCCCGTTTACAAGACAAATTCTTTTACGTTAAAACTGTCCAGGAGGTCTAAGGTTTGTTTTCCTCAGAAAGAGTTTCCATATCTCCGTAATAACGTTGCAAACGTGATAAAAGATTTCAATTAACAAGCCGCGCGGGGTAGCCGAGCGGTCTTGGGCGTCTTGTAACAGTCCGCGCGGCTTCCCCCGTCGGAGGTTCGAGTTCTCCCTCGGGCATGGGTGTGTGTGTCGTCCTTAGCGTAAGATAGTTTAAGTTAGATTAAGTAGTGAGTAAGCTTAGCAACAGATGGCCTCAGCAGTTTGTTTCCATAAGATCTTACCACAAATTTCCAAATTTCCAATTTCGATCAACATATGTTTGCGGGAAGGTCTTTTCGATTGTGAAGCTAAATAAGTCACTATTATGTTGCAATCTGAGTGTGAAAATCTGTGAAATTGTCTGCGTCTGCCCGTATGCTTACAGTTTGTACCAGATAATTGTATTTGTCTTCAGCGCGCCAAAAATAATTAAATAATATTGAATTTTGTTTTGCTTGTGATATATATTGCTGAGAAATGTGAAATACAAAACCGAACTGTATACAGTTCGACTACAATGACATTTAAATTCGTCGCTTTCGCAGTTTCCCCGTCTTCTTCCTCCTTAAGTTCAGCTTATCCTTCACTGCTAGTTCAATATACAGCATGAAAACATCTGGCACAACTACTACTTCTTTACATGACCTTCGACTCTTATTTCTGCAATACGGTTTCTGTACAACTTATAAAAAATCTTAAACTATCTTTCGCTTCCTGTCCCACCAAGCTAGTATCTCTTGCTACTAACCTAAAGCAAGAAGGGGCCATCAATTTCCGGTAACGACAGACAGTTCCAAGAAAGCAGGAGAGTACCGTATCCAGAAGTCCTGGCCCTGGCATTTGTAGAGCTATCGGTTACAATAGGCTATAGGGTACTGAGTAAGAAGATTTCTTAAAATCAGAGGGTGCCACTAAATTTTAATTACTCTCCTACCACGGGGCAATGCAAAGTTACATTCGATGAAAGTGACTGGAATTATACTAGGGAATATAGACATTTGCAAGAGGGAACGGGAGAAGACGGAAGGAAGGAGGGAATAGGGAGGAGGGGCCCTCGCCCATCGTAGAAGCTGGCGTATACACTTTTGATTTCGTAAAACATTTTCTCGCGTTTGTAGTGATGATTCTATGATTGCCTGCGAAGCTACGAAACCGTAGAATTAACATTATTGAGATCGACGGGAGATGCCAGTAGATATGGCTGGACAATACTGTGTCAGACTGGAGAGACGAGCGCCGCCTTGATTCAGTCGTATTCTTTTAACAATACATTATACCGGCCAATACAGGCCGATTTCGGGAGGTTTCCAGTGTTCGTCTGATCGAATGCTTGTGCTGACTTACATGTTACGGTAATGCTCGTAAAAATGTAGCTTTCAAAACATTGAGCGTCTTTATAAACGAGTATTCCTGACACCAGAACATTACGAAAGGGTCATATGAACAATGATTGGAAAATCTTCTGTTAGGGAGTTACATACGAATACATTTAACAACCTACATTTAACAAACTGCTCCAAACAGATACAGAAAGCAGTATATATCAGTGCCCAGGTTGATACCGTGTTCCTTGACTTCCGACAGGCGTTCAATACAGTTATGCACTATCGCCTACTGAAAAAATATTTCTATTACTGTTCCAATGAAGAATGTATGAAAAATAATAAAAGTACTTTTTTCACAATAAAATTAACTTCTAAAAATTAGTTAAGATATAACCATTATTTAAATTATGTCAAGGGGTAGTACATATAAGTTTTGGGAACTAAGGCTAGGAAGTATTTCCTACTACAATCGATGTACCCGATCTGTAGTGAAAAGTGCATTTCAGTTACATGTATGTTTTCTGATGTTGCAATAACCGCGAATTTTTGTGTAGAGTTTTCTCAGCGAGCTTCTCTAATAAATTATTTCCTATTTTCCCACGTCGAATTATTGACAAATGGTAAACGCAGTTGCTATGAAATATGGTAATGATGGGAAGCCAGGGAGGGGTCAATACAGATTTCTCCTGAAGATAGGAAACAAAGATACATTTTGCATGTGCTGCTTGACTAGTAGCCGGCTAGGAGCACTTTAGTAGTAGCCCCTGGGCACCTGTGAGGGTTGCAACCCGCAAGACTGGAAAGCGCGCCGGGTCTGGCGCCTGTGTATCTGCAGGCGCTCCGCGGCACCGAGGCTGGAATCGATATGAATCGGCGCCATCGCCAGCTCTCTCCCTCTTATACCTTTATCACTCATGATTACCACAGCAACAATGAATCAGGGAACGGGATCGGTCGCATCGTCATCAGAGGCAGCCCTATCCGGGGTGCACTGAGACTTCACCTGAACGACAGCTCCAGCGAGCTGACTATAACTGAGCGCACTATCCGTTGCTAAGCTAATCACTAATTTTCGTTTACATATGAACACGGGCAAGAGACCCGGTTTAGCTTATCTGTTGTGAAGGCATAGTACAGCTCTATCACGGTATCAGCAAGGAGATGACGAGGCACGAGTTGTGAAATGAGTGATTTATTTAATCATGAGCCCATTAAGTTCACTAAACAAGGAAAACACTGACAACGAAAATAGTATAGGACCTAGCACCGAACCATGGAGGACGCCTGATTCTACCTGGTTCCATTGTGTCTTTATCGTGCCGGACGTGATTCATCGCTAGCGAGATGTCAGGTATGAGCGATACCCCTGCACTGCACTGCACTTAGCGTTGAATTTAGGCTGCTAAGTTTGGAAAGTAAAATGTCATAGTCGACAGTGTCAAACGCTTTGCTGAAATCTAAGATGCACGTGATAGTTGCCTCCTATGGAGCCGTGGCAAGCTTCAGGTCGCCTGTTACCTCTACTAGGGCAGTTGTGCTGTGATGTTTACCGAAGCCTGACTAGTATCGTCTAGTATGTTATTTGTGGTTAGATTGTTTGTTAGCTGGTCATAGACTATGCATTACAAGGCCTTCGACAGCGCAGAAAGGACGCAAATAGATCGGTAATCAGAGGGTGCTGTGGCAACGTTTCTTTTTACGTAATGGCTTGACTAGCCCCTGTTTCCAGGCTTCAGGGAAAACCCTTGTGATTTAGGAGTGCTTCAAGACATCTTTTATAGTGGGCAGTTGTCCAGTAGATGCTGATCTGATAAACATGGTGGCTTTTTTTTATAGTGTTGCAACATGCTTCAGACGAGTCCATATCTCGTTCGTGTTTCAATTGTGATCGTGGATAATGTGAAGTACTGTTTCAGTTCAGCGGCTGGCACAATGGGGTCAGCTGCAGCTTTTACATTGCCTATACCAAGGCGGCGCAGGTTTTTCCATAGGACAGCTGGTCTCTCTCTGTGTTCGGTTAACGTATGGGCACGATTCCGTTCCACTTCTGCTTATGTCATGGACGGACATGCCAGATGCGGATATTTGAGAAGTTCGAAATACTTTGTTTGGGAATTTCGTTCCAAATGTGTCTGGTGTGACCACTGTTTGTATGACGGGTACCAGCAAGCTGAAGTAGCGACTCGTTTGAAAAAAAAAGCATCAGCTTCAATTCCACACTGGATGGACTATTGTATAGAAAATTTATGTTAGTGTCACCAGCTATAATTATATGCTCGTATGTCGATCCGAGACTTGAAAGAGCAATTTCAAAGCCGGAAAACCTCCCTACTTTAGGAGGTTTGTAGAGAACACATATCAGGCACTTTCTGTTAAGGGATTTGATCCCTATGAAAATGTATTCCGCTTCATTATTTTCTGTTGTTTATAGCACAGTAGGTGATAAATCAGAGCGTATCTACGCCCCTACTCCAGCCTCTCGCCAGCTACATCTGTCATGTCTTACAAAGTATAACCATCTAGATTTAACGAATATGTGGGAATACTTGATTTGAGCCAGGTATCCAACAGAAGTATTATGTGAATGTCTGTGTCTTGAAATGTGTGACTGTGTAGCTGCGTTCGGATGTGAAGCTCGCAAGAATGCCTACGCTAGAAATTAGTGGCTCTGGACCAGTGAGGATGGGGGAACAGAGCATAGGGGTTGCTCGGTGGAGGTAGGAGAGCAACGTTCTCGGAACTAAAAAGCCGCAGGTGTCTTCAGGGAGAAGGGAGGTACTGTAGCCATGGCCAACCGCTATTGTACCGGTCATTGAACAGCCGACTGGAGACAGGAGATGAAACTCGCTAATCATAACTAGAATAATCTGTGTGCAACAGTACTGAAAGCGCCGAGCGGTTCTAGGCGCTACAGTCTGGAGCCGAGCGACCGCTACGGTCGCAGGTTCGAATCCTGCCTCGGGCATGGATGTATGTGTTGTCCTTAGGTTAGTTAGGTTTAAGTAGTTCTAAGTTCTAGGGGACTGATGACCTCAGCAGTTACGTCCCATAGTGCTCAGAGCCATTTAGTACTGAAAGCAAGATAAACGAAAAGAGCACAGTTTATTATTCATGGTTCAAACAACAGCAATATAACAATAAATCGCTAATTAAAAATGGAAAAATATGGTAAACTAACGACGTGTATCAGAGCCCTGTGAGAATTGTGAAATAACAGTCTGTGCTGGTACTGAAATATGAGAATTACTCAGAAAACTTATAATTAGTGCTAAAACTAAACCTAAAGAAACAAATGATAATAACAGGAAACTACTTTAAGGAAAGTATCACAAAAACAAATTGTTTCTTTACAAAATAAAGACACAGATATACACACAAACCAGAGGCAGCAAGACAAGACATGTTTGTAGCTCCTAAAGCACAGGTATTCGAGTTTATCTACGTTGCAGGTGATTTTTTTCCCATTTTTAGTCTTCACCATTATAGTAACGTCCTTTGCCCTCGAGTCTTGTGACGCAATTCTCAAGATAGCACTGTTACTCCTCAACACCCACAAAGCACAACCGGAAAATGTCTTATCAGGAGCTACTGCCCGCTCACGAGAACGCACTACGAATACTCTTAGTCTTGCACGTACGCACGCGCGCTGATCACGAACCCCAGTCTTCCAGAATACTCTCCAAGCATACCACCTCTGCTGCAGAGGTCACACGGACTGCCGAACGGCTGCCACGATTTCGTGAGTTACCCACCGCTCCACGGAATTGTTTAAATTGTAAGCCTTTTAGCCACTCAGAAAACTAAAATAAAACTTAGACATCGTCATTGACCATTCCTCTGCACCTGCTTAGAGCACTTCTGTGAGGTACTGTCTTCTGGTAGGACATTCCCGCTGTCATAAGATACTTTCTCGCCAAGCCCGCCACGCAAGCAGTAACCAACACCATACAGCAGGATTAGGGAAACGCTGTCCATCATTTTTAACCGAACAAAATCCCTCTTCCGTCTGCTAGCGGAAACTCGCCGAGGCCGCTAAAATGTGAAACAGGGCCAATACACATGTATGGCCATGAGAAGACATGTTACAATAAATACATCACAGGTATTGGTTTTCAGACTTATCATTACAGGAACCTTTCTTCTAGTTTTGACCAATACTACCTCTTGTATGAATAAGTGACACTGTTCTTTAACACTCTGTATGTAGTTCAGTAGTTCAGACTCAACAGTTATTGACTAGAGTATTAAAAAAAAAAAAAGGAAATCTTTCAGGTATCCTTCACGTTATTTTTCAACAAGATAACTCAAGATCGGATGTTGCCCAGGCTGTCCTCACACTCCTCGAAACAGGTGTTCGAATGTTGTCCTGGCCTGCATGTTCTCCTAACCTCTCAGACGTTGACAACATTTGGTCACCGGTTCCCAAGAGACTGGCTCATCACGACTCGCGAGACACAGTAACTGTGAGTGCCAGAGTTTGAATGACGTGCCTATATCTATCGTCCAAGCTCAGTTCGAATGGATTAAAGCCACTGTTGCTGCCAGAGATGGTAGCTCTATGTGCCATATTTCGTATTCTTTATACCTCCAAATAATCTACAAATTCAATCATGTGTTCTTGCTACTATAATGTACATCATAATACGCGAAGTCTCGTCATTTGCTAGCCTTTCTGGTGTTTAAATTTTATTGGTTAGCATTGCGCTAATGGATTCAGGTCCTTTTATTCCAAGAAGAACTTAGACATGAAATTTCATGGTAGACAAACTCAGGTGATTAATATTAAAAGTTTTCCGACTTGATTATGATATCACAACGGAAATTAACAGACTCTGAATGCGGAATGGTAGTTGGAGCTAGACGCATGGGACATTCCATTTCGGTAATCGTTAGGGATTTCAATATCCCGAAATCCACGGTGTCATGTGTGTGCCGAGAATACCACATTTTACGCATCACCTCTCACCATGAACAACGCAGTGCCGACGGCCTTCACTTGACTACCAAGGGCAGCGGCGTTTGCTTGGCGCTGTCAGCGGTAACAGACAAGGAACACTGCCTGAAATAACCGCAGAAATCAATGTGAGACGTACGACGAACGTATCCGTTAGGACAGCGCGGCGAAATCTGGCGTTGATGGACTATGGCAGCATACGACCGACGCGAGTGTCTTGCTAACACCTTAACATCGCCTGCAGCACCTCTCCTTCATTGGAGCTTCATATGGTACAAAAGCAATAATTAGCATATCAATTAATTTTTAGCACAGACGGTATTCTTTGTAACAAATGCTCAGCGTGTCGGCCGTGGTTCATCAACAATACCTGTAGTCAAGAGACAGTGTTGTGAACAGCACTGTACGGCATATCAGCAAGTATGGTGAGAAACTGCCGTCGGATGTTGTCTTAAGAGCCAACGATCGCGGTAGACTTGCGATTTCAGGTAACCCCACAACCAACTGGAGACCTGTGGGGCTTAGCATGACCGACGTAGCGGTTCAGCACGCAATCCCCACCAAAAGATGTCTGCAAGAGATCTTTCATGAGTAGCATATGGGCTGGAGTGCCATCCTGTATGAAAGGCTTACTTCCCAGCAGGTGTTTATCAGCCAGGCTGGTGATAAGGTGACTCCCTCTTTCACTACAGCTTATTTTATACACGATTTTCATGCAGCGTCACTGACGTGTTGCAGTCCAGCGTCATCTGTCGGCCAGTTTCTGCACTCGGTTTTGGTTTCATGTTATGTGAGGTACGTGTGTCAAGTTTTACCTCTCTACCTACATTATTCCGTGAATCAGTGCATTTTCAAATATCAACGGACTTTTGGGTCACCCTGTATTTACCAGTTCTTTATCTGATTGGGGTGGAGTTCCTGTTTACCTCACTACACACGACACGTTTTCATAAGATTTTAATTAGCACCACGAAAAATTAATTTTTCAGGTTGCAATTAGCTGTCTGCGCATGTGGTACACTTTGAAATCCCCACGTCTCAGCACCATAGCACGCCGCTAGGGGACCCAAAACAAAATGATACATTCCATCTCCAATTAATGGGGCTACTCAATTTCTTTTCGCCCACTAGCTACGTGTTAAGGTAGTGTGACGCGGAGATTTCAATACATGCCTACAGATACATACCTGCAAAAATAAAGAAAGCCGCGCGGGATTAGCCGAGCCGACTAAGGCGCTGCAGTCATGGCCTGTGCGGCTGTTCTCGCAGGAGGTTCGAGTCCTCCCTCTGGCATGGGTGTGTGTTTTTGTCCGTAGGATAATTTAGGTTAAGTAGTGTGTAAGCTTAGGGACTGATGACCTTAGCAATTAAGTCCCATAAGATTTCACACACATAATAACAAAGAAAAAATAATTAAGTGACATTTTTTCAAGTTGATGATTAAAACTTCATTAGTATCCCTCGTATATGCTAATCTAACAGCCGTGGTCGACAACGAACAACGCTATACACAAATGATCGCGATGATGGTACAGGCTGGTGAAACAGCCGCCGTTCCTTGGCAGTTGCCGCAAGAGAAGATTGATGTTGGCTGGTCGTGTCGAAGTGTTTTCTTTCCGGTTCGCAACGGCCTAGAGAGCGCCTCGAACAGAGCCAATGATCACAGGCAGTCGCTGCTGGCGGAACCAATAGCTAGCCAGAGGCTGCAGCGCCCAAGCGTGCCAAGGGCGCCAGGTATCGACCCGCGCTCTCGAGTTTCGATGCGTCAGATTTTGTCGAGTGCATGCTTATTATCGCTCCGGCTCCTCGAGAGTGGTGTCGTCGCGCAAATTGCCATCCAGCAACCGAAACACTGAGCTTGAGACGCCCTTGGCCTGATTCCTCTGACGCTGTACGCGATCCTTACAATCTAATAAGCAAATTGTGAAGATAACACAAGTTTATATATATATATATATATATATATATATATATATATATATATATATATATATATATATACACTCTCCCCATAACTTTCGGTATATATATATATATATATATATATATATATATATATATATATATATATATGACCGAAAGTTATGGGAAGAAAGTGGATGTGATGTTAGTAGCGAGTCGCTCTTCCGCTGCTGAAGCCTGTGCGGTGTATTTGTTCACGTACAGCCCACGACAGCAACAAATGGCAGCCAATACTACATTCTAGCACAGCACTAACTGAAGTACAGGCAGCAAGAAACCTGACACTGACAGAGAAGTTATACACTGTTCAAAATGTAAATGTCGTGTGACTAGGGCCCCCCGCCAGGTAGACCATTCTCCGGATGCAAGTCTTTCGAGTTGACGCCACTTCGGCGACTTGCGCGTCGATGGGGATGAAATGACGATGATTAGGACAACACAACACTCAGTCCCTGAGCGGAGAAAATCTCCGACCCAGCCGAGAATCGCCCCCGGGCCCTTAGGATTGAAATTCTGTCGCGCTGGCCACTCAGCTACCGAGGGCGGACACTGTTCAAATGAATTAGGTGTACACTTGTATCCCGCATGACATGTTAAAACTATTTCCATGCAGGTGGTACCTGTGGTCTCATTGTATGGCTTTGATATTCGCTTTCAGTGTTGGCAAAGTTAAAATCATTCGCTATCTATTGCTGTGTTATGCATTACAGTGTGAGGTGACCCCTCATAAGGAAGTGAGTATCGATGCCCTAGTGTTTTCTAGTGAGTTACACGGATGGCAGTTGTCATGTACAGACGTTGTATTCAACCAAGCAAACGTAATGCGACATCTTAATGCAGTTAGAGTTTCTAGGGCGGTCTGTTTAATCCAAAGAGGCTGGACTTCCTGTCGTGTTGCTGCAGACACCAATACCTCTTCATGCGTCATCCATGAGCCGTGGATACGCTGCATGGAGACAGGTCAGTACACAAGGCTGGTTGTACAAGGTCACCAACGCATTACAACCCCAAGTGAAGACCTATATCTGGCCATCTCTGTGTTGCGGCATCGTACGGACACGGCCAGAGGACTGGAAGTTGATCTCAGAAGGACTGCTGGAGCCGCTGTGTCCGATCAGACAGTAACGAACAGGTTGCGACAAAGGACTGCACGACCCAGACATCCAATTCGAGTACCCTGCTTGACAGAACACCTTGCAGTTTGTCTTCATTTCTGCCATTCCCATGTCAACTGGCAACTTCGACACTGGCGAAACGTGTTATTCACAGACGAGTCCAGATATCCTCTGTCGGAAGGTGACGGCCGTGTTCGTGTTCGGAGACCCGTTGAGAGCGGTACCTGCCTAATGCTGTCCAGGAAATCGACAGATTTCCAAGGGTCTGTGATGTTGTGGGGAGAATTATACGGGTCTTGCCGTTGTCCACGGTCGCCTTACCGCCAGGCAGTACATCGAACAGAACCTGTTCACCATGTGGTGACTGCTGCATACGATGGTGACCCTGAATTCCTTCCAGTGCCTCGACCCATGTCGCGGGCGTCAGCAGGGATGCCATCCGTAGGCTGAACATTGAAGTAATGAAATGGCCGGCGGTGAGTCCGAACCTAATCCCATCCTGCGTTTGTGGGACATGCTTGACAGACGTGTTCGTGGTGATCCTGTTCCACCACCGGCTCTCCATGAACTCTCATGAGCTGTCATTGAAGAATGGGAACAAATACCACAGGGTGACCTTGGTAGACTTATACGGAGCAGGCGACGTAGGTGAGACGCAGTGATTAACGCTTACGGAGGGCATACACATTAAGGAAGCTCTCAGACTCCACTTAAGAGCACCCAAGATGAAGGGATGACTGAGTCTTTCCACTTTGTTTTCGACACCATTCGGAAATTTCAGGTATTTTTATGTATAGAAACGAGGATGTAATAATCTTTTGTTGTGCATTTAATTTGTGAAAAATAAAGTTGTAATTTGGTAACATACCCAGTTCTCAGTTATAGCTCAAGGGAGTATGGCAGCCGCCAAAGTCATTCTTTTGAGCAGTGTAGATACATACTTTTATCGTCAAAATCTTGGTACAAGGATCAGACCCTAATCCTGTTCAAATGGTTCAAATGGCTCTGAGCACTATGGGACTTAACATCTATGGTCATCAGTCCCCTAGGACTTAGAACTACTTAAACCTAACTAACCTAAGGACAGCACACAACACCCAGCCATCACGAGGCAGAGAAAATCCCCGACCCCGCCGGGAATCGAACCCGGGAACCCGGGCGTGGGAAGCGAGAACGCTACCGCACGACCACGAGATGCGGGCCCTAATCCTGTCCGAAGAATTGGGACGAGCTGTAAAGCAAGCGGTCTCCTGAGTCCCGTGGTACGGACCCATTTAAGGTTGCGTACACTGCATACACTCTGAAACCAGAAGAAGGAGGGCTCGGCCTAATCGACTTTATGTCGCAGTAGGCTGCTTTTATCACACACAGGACAGCCCGACAGCAGTACCGTTCGAGAAATACAGACCAGATTCCGCGGCAAAGCCCACACAAAGATACCACCTACACTCGGCTAAACGCGTCAATATTACACACAAGACAGCCACAGAACGGGAAGCGCCCTCAGTCCCAGAGAGAAGTCGGTAAAGAAATTTTATGAGTCTAATGACTCTATCAGAGACAACCCACAGAAGATTATCATTGAGTCAAAATTCCGGCAGTTGCGACGGGATATCGAGTGGAAAAAATCTCGATGCGCTTTTTTTATCACCAGAAGTCCGCAGCACGTGGACCAAGGTTGTTAACAGGACGATACCCATCAAAGAAAACCTAGCAGGCAGATACCTTATTTGGACAGTGCAGTGAATTAAACGCTCTGTAACATGGGATGTCCCATCGAACGGTCTGTAAATGGTAAATAAATACTCGATCTTTTCAACAGAGCCTCATCGAACCATTTCGATGCAACAACAATCACGACACCAGACTTTAAGCCATTTGCTACATGCAAAACATTTGTCACCACACGCATAGTCCCCAACACAGCGCACTCTATCTTCCAATTGCGACACATTGAGAATTTTCAATTTCTATCTTATCTGTGGAAGCAAATTAATACATGATGGACGAAACAGGGAGAACATAAAAAGCAGACTGGGACAGGAAAAGAGAGAATTTCAGGCCAAAGGAAGTCGAACAGAGGTCTTAAATTGAGAAAGAAAAATCTGTGAATGTCTAGAGCACGGAATTGTATAGCAGTGAAACACGAACTGTGGGAAAACTGGAAAAGAGAAAAATCGAAGCGTTTGAGATGTGGTGCAACAGTCAACTTACAAGATAAGAAATGAGGAGGTTCTCTGTAGACTCGGCGGAGAAAGGAACTCATGGAAAACAGTGAGAAGAACAAGGTACATGACGATAGGACATGTATTATGACATCAGGTAATAACTTCCATGGTATTACACGCAGCCGTAGAGGGTAAAAACTGAAAGGGAAGACAGAAATGGGAATAGAAATAACAAACAACTGAAGACATAGGGTACAAGCCCTACTCTGAGATGAAGAGGTTGGCACATGAGAGGAATTCGTTTACAGACCGCATCAAACTAGTCAGAAGGCTGATGACTAAAAGGAACCCACGGTTTCAACCCGTGCGCCGTTACCCACTGTCCACTGGATCTTTCGGACGGTCGGGCGGGACGGTAAATGCTAATCGTTCTTGCTACCTTTTTGTCTGGGCGGCAAGTGGCACTGTAAGAGCAAAGTGACCGGACGCGTACGCGCAATATGAGGAACGCAGTCCTTGCAGCAAACATCAGGCGTCTCACTCTTAGCGTGCTAAGTGCGCCACTGTTCAGAATTCAGGATGTAGCGCCGTCGTTAGATGACGTGTACACAAGTTGATGCGACTTCGCCTGTGGCGGCGATAGTAAGTTTAAGTTAGTGTGGCGAATTTGAGCTGACAGGGGACGATAGCAATGTTGACGATGTGCTGGGAAACCGAGCTTGTCAGCGGAACACTTGAGTTCAATTGGGGGCGACACAATGTCAGAGACGGGCAGCCAGCTGTCCCGTATTTATCGCGCCGTAACAATCATTGCATTACTTTGAGTTTCGAGCTGCCAGCCTCCATTCCCGGACGCTTTCATTTTTAATTGACGTTAAACGGCTTCCATTTGGTGTCAGGCGCGGCCACGAACTGGCGGCTTCATCTCTGGCGTCCTGCGAAGTTAATGCTTGTTCGTGTCATGTTAGCCAAGAACTGGGCGCAATGAGTCAAAATTGCTGACTTTTTCTCTCATTGCTTTATTTTCTCGCTTTTCTGCCGTGCGGGATACCGCTGTGGTAAGATACTGGATTCACATTGGGGAGGGGGGGGGGGGGGGCTCGCTTCAAATATCCGTCCGACACGCAGGCATGGGATTTTTGCCTAAATCACGTGAGGAATATTACGGGGCTGTTCCTTACAAGACGCGTTCCTTCGCATCGTTCCCCATCAGAGCTTGTGTTCCGTCTTTAATAACTTTCCGTCGACGGGATGTCAAACTTTTATCCTAATTCTTTCAGCGTTTCCACAACTCGGCTGCTATTTCTGACGGGCGAGTGATAGTCTGACAGCTTTAATCAGTACACCCAATGCTTGTTTGAAAATATTTACTGTTAATAAGTAACTCCATAAATATCTCTCTCCTATAAATGCTGCCGGCCGGTGTGACCGTGCGGTTCTAGGCGCTTCAGTCTGGAACCGCGTGACCGCTACGGTCACAGGTTCGAATCCTGCATCGGGCATGGATGTGTGAGATGTCCTTAGGTTAGTTAGGTTTAATTAGTTCTAAGTTCTAGGCGACTGATGACCTCAGAAGTTAAGTCGCATAGTGCTCAGTGCCATTTGAACCATTTGAACCTATAAATGCAAAACGAAAATAAATTATTCAAAGCCTTGAATATGATGGCACACTCACTAACACTTGCAAATCGGGAAGAGATATAACTTACTTATATTTAAATGTCGCACGGGTTCAGCCTCATATTGGAAAATGTGTTATTCCTCAGTGCACAAAATGCACCTCTTTTCCACGTGGATACGTGAGAGTGTAGGTGTGTGTAATCGATGCTTGTGTAGTGTAGTGCTATGTTTGATGTTGTATGATGATGGTGATGATGGCAGAAGGGAGAGGGTGAAACCCGGTGCCGGCTCACAGCCTACTCCTCTCGAATAGGACCAAGAGGGTCGCCGAGTTCAACATCCCAATTCAAGGGACGGATCATCATGAACAGGGTCACAATCTCTCACTTCATGAGACATTGTGGAGAGGTTTGGAATTTAATCCAAGACAATGGTGCAAAGGCTGGTAATCAGAAACTTATCGCCACCACTTTTCCTCCCGTTGACGGCCAAATACTGCTAAGAAAAATTTCAGCCAACACTGGGATTCGAACCTGTCTACCTCCGAGCTGAAGGCCACAGGTTTACGTTAGCGACCTTTTTTTTGAGCTTATTTTATTTTATATTGTTCGTTGAATATGTTCGGGGTGGACGTGTGATGACACTCGTTCAGTTTCTTCGTTGATGCGTTCACTCATTTTTTTTATTACAGAGGGCAACTAATCCGCTGAGCGAACACGCTGAGCTACCGTGCCGGCATCTCGGCTAAGAAGATGACTTTTGTGGATCAGTAATTGGCCTAAGGTTGGTTTTATGCAGCTCCCCATTCCTATCGCATGCTTACTATCCCTTCCATTTTAGCAAAACTATTGCATCTCACATCATCTGTGTTATACCTTATAAACTCACACCCTGCACCTGCCATCCTTTCAATTACTGTTTTCATCAACGTCTCACGTCGTAAGGTGCGCCCATAGATTCTGTTAAGTCACTTGTAAGACTTCTTTTCTAGTTGAGTCGTTACAGGACGTCTTCGGTCTTTACACGATCAGTCCACCTGATCTTCGTCTCCGGTAACTCCACATTCCAAAAGTTTCTAATAGTTTCCTTTCTACCTTCACCACTATGCACGTTTCGCACCCGCCCAATCCATAAATCTGTCACGTCCACGAACAGTTCTCACCCAATTAACTAAAGTTAAATGCACAATGATTTCCATTATTAGCCGAGTAAAGTCAGCCGAATGAAAAATCGGTCACGCACGTCTAGCCCAAGTTGTGAGGTACATGGACCATACAAGCTTGATAGACAGGTCTGCTTTGGGCAGGGTCTTCGGAGATACTGCCCAGCTGTAAGAGGAATGCAAGCACTGCCCTCCGTACTGTACTTTTGAATTAATTGCTGATTGAGGGAAAAAAGCATTCCCCCTCCAGCCCAGATTTCAAATCATATCACCATGGCCGGCTTAAAGCTAAAGCGACAAAAGTGACTGCTTTCGATGCCAAGCTGAGGAGGGCGCCCAAGTCCAAAATTTGTTTAGAGGGTGTACCTCGGTAGCACAAACTGGCGCCGGTGCAAGTATACGAGGGAGCTGGGCGCCAAAAGATATGTCACTTGTTTGGAAAAATGTTCTCGAACCGGACTTGCATATGATGAAGGTATTTTCAACGCTGTTCTGGGGTTCGCACTTCGGTGCCAGCGTCTGGGTGCAGATACCCTTCCATTAGTAAAGGTATAACTCTAGGAAGCCTACAAAAATATTTTTCACCTTTTATTATTTTGCTTTATTCACTACATTTAGCAATAAATGTCATTAATTCAAATATTAAAATTGTGTATGTCTGAACGTATACAGAGTCCTGCACTGTATCAGCGTAGGGACGATCAGCAATAGTCGCTCTTAAACGATTTACTGGATTTAGGTAACCGGTTTCGGCGAGGCTATGTTGTCATTTTCGGATCTGCAATAGGATAGAATCAGAACTGACAGGGCAAACAGTAAACTAGCATGATACAACGTTGTACACAAATATTTTCATTTACCACAATATTTGGAACAAGAACATACCTTACACTTTATAACATTACTTCGTCTTTTTTCATCAGTGCTATGACTGATGTTACACCACATATATACATGTTACTGTCGTGAAATTCACTAGAAATCGGCGTGTCAAATATAATATATACTGTTTACAAACATTATACTAATGCGCCGACTGCGATTGCTCACACACATCAAGAGCTGAAAACTAACTGAGAGTAAGGGTAAACATTCTAACCCTTACACAAGCCCACGAGATGGTGCTACGGTGATGTGGCTCGATAATTTTGTCTTACATGCTACTCAAGACTGAATATGTTATCCCATATAACTGTTTTATGACAAATAAAATGCAACTGTTATTTACAACAAATATAAGACAAGTCACAGAACGTAATAATTTTGAGATTATGTTTAAAAAATATTTTCATATATTAATATATAACTTTTAAATTTGTTTTGCATAATTTAAAAAGAATTACACTGTAAAAAGCCAGAAGACTTTTGGATTAGGTTCTTTATGCATACGTATCAGTTACATGCACGAAGCTGAAACTTTATTATATCCAGGGCAACATCGATAGCTTAGTGAACAATTGTGTATGTCCTGATTAATATTAACACATAATACGTCTAATGTATTTACTCACAACCAAATGGAGGGAGTTGACACCTATGTTGTGGTTTGACAACTTTTTAATTGCAACATGTGTCCCGAGATCTAGGTGGTTTTAAGTACAAACCATAAATCGATAACAAAGAACAGCCATCTAAATTTCCATCATATACAAAAATTAAATTCATGTTCTACGAGAAGACCACTAATCTGTACGGCACACATATGTCGTTTTGAAAGTGGCACAATGTTCAGACACATCTACCTCATCAATCGATGTGTGGGTGAAATCATAGCAGAAAAACAGTTTCAAACCGGTTACACTGTTGAAACCAACTCTGCATCAGTTCAGATTATATATATAAGTGACCACTTTCCTGTGCCACCATAGATTTAATGCAGGCAAATTCTAACTTTATTTTCACACACCAAAGACAAGAAATTACATTTAGTAGAGTGTCTTACGTGATATCATTATCAAGAAAAAGGATGATATACCAGTACACTTGAAAACATCACCTATATCTGGACAATTATTAGGTAAAAACCATACATCGACAAGCAGGAGCCAATTTAATTTCGATCTTGTATGCAGAACAAATTCATACTATCTGCCGAAGACCATGAAATCAGGCCTATACACTACACTTATTTCCTAATAAACACCTCAGCCAATGTCTGGGTGATTATTAGGTAACACCGTACATCGATAGTATGGGCAGCCAACTTGATTTTTATCATATATGCGGAACAAATTCATTACATGCACAGAAGACCAATAACTGAAGGGTTAAAAATACTTATTTCCGTATTAATTACTGTAACACCAGACACCTCTGACTCGTGACCCGTTGTCTAGGTGAAATGCAATAAAGAAGAACGTCAACTAAGAGCAACTTATCCAATCAACGAATAATCATTTAATTCAAAGGCATTATGTCATATATTTGACTTTACTACATGCGACGTTTGTTTCTTGATTTCCAGGGTAATAACCTATAGAAATAGGAATTATCGACAACCAAGGTCAGCAACAGTACCTAGTGTACATAACGTTACTACTGAAACCAGAATTAGCAACAGAAGATGTCCGTACATCTAAAGAATGATAACGTATAGGAGCAGGGACATATATTTTGTTAATCAGTATGTAAATCGAACTACAACAAACGTGTAAAAGGTATTCCATGTAAAAATCATGCATATATCATAGTAGCACTATCTCACTTATACTTGTTATGTAGGGTGCTCGATGTCTAAGCAGATACACATCCTTATATTACTGTCTAATACCCTTATAAGACGCATTACTAATTTATATAGAGCAGTAAGGTTAAACATCTTAAAATGTGCGACTTCAAAGGTTATATCGTAGACTCTAGATTCTGCTAATGAAAGCACAGAAATCACAGCATGGTGGTGCTCGATGCCTAGGTGAATAGAAATGTAAGTGTTTTTGTACAAGCTAAAGTAGTTATATCCTATATAAATACCCATACGGCACTATGATACACTTTGCACTCTTTGATGTAAACAAATACACAATTATTTTACTACATACGTCCACAACAGCTCGAACATGAGCCTGTGATCATGCGAGGATTGTTAAGGTGGTGGCGTGACAGATGTGAGAGGACAGAGATAAAACATTTAAAGTGATATGTGCACTGTATCAGTGGGACTTGCAGAAAGACGGTGATTAATGCTGTGATTTCATTTATGGATGGAGTAAGGCAATTTTCGTGTTCGTAAGGGACGCATATCAATGGGTCACTGATAAAACAGTGGGTTTGCTTTATATGAGATTTGAACGTTACGAGGACACTGGTTTTGATGTGAATAAGCTTTGAATTGTGTCGTGTCACTCAATGAACTGAAACTGTATCGCGGGTGAATGAGAGTGAGACATCGTATATACCAACACGTATTACCAACACGTATACCTCGCAAAACGTCAGTGCCTCGTATTTGAAATTGTTCGTAGTCCCACGACATCAAGCTCACTACGACAACTTAGACAATAGGTGACTCGTGTCATTACCTGGAACAGATACATAGCGGATCTGGAGGCATTATTTTCAAAGGAGAATCAAATATCAGCATCGCATGTCATCGTCACAACAGTATCACGGAACACTTTAACGAGATGTGGTACAGCGAAAGTTGGGAATTTTAAAATGGACTGCTGAATAACATCAGGCCCTCATTTGCAAAAGTTGTGTAATATGTCTCTTTAAAGTAAAATGCTGTTCGATTTGTAATATTGACTTATTCCGAGAATACTATCACAGATTGCCGTAACAGTGTTAACATGTAAATGTAGTGTTCGCACCATATCCTGGGGTGTCATATGTATGCCCTGTGGCTGTCAAACGAAATCAGCACATCAGGAGATCAGGTAAAATCCAACTGAGATATGTAATCTAAAAAACAGAAAAATACCTTATGTCAGTAAATTCATACTGAAACTTCTATATTAAAATTCTTTTCTGCATCTATAGCTGAATGAAATGGGAAGTTGAAGCTTCTACGTTATTTAATTCTGGAACAGCTGAGTAAAACTGAACGTACTGAGCCTACTTTCTCTTATCATTTCAACACTGATCCACAATATTCTAGCGCAACGCAATATGACTGCTAAAAAAAAAAAAAAAAAAAAAAAAAAAAAAAAAAAAAAAAAAAAAAAAAGATAACCTGACTTCTTCAAATAATCAATTCAAAAGAATGGCCCTGACTAAAAAGATATCCTAACAATAACCTATACGTTTCATTAAGCGCTTACCTCACAAAAATCCTCATTACGCGAACTACTGCAATACAGCGAGCGTCAATACTAAGTAAAAGATTCTAACTACTAAAGCCACTAATTACTAATAGGCATGTCGTTAGCAAGGGATAGATTTCGTTGCAAACCAAATAATGTATTTTAACCTTAATAATGTGACATCCAGTTCCGACACGAACATAAATCGTCATTGACATCTAGTACAAAGGTATATAATCATGATTAATATTCAATCTCCAAGTCGAACATGTACAGATCGTTAGCCTACGCTAACACTTCAGACCTCTACCCTCCATCAATGCTAACTTTTCACATCTAACATCCATCACTACTGTCTGTTCACCTTCAACTGCCCAGTCGTACTTCCATCACTGCTGGCTACTAGCTTCCAACTGCCCAAAACTACTGGTGATAAACTTTCAACAACGAGTCCAACCAGCCACAGAGTCTCTTACAAAGAAAGCGCAGACAGAGATTCAATGCAAACCGCTACACAGCGCTGCCAACACAGAAGCAGCCCGCTCACAATACTAGCTGACAAACCCGACATCGCCCAGGTATTCGTTTTGGTAATTTTCTGTTAGAAACGGAAGTAAAAACTGAAATGGGTTTGTAGTGTAATATCAGAAAAATTTCATTTCCATGTATTCGTGAAAGCACCTTTGGTATTATGAAACGGTCGTACAGAGAAATATCCGTACTATACAAATGTATAAGTACAGTTGCTTCATGTGTCTATAAAAACACCTGCTTCCTTGTCTACAAAGCGATTCAGTAAACTTCTCTATGGCAACACCTCTTCATACTTCTATAGACGGCTACCGTTCTCACCTACAGCCGTTTGCGCTTCGAAATTAAAAGCTGTCGAAAGCGCTGCTAGGTGTCAGGGGTTTCCTAAAGTTGACTCGACTGTGGGAGCGGCTTAGTAGTAAAGAATAAATGTATTAGAACTTCATGCATATACGGCATTTTTCACACATCTCAGTGGTTATGATGTCATATCTCTTGAAGTATGTTTCGTACAATGATATATTTGAGTAGGTACATTCAGCGGCGTATGTGGATACTCTAAGGAATGTGTTGCGAAAGAAATAATAGGAAAGAAGTAATAAATTCTTGCGTCATGCATAATGCAGCAGTTTTTCACGCATCTAAGTGTTTATGACGTAATATCTCCTGATCTATGTGCCAGACAATGATATAATATTGTAGGCATCTTTTCAGCGGCATATGTGAGTACTTTAGAAGCAAAGAAGTAGTAAATTTAAACGTCGTGCATGATGCAGCATTTCTTGACGCCTCTAATTGTTTATGAAGTCATAATCCTGAACTTTGACAGGGAGGTGGTTCTTACCCACAGTGCGATTGTTGCCAAACAGCAAGGCAGATGTGTAACAATTTTAGTTGAAGTCGGTTCATGGGTTTAGGAGGAGATGTGGAAAGCACACACACACACACACACACACACACACACACACACACACACTCATATAGCAAAAATGCATACATTTTTAATATGTATTAATTCCTAACGCACATACAATTTTATATGCATCTAAAAGAAAAACCCATTCAAGTTGTCACAACTGCGGTAAAACATGTGTGAGTAATAGAACAAAACTGCATTCTTGCAAAAAAAGGCGGACGCTTTCAATTCATTAATTTTTTTTCAAACGCTGGAAAGGACCTTTAATTCCATTATGATAATTTCTTCATTATACATGATGTATCAAAGTGAATCATCCGATTAAAAAAATCATAATTATTATGTTATCTGAGATATGTGCGTGGACAATGTACTGCCGGGAAGAGAAAACTCTAGGGTTTTACATAGTCCCCGCTAGGTAGTAGCAGTGTTCGCCCACTTCAGTTGTAGTAAAAATGGTGTGGGGGCAACAGAAAGCTTGTTGTCTCCTACGTTTTGCGCAGTAATAACTGTTCAGCGCGACTTTCGTACTAGGTATGGTGTAGATACTCCTACAGTTCACAGCATTAGACGACGGGACGAACAATTAGGAGAAACAGGTTGTTTGTATAAAGGCAAATCGCCGGGCCGTCCCCAATTTTTTGGCACAAACATCGAACACTTCCACCATAGTTTCACAAGGAGTCCACACAAATCTGTTCGTCGTGCAGCTCGACAGCTCAAAATGCCCCCGATGTCCATCTGGCGTGTGTTGCGTCGACGTTTACTCACGAAATACAAAATTTAGCTACTGCAAGCTCTTCGTGAAGGTGACGAACAACAACGCGTGGTTGGTTCAAATGGCTCTGAGCACTATGGGTCTTAACTTCTGTGGTCATCAGTCCCCTAGAACTTAGAACTAGTTAAACCTAACTAACCTAAGGACATCACAAACATCCATGCCCGAGGCAGGATTCGAACCTGCGACCGTAGCGGTCTTGCGGTTCCAGACTGCAGCGCCTTTAACCGCACGGCCACTTCGGCCGGCTAACAACGTGTGGTGTTCTGTAATTTAGTTCTTGGCAAAATGGAAGATGGAAGTTTTCTTCCACTCTTAGTGGTTTATAGAAGAGGCAACATTCCATTTAAGTGGAAAGGTGAATCATCATAATGTGAGAATATAGGGTACGGATCTACCACATGAAGTTGTACAACATGAGAGGGACTCTCCAAAATTTATTGCGTTTTGTGCAGTTTCACGGAAGAAGGTGTATCGTCCATTTCTCTTTGCCGGAGAACACTGTTACATGAAGCACATATCTCGATATGCTTGAGTACTTTTTTTTCTCACAGTTGTAGACCTGATTCGAACGATGTCATTTACCAACAGGATAGGGCAACGCCACACTGGCATCTGGAAGTGCGGGAATTTTTAAATCAAAGGTTTACTGGACGATGGATCGGTCGCACTCGACCAAACGATTCAGCCTTACAATACTGGCCTCTAAGGTCACTAACTGTACGTGATTATTTGTTGTGAGGCTTTATAAAAGACTCTGCTTATGTGCATCCGTTACCAACAACAATGAATGAACTGAGACGTACCATAACAGCAGCTGTGGAAACTGTAACTCAAGACATACTCGTTGCAGAGTGGAAGCAATTTGAATACCTCAACTCAAGGGCGAATATTAAACACCTATGAAAAGGTATGAAAAAAACCTTTTTGAGTGTCCATTTCATCAAAAAACATAGTTCATTGTATATGTTATTGGTTTCAGAAAATTAGACGTGTCAAATCGGATGATTAATTTTGATGCACCCTGTATGTATGAATTCCTAACGCACATAAACTTTTATATGCACATAAAAGGAAAACCCTTTCGAGGTGCCACAACTTTGGTAAACACGTGTGTGAGCAGTAAAACAAAATTGTTTTCTTGCATAAAGGCCGACGCTTTCAATTATTAATTTCCGGAATGAGATTTTCACTCTGCAGCGGAGTGTGAACTGATATAAAACTTCCCGGCAGATTAAAACTGTGTGCAGGACCGAGAGTCGAACTCGGGACCTTTGCCTTTCGCGGGCAAGTGCTCCACCAACTGAGCTACCCAAGCACGACTCACGCCCCGTCCTCACAGGTTGGAGGCGAGGTACGGGCAGAAGTGAGGACGTGCTTGGGTAGCTCAGTGAGTTACCGGCACGGTAGCTCAGCGTGTTCGGTCAGAGGGTGAGCAGCCCTCTGTAATAAAAAAACTGAGTTAACCGATCAAAGACGAACTTAAACGGATGTCTTACGACGTCCGCCCCGAGCACGTATAACGAACGAAAACGAACAAAACGAGAATTTAAAAAAAAAAAATTGGTAGAGCACTTGCCCGCGAAAGGCAAAGGTCCCGAGTTCGAGTCTCGGTCGGGCACACAGTTTTAATCTGCCAGGAAGTTTCAATTATTAATTTTTATAAATTATTAAATTTTTTTCAAGCACCGGAAAGGAACTTCAATTCCATTACGATAGTTTCTTCATTGTACAGTAGTTGATATTAACATGCCATATCACTGTATATGTAATATAAAGCATTGCATGGTGTCAAATTGAATACTTATAATCTGCATTACAGTTTACAGATAACAGACCCAAAATTTACGGCAGTCAATTTAATCGACTTGAAATTAGTCTCAGATTGCGAAAAAGAAAAACCAGTGCTGCAACAGCAAGATCCTAAGCGCGTTAAGGCCCCAAATAGTAATAAGTTCTCCATTTGTCGACTGTCCGTCCCACCAGGGGAAAAAGTGGTAATTTAAAAAAAAAAAAAAAAAAAAAAGACAGGCGAGGTGAGGCGGCGCGCCGTCCCCTGGCGAGCCGGCAGCCGGCTACGCACTCAGCAGGACCCAAGCGGCTGCTCGGCGCTCCCGTGCCCGCCGCGTATCGATCTGGGGCCACGGCAGCCGCTGCCGATCCCCCGTCACGCCTGTTGTCCCGAGCTTCCTGCCCCATACCAGCCGAGCCGCCCCCTGCCTCTCACACCTGTGCTTGTTACCGACCTGCCTGGCAGTGCACAGCTACATATACAGCGTGATTCCATGATGACGTTTCGAACTTCCGGGGATGACGCGGGAGTGTAACTCTGTCAGTTGATTGAAGATAAGGCGCACTGGCCCGGAAAAGACCGAATCGAAAGTTACAAGCGAAAATCGTTCTGATTTTTCTGACAGTGGACCTATTCTAATGTAGAAAATGTCGCATTTGCGAGTATGGATTACCATTGGCTGTATAACGGAATGACAACAATGAAAATTTGTGCCGGACCGAGATTCGAACCCGGGTTTCCCGCTATCATGAGCGGTCGCCGTGCCATTAGGCTATCTGAGCACGATTCACGGTCAGAGCCAAACTTCCATATGTCGTCAACCATTTGCCTACAACTTGCACTCGGACTTTCATTATGTACACTACTGGCCATTAAAGTTGCTACAACAAGAAGAAATGCAGATCATAAACGGGTATTCATTGGACAAATATATTATACTAGAACTGACATGTGGTTACATTTTCACGCAATTTGAGTGCATAGATCCTGAGAAATCAGTACCCAGAACAACCACCTATGGCCGTAATAACGGCCTTGATACGCCTGGACGTTGAATCAAACAGAGCTTGGATGGCGTGTACAGGTACAGCTGCCCATTCAGGTTCAACACCATACCACAGTTCATCAAGAGTAGTGACTGGCGTATTGTGACGAGCCAGTTGCTCGGCCACCATTGACCAGACCTTTTCAATTGGTGAGAGATCTGGAGAATGTGCTGGCCAGGGCAGCAGTCGAACATTTTCTGTATCCAGAAAGGCCCGTACAGGACCTGAAACATGCGGTCGTGCATTATCCTGTTGAAATTTAGGATTTCGCAGGGATCGAATGAAGGGTAGAGTCACGGGTCGTAACACATCTGAAATGTAACGTCCACTGTTCAAAGTACCGTCAATGCGAACAAGAGGTGACCGAGACGTGTAACCAATGGCACCCCATACCATCACGCTGGGTGATACCCCAGTATGGCGATGACGAATACACGCTTCCAATATGCGTTCACCGCGATGTCGCCGAACACGGATGTGACCATCATGATGCTGTAAACAGAACCTGGATTCATCCGAAAAAATGACGTTTTGCCATTCGTGCACCCAGGTTCGTCGTTGAGTACACCATCGCAGGCTCTCCTGTCTGTGATGCAGCGTCAAGGGTAACCGCAGCCGTGGTCTCTGAGCTGATAGTCCATGCTGGTGCAAACGTCGTCGAACTGTTCATGCAGATGGTTGTAGTATTGCAATCGTCCCCATGTGTTGACTCAGGGATCGAGATGTGGCTGCACGATCCGTTACAGGCATGCGGATAAGATTCTTGTCTTCTCAACTGCTAGTGATACGAGGCCGTTGGGATCCAGCACGGCGTTCCGTATTACCCTCCTGAACCCACCGATTCCATATTCTGCTAACAGTGATTGGATCTCGACCAACGCGAGTAGCAATGTCGCGATACGACAAACCGCAATCGCGATAGGCTACAATCCGACCTTTGTCAAAGTCGGAAACGTGATGGTACGCATTTCTGCTCCTTACTCGAGGCATCACAACAACGTTTCACCAGGCAACACCGGTCAACTGCTGTTTGTGTATGAGAAATCGGTTGGAAACTTTCCTCATGTCAGCACGTTGTAGGTGTCACCACCGGCGCCAACCTTGTGTGAATGTTCTGAAAAGCTAATCATTTGCATATCACAGCATCTTCTTCCTGTCGGTTAAATTTCGCGTCTGTACCACGTCAATTTCGTGGTGTAGCAATTTTAATGTCCAGTAGTGTATATTCTCGTGCATAGGAGATATTTTAATTGAAAATGGCTTGCCTAGTGTCTGCGATAAATACCATATTCCATGCATGTCTGCAGGAGCACTGCATACTACTTCTGAACAACACGGGCACTGCAGTATCATATTTTTCCGCGGACCGCGGGCAAGCGACATTCAGTTAAATGTCTCCCTTGCATGGGAATATACATAATGAATGATCGAAAGCGGGTTGTAGACACATTGTTGACGACATTTGGAAGTTTGTATCTGGCAATGAGTCGTGCTAGGATAGCCTAATGGTAAAAACAACCACTCGCGATAAACGGGAAACCCGATTTCGAGTCCCGGTCTGGCACAAATTTTCATTCTATTAATTCTATTATACAGCTGATGGTTGTTCATATTCGCAAACGCGAATATATTTTCTGTATTTCATAACGCCTGCAGCAGCCGCGGTGCCTGTTCCTTTGGACATGCAGGCATATCCGAAGGAATTTTGGATAACCCGTCAGAACAGCACAGGCACTACAATGTCGTATCGTATCTTCTAATGTAAGCTGTTTGGTTGCAATAGAGTCCAAAACACGGAAATAATGTCAAGTAAACATGGGCTCTAAAGTGCATACCTGAAGAACTATGAGTACTTGTTCATCTTCACGTCAGTGAAATACATGTCTTCTACTGAACAAGTACTCATAGTTCTTAATATATGCACTTCAAGAACCCAGTTTGCTAGACATTTTTTTCTTGTTTTGATGCATACTACCTCCTCCTAAAATATGGAATGGCTCTGAGCACTATGCGACTTAACTTCTGAGGTCATCAGTCGCCTAGAACTTAGAACTAATTAAACGTAACTAATCTAAGGACATCACACACATCCATGCCTGAGGCAGGATTCGAACCTGCGACCGTAGCGGTCGCTCGGCTCCAGACTGCAGCGCCTAGAACCGCACGGCCACTCCGGCCGGCTTAAAATATGGAAAGGAAAGAACTTGTAGCAGAAGTGGTCCACTATGAGTAGTACCAGAAGGATTCTTGCCTATAACGTTCGACTCCGTCCTTTCCAAGCCAAGGTCCCTTAGCCTTAAATTAATACATTTACCCATCTGTACAAACATTGCGAAATAGATGTTGATGAAAAGAATCTCAAAACGTAGGTGGATCATGTAGCAGACTTACAATAACTTTACACAGGAAAGTAACTGCTGGAAAAAAATTAGTACACCCTTTTAGAGGCTTCCATTTCACTCTAGATTTATTGTTTCAACAGTGCATATGGAGTTCATGAAATGACTACATTTTTTTTAGTATGGAGGAAGATCGTACAGCGGTTCCTTTTCTTCAATCGCGCCACGAACGCCAAAAGAGTAGTGTTCTAATTAAGTAACCATATAATAGAAAATCGACTAAAATCGACGGACAGTGGGAAAACGACTGCGCATGATAGGATACTTATAATATTTTACGATAGGTAGAAGTCGCAGCGATAGAAAATTTTAGCGAAATGTGGGAAGACCTGCAGAGAATCGACGCTTGGTGGGGGGATTAACAACAGGGAGTATCAGTTGCCCCTCAACATTAACAGATGTAGCGCATTGTGCATAAATTGGCAAAAGAACTCGATACGGTATTATTAAGTGAATGCAGACAACAACCATAGATGTTTGGAAATAAGTGTATGAAACGATTTAAAGTTGGATTGGATTCCTTGGGAGAAGAGACCAAACAGCGAGGTCATCGGCCTGTTCGGATTAGGGAAGGATGGGGAAGGAAGTCGGCCGTGCGCTTTCAAAGGAACCATCCCGGCATTTGCCTGGAGCGATTTAGGGAAATCACGGAAAACCTAAATCAGGATGACCGGACGCGGGATTGAATTGTCGTCCTCCCGAATGCGAGTCCAGTGTGCTAACCACTGCGCCACCTCGCTCTGTTTTAAAGTTGAGCGACCACATAAAACTAAATGCAGAAAAGGCAGTGGACAGCCTGAACGTAAATGGAAGAACCCGTCGAAAGTTCACCTACGAAGGAGGTAACGTACTTGCTCGATTGATACTTGAATAATTGCTTTTCAATGTGGGACCTGTACCAGACGTATTTGATAGAGGGCAGACGCTACAAGAGAGGCATTGTGCCTCACGATGTGGTTTACAGTTAAAATTTCGAGAGTGTGCGTTCCTGGGAGTATCGGAAAATACATTACCTCATCCTACGTGTATTTCGCGAAAAGACCATGAAAATAAAATCAGAGGACTTTGAGATGACACGAAGGCTTGCCAACAGTCATTCTCCTAGTGGACCATTCTCGACTGGAACAGGAAAGTGGCACAGAAGGAGCATCCGCCATACCCCAAAAGGTGACTTGCGGAGTATCGATGTAGATGTAGACGTAGAGCTTCAGATATGTAAGAAAATTAGAAAAATCCCTCATTATTGCGACATGATTTAGTGCGACAATGTGGGATTGCGGGTTCCCCTTCATACAAAACACTTTTGTTTTTTTATTTATTTATGCCCAAACTAGTTTCAGTTACATTATCGCCATCATCAGTGGATTCTTTAATTCTAAAACGTGCAAAAAGTAGCACACTTATAAACATTGTAGAATATTGTTACATGTGTACTGCTTGGTTCTAAATATAGTGTTCTGCGTATAGTTTATTAACTTCAAGAAACAGTATGGTTTTTACATTTGTTACCGCTGTTTCCGGCATGTATTCTGTTCTTTTTGTTGGCGTTTCTTCGGCATACAGCATGTCATCTCCAACTGTACGGTTGACTGTTAGTAAAAAAATATGGAAAGTGTGTCAGCGTTATAGTATAAACACATGAGTTCACTTTTCATATTTGTTTGCTGACAGCCACTCACACAGCTGCAGATGACATGCTGTAGGCCGAAGAAACGGCAACATCAAACACAGAAAACATGCCGGAAACAGCGGTAACAAATGTAAAAACCATACTGTGTCGTAAAGTAAATAAGGTATTATGAAACTATTCAGAGAACATAATATTTGGAACCAAACAATACATAAGTAATAATAAAATTAGAAACAGCCGACCAGTTGCAATGGATAAAGAAATTCTTTATCTAGGTTTCGACAAATATAAATTTGTCTTCTTCAGAAGGTAAAAATTTTACATTAGTATGGACTAGTGTACCATCGCCGTTTTTACATTTGCCGGCGATGGTACATTAGTCCTTACTAATGCAAGATTGTTACCTTCTGAAGAAGACAAATTTATATTTGACGAAACCTGGGTAAAGAATTTCTTTATCCATTGCAACTGGTCGGCTGTTTAGAATTTTATTACGTGAAACAGTTGCTGTTGTGCAGCTATGTTTAAAATATATAAGTAATAATGTTTTGCAGTGTTTACAAGTATGGTACTTTTTGCTTGTTTAGAATTAAAGAATCCACTAATGCTGATGATATTGTCGCTGAAATTAGTTTGTGAATAAACATATATAAAACAAAAGTGTGTGGCATCAAGGCGGACTCAAAGTACCATATTGTTTTTTTTAAGTAGACAGCGGCCAGTGGAAGAGTTTCAAATTAAAATTATTTTATGCAGTCTCATAACACACAGGAACGTCTCTTATGTAGTATGTTAGCGGATTTGATTGTGCATTCGCCCTAGCTACAGCCAATTTGCCATGCATTGCCTCAGTAGCGAATTTATTAGGAACAGAAAACAAGTATTTACACTCAACATATATTAACATATCTTCGTAAACTAAATAACACCGTTTTGGTCTGTTGGCAAACAGATTTCCATACTATGGCAAAAACATAAAAAAATGGCCCATTTCTGAGCGCTAACGCTCGGTGCTCTCTCCTGTCGCCACTCTCAGACTGCTCAGAGTTTTCGCTCCTCGCTGTGATTAAACACACCCCTCCCCTTTACAACGTCAACAAAGCGACATATTCTTGCCCCTCCCTCGGCGTTGGCTCCGCAAACACAAGGGTTCCACCCATCCTCTTCGGCGATCATTACTGTTCCCACTCTGTTCACCCTGCCTCTCGTATTTTTGTTGTTGTCCTCTTGTGAGAAACGACTGGACGAAACACACAGTTTACCGATGCTCAGCCCTGCGATTTGTCCATTCTGTCCTTGTTCTGTTTCTTGCTAAATCAAGATAGTACAATGGGCGCGTGAGATACATAACGGCAACGCAGTGATCCATAATGGAAAACACACTGGACTCGCATTCGGGAGGACGACGGTTCAATCCCGTCTCCGGCCATCCTGATTTAGGTTTTCCGTGATTTCCCTAAATCGCTTCAGGCAAATGCCGGGATGGTTCCTTTGAAAGGGCACGGCCGATTTCCTTCCCCATCCTTCCCTCACCCGAGCTTGCGCTCCGTCTCTAATGACCTCGTTGTCGACGGGACGTTAAACACTAATCTCCTCCTCCTCCTCCATAATGGAAAACGAATCGACGGCAAACAGTGAATTCGTAAAGGTTAACGCCAGTGAGGAATTGCAGTAATTAACGAAAATATGAAAATACAACTGAAAGATACAACTACCAGGTAGGAATAACTTAATAATGAACGTAGGTGGATCATGTAGCAGACTTGCAATAACTTTACATAGGAAACTAACTGCCGGAAAAAAATTAGTACACCCATTTAGAGGCTTCCATTCCACTCTAGAATTATTGTTTCAACAGTGCATATGGAGTACATGAAATGACTACATTTACATATCAGTAGCACAAGCAATTCTGAGGTACCACCGAGCGAGGTGGCGCAGTGGTTAGACACTGGACTCGCATTCGGGAGGACGACGGTTCAATCCCGCGTCCGGCCATCCTGATTTAGGTTTTCCGTGATTTCTCTAAATCACTCCAGGTAAATGCCAGGATGGTTCCTTTGAAAGGGCACGGCCGACTTCCTTCCCCATCCTTCCCTTATCCGATGAGACCGATGACCTCGCTGTCTGGTATCCTTCCCAAATAACCCAACCCAACTCTGGTACCAGGTATCGAGCCATACTTCAACACCCGCATTAGTACGTGACGTAGCCTCCACGCACGGCAACGCAGACGCTGACTCTGGCGTCCAGTCGATAGTACAGACGGGGAATGCAGATCTGGGATACGTTATGTGACGCCTGCTTGACCTGTTCATGTAATTGTGTAAGAGATGTTGGTTGACGAGTCGCGCGGGTCACTTCTCGTCCCATCATATCCCACACGAACTCGCTTGGAGACAATTTCGGAGATCAAATGGCTCTGAGCACTATGGGACTCAACTGCTTAGGTCATTAGACCCCTAGAACTTAGAACTAGTTAAACCTAACTAACGTAAGGACATCACAAACATCCATGCCCGAGGCAGGATTCGAACCTGCGACCGTAGCGGTCTTGCGGTTCCAGACTGCAGCGCCTTTAACCGCACGGCCACTTCGGCCGGCAATTTCGGAGATCGTGCTGGACGGGGAAGTTATCGCACTTCTTGCAGAGCACGTTGAGTTTCACGTCCAACGTATGGGCGAGCATTATCCTGTTGGAATTAAACGTTCTTGCTGGAAGAACGGCAAAAGAACGGGTCTAACAACATTCTGCACGTACTGAGCGCAGGTTAGGTTCTCTTCCAGACACACCAACTGTGTACAAGAGCTGTAGATCATCGCACCACAGGCCATAAGGCCCGGGGGGGGGGGGGGGCAGTGTGTCTCCGATGAATGCACTCTATGAGAAGCGCTCACCAGGTCTATGTCGTACGTGCAACCGATAATCATTTAAGTGCAGGCAGAATCTGCTGAAGACAATGGCGCGCCATTCTATCTTCCAAGTGATCGTCTGACGGCACCAGTCGAGACGGTCACGCCGATGCTGTGGTGTGAGTTGAAGACGGGGTAGAGCTGTGCTTGCCCACAGTGCCATTGCTGATAACCGCGACAGTTCGTGTTGGTATATCTGGGGTCACATGCCCTCTTGTGCTGCGCGATCTATCACTGCTGCCCTTACAATACGACGATCCTGGGATCATCTGTGCTGCGTGGACATCCGAGGGTCTGTGGGTGTGAGAAAGTTCACGTAACTACTGATACCAGCATCGTTGCACAACTGACTCAGGACGTCCGACTCGTGAGGCAATTTTACCAAAGGACCATCCTGCCACTCGGAAAGTCACGGTCTGACCCCTTTCAACCACGTCAGTTGGCTGTGGGAAGCACGAATGCGTCTCCGTGGAATGATCCCCTGCTTAGTTCACACGTTTGCACCATACTGAGCCTTCTGGCTGTGGACGTTTCAGATTAAAGTGTGGGCACAGACTTGGTATCCATCCATTTAGTCATCTGTTGGTGGATGACGTTGAAACCATTATCAGTACATCTACCATCTCCCAAATGGCAAATGCCATTATCGGATCAAAATCGATATCGTCTTTCCGGGTGCACTAGTTTTTTTCTGGCTGTGGTGTGCGTACTGTAAGACCTTTGGTACACACACCATCAGATTATTTGACTTGTCACTCTAACGAAGTAGGTGAGTGTCAGCAATATGTCTCGTGGTCTTATCGTGGCGTGCTTATCTACTGCCGTTAGGTCAAACGATAAAAATGCCACTTGCACGCTTAGAGTAGCAGATTGACAGTGACCAACTTTAAACAGAACTTCATTAATTTTCACACACATTTATTAAACTAATAAGAAGCATAGACATTACGTAAATTTATTCTGGATGCTGTTTCCAATTGACGATCTGAGGTTCCTTTGGTCTTGGTACGTTAATCTTATTCTCACATATCTCTGATACTTGACAAAGTGTCTATACATTTATCTTCATGGCTATGTACAGGAATATGATAATCTTATTAGGCGCAGACTGAAACTTGACTGTAGACAAATGCAGACTGACTAATCGGAGGTCTGTACACTCGTTATAATACCTCGCGCGTTCAGGTGTCACTGCGCGAGTGTGATCCGCGAGGAGAAAAGGTTCTGCGTTAGCAGCAATCTCATTGGCCGCGTTACATATTAATACGCGGATCGGCGGAAGCAGAATTTGGTCCGTCTTTATGGCAGCGCCATCTCGTAGTGCGGAGACGGACGAGCGCTGCGCCTGCGCTGTTGTACTTAGCGGAGCGCGCTCTATTGGGAAATTTGTGTACGCGCTGACTACGCGGAACTATGTACACAACACTGGCAGTGTACAAACACTTTGCGAGCCATCCTAGAATCCATAACAGATAGAACTAACAGAGGATAATGAGCGTATAAAAAGAAAGGCAGCGTCAGTGGCCACTGCGGAACATCACTGATATGTTGTAAAACAGGAACTGGCAGAGGCTTCAACACAGACACCAACTATCCCGCGAAAGCCTACTTTGGGAGCTGCAAGAACTTCGGTTGACGACACGTCGGTAAACAGATAATATAGCACAGGGCGATCGTAGATTGTAAAGCAAATTTTTCTTTCTATTGATAGTTTCTCTGACATAATTGTTCACAGTTACTATTCGCTCAGATTTACAATTTATTTAATATTCGTAATAATTAGCGACTGCTTTTGTGGTACTGCTACTTGTTAACGATGAAGCTAAAACTGAATTAATTTTCTTTGTGGTTTCTTGGTGTATGCTTGCTAATAGCATCTGTCTTTCTGCAGGTTCCAGAGTTTCGCAGTAATGTGGAATCATATTAATGTTTTCAAACTTTCAAAAATAAAATGTGAAGAACATGGTATGCAATCGAAATTATCTACTTCTTCTGCAGATCGACATATGTGTTATTTATTAGTTAATTTCTTGGACGTTCATTCCTATGATATCGACACTTCATTAGAAATTGTGAAAACATTAGGAGAGACAGGAAATAACTTAGACAATTCTGTAATTGTGACTCGAATGTTGGGCTAATAAAAGTTTGGAACAAAAGCAAAGCACCTTCCAAGCTCAAAGAAAAGATGTGCAGTAATAGCTTTCAGTGAGAAAGGAAACTTTTCGGTTAAACGAAGGAGCGAGAAAACACAAAGCCAAGTTCCTTTTGTAAAATGTGAACATCAATTGTACGAGGGTTGGAACTTTAATAGTGGCAACTATTTATTTACAGCTCGTACAAAACAGTTACGTGTTTCAAAGCTTTACTGACCTTCAAAGTAGTCACCAGCATTGTGTATAACCCGTTGCCAGCGACGTGGAAGTCGTAGGATACTCTTAGCAGTGCCAGTTGTGTTGACAGTTCGAGCGGCGCGGTCTATTGCCCGACGAATTTGTAGCAGTTCTGAAGCGAATGCCGTGAAGTGTGTCCTTCAGTTTAGAAATGAAATGGTTCTGAGCACTATGGGACTTAACATCTGTGGTCATGAGTCCCCTAGAACTTAGAACTACTTAAACCTAACTAACCGAAGGACATCACACACATCCATGCTCGAGGTAGGATTCGAACCTGCGACCGTAGCAGTCGCGCGGTTCCGGACTGAAGCGCCTAGAACCGCTCGGCCACACCGGCCGGCTGCAAGCTGTTACTAATTCGTTTCACTGATGGGGCTGCTAAGTGCTATACCACCTACTGCACTCCCATATGACTTAAGCCCTCGTGAGTTCAACTCGATTGCTAAACTGAAGGAAACACTTCACAGCATTCGCTTCAGAACTGCTAGAAGTTCGTTGGGCAATAGATCGCGCCGCTCTAACTGTCAACACAACTGGCACTGCTGAGAGTATTCTAAGACTTCCACATCGCTGGCAACAGGTTATACACAACGCTGGTGACTTTTATCAAGGTCAGTAAAACTTTGAAACACGTATCTATTTTGCACGAACTCTAAATAAATAGTTGCCCTATTAAAGTTCCATCCCTCGTATAAATGAATGAAATATTTTAAAAAATACGAAATATGCGGGAAAATAAAACTCGCAAAAGAATGAAAGAAAGACTATTCGAAAGATCTATGGGTCTCAGCGCACTTTTACCAAGGGAGATCTATGAGACTGGGCACTCTGAATTTCAAATGAGATAAACATTACTGATTTCCATCTTTCTTCGACCTGGTTAAATATAAAAATAAATTAACAAGGAGAATGAAGTCGCAAAATTAAGAAGTTTACCTGAGGTAAACATGTCGAAGAGATGTCACTTACCGGTATTACTGTAGAGAAGATGATGCAAGACGGAGCTTCTTTGTAGCGTCTAAAATTCTGCACGTAAAGCCAATCAGTCACGTTTCATGCAAATTACACTTCAGCAGTTCGAGCGAAATGCAGTCGATGAGTGCTATGACACATCTGTATACAGCAATGCCAGTGATTAGTAACAGTGGATTACTGTTTCCGCCGGCCGGTGTAGCCGAGGGGTTCTAGGCGCTACAGTGTGGAACCGCGCGACCGCTACGGTCGCAGGTTGGAATCCTGCCTAGGGCATGGATGTGTGTGATGTCCTTAGGCTAGTTAGGTTTAAGTAGTTCTAAGTTCTAGGGGACTGTTGACCTCAGAAGTCAAGTACCATAGTGCTCAGAGCCATTTGAACCATTACTGTTTCCACAGCTTTATCTCTGTCTTCAGGAACATCAAGGCAAATTAGGACCAAAAATTAAAAAAAAGACCTGTTTACTTGTAAAAGTCTTGTAATCGACATAGCAAAATTTGAAAAAATTTGAGAGAATAATTTTCAATTTTACTTCAGAAACGTCTTATTGCCATTAGTAGAAAATAATTATTGCTTTTGTTGAAATCTTGGCCCGGCTATAACGACACCTCTGTCTTTATGAGGACGACGAAATATATACAATTCGGAATCCACCCAGAATTAATAGTGTGATTCAGCCCCTTGATAAAAAAACATTTTTCAACAGTCTAAGGATTTTACAGAAAATTGTCGGAGAGTGTAATTTCCGACAGCACTTCATCATTTCAGGTGTAGCAGCGGAACAGTGTTGTTAAACTTCAGTCATTTCTGCATTATCAGTTTGCATCACAACATTTTACGAATTTGATGAAGTATGCCTGGTACACAGCACAATATGCATAACGACAGCCACGACCATTTCTTGTTCTATGCCAGTTCTGTCTAAATAAAACTAGTAATTACTAGGAATTACCTGAACGCATTAATTTTTCTTTTATCATGTGTGCCTGGTGCAAGGAAAACGTTTGTTTTCGACATCCAACAGACGCTTCACATTTTTGTGACGACTACAGGGAAAAACTGAAATGGTCGCATGGCACTGATGGCCGAGAGTCCCCACCTGGGGAAGTCTGGCCGCCAAGAAGTCGGAAGTGTTTTCAGTTCACGCCACACTGGAAGACTTGCATGTCGATGACGATGAAATGATGATGAGGACAACACAACACCCAATACCCGAGCGGAGAAAATCTGACCCGACCAGGAATCGAACCTGGGTTCACTGCATGACACTCAGATGTGCTGACCACTTTTTTTATTTTCACTTTCTTCACACTTTTTTCAGTTAGTGGACTCACATGGCTCTAACAGTATGCACATCATAAAATTATAACACAAAATAAAACCTGTGGGATAGCGTTGTATTTATTACTTAACAATATAAAAAAGAACACAACCAAACTGAGGATATATCCTCCCAGTAGTACAATATAAGAACGACGACCACACGAAAATTTCGGAAAATAAACGGTGTGTGATCCCAAATCTCCTCAGCGGGGACTCGGTATGTCTTCTCGGAACAGAGTATCGTTCATTTAGCCATTTGACGATTCAGTCATTGTAGACCGGAATCAACTTCTCTCACCCGGTACTACTCAGCTGTGGGGAGGCGGATCCTTGAATACATTGTTTAAGTAATTAACAAAGGTCTGACGATATCTGAATGTTTGCTGTAATTGATCGTGTCGTTCCTGTAACAAAGTCCAAAACTCAAGCACATCTTTGAGACCATCATAGAAAAGGTAGTGCACAGAATGTCCTTTGATACAGTTAATCGCACTTGTCTCTGATTGAGGAAAATAAGTATTAATCGGGCGAAGGAGCGTTCCGATCTCGATCTTATGAGGCGGCATTCGGAGACAGAGGGCGATCATCTTCTGAATTACAAGCCACACAGCCGCAGAAGGTTCACATTCCAGGCGATGTTCATCCATGTCAATCGCACAATGGCGCACGTGTACTGGAGAGCCAGCTAGAGAAATATTGTACGGTCTATGTCTGTCGGAAACTTTTCGTTGGTCATCAGCTAGCTATCACATCACAAGCCGTAGATACCTAGGTACAGGGGTGTTATATCCTAGCCAGTAATGCCACCCGAGCCCGCTGCCAAAAGGTTGGCAGCATCAAAGTCCGGACGCCGTCCGCATAAGCAGCGCCAGCGAGACAGGAAATCGCCGCAAGTCTGCGCGCGCCACCGCTGGCTTCTGGGTTCTTAAGCGCTGGAATCGCGAGCGCTAGGACAGTTCTGTATTCGCCGCTCAGTTGTATACTCGCCACCGAATTGTGTACTTGCTAGTCAGTTGTGTGTTCATCGCAGCAGAGTTGTTGTTTGCCGTTAACCGACGCTGGCCTAGTCGCTCCGACTCGAACTAGACAGAATTCTGTAGACACGGAGTCACTACTGTGTTTCTGTATCTTCGCTAATAAAGATAAGTACCGACTTTTATTTAATCAGAGTGTTTGGGTTTTCATCTTTCTGTTCACTGTTCCAGCGGACCGGTCGGCCCGCTATTAAAAGTGTGGCGGTGACTTCGTAAGCCGTTTCTACAGCGAATTGCTTGTCGCTACGAACACCGCCACAAAAAGGGGACATTTGTGTGCACATAGTTATAATCGAGGAAGAATGTTTTGTCGTGGGCGAGTTCAGTAACGGGCAGGTAGAACGGAGACGCCAGTTCTTTTCAGTGAGGAGACCAGTAAAGCTGTGTCGGCGGTGGGTCCATACTTGACCACGGTGTTGATGAAAAGGGCTGCCGCACGCGCTCGAACGTTGACCAGTCCCAGTCCTCCACTGCGAGGGGGGAGGAGTCCATTACTAACGCAATATCCAAAGGCTACCTGAATCAACTGTGCCACCACTGGAGTCATCGTTAGGATCTGCGTCGAATGAGATATCCGGGACGCCATGTGGGGGTTAATGAAGGCGACCGTTTGAACTATATCTAAATCTCGGAGAGATGGCCGCGGACGCCCGTGCGGAGAGCTCGTAAAAGACGGTTATAGTTAAGCACCGTCGTACGGCGGACATCTTTCGTAAATATAATACCGAAGTGTATCCATCGTCAGCAAAGAGATCACACTCCCCTCCAGGAGCCCTCTGTTGATTTCCATGGCACGTGACATTGTAACGCCGGAAATGCATATCCTCCTATTTCCATCTATTGTACTATTATTTTTTTCCTTGTTTTGTTACCTGAATATATGACATTCCTGTGTCTTTACATATTGTAATTGTTTTACTATTTGTATATATATATTTATGCATTTATGTCGATGTATAATTGGTTTGTTTCGTAAATATTATTTGTATTTTTACGCTGGGTCTTGCCTAGGGAAAACTGCTATCGAACGATTACATCGATAGGTCGTGTGAAGAATCAAAGTGTGTAGGATCTTTGGTAGTGTTAACTCTGCCGCGTGGAGCGCGGGCAGAACAGTTGGGGTCTGGCTGGAGTAGCGAGTGGAGCAGGTGTGTTGTGTGACGCTCCCGCGAGTTGCCGCGCTTTCGGGGTTTGGCAGCATGTAATTGCGCTCGACTCGCGATGATAGTTTCTGACATGGTGTCGCGGACGGGAAGCATTAGCTGGCGCACATCAAGAGCCCGTTTCGCCTGGTGACCGTGTCGACAAGAAGGCGCGCCAACATCCAGCTTCTGCAACAGCGACGGCCGACAATGAGTGACTGTCGCCACCTCCTCGATCGACGGCTTCAAACCTTCAATCAACCAACAAGGAAGACTAAAAGCACGTAAAGTTTCAGAACTGTATGGCAGACCTCAGCTTTTCTAATTGTTCCATTTGCCTCGCAAAATTACATTAACTTAGCATGAACCTTTGTTGCTCATTGTCCCAATTGCATTACAAGCAGGGTCCGTTCCTTTTCCGAAATGAACCCGAGTGTCGCTGAAATTCAAACGCCAGCATAATTCCATTTCACTGCTTTAATTTCAAAGTTCAATTCAAGCATTAGCTCGCTACAATAGTTAGATTACACAAGCACAAATTAAGAGTGCGAGTTTTGTTACCGTATTTTAGCTTACCTGTGACTGCAGCTCAGCTTGGTACGTACTAAATTTTACTATTGTTAATTGTTCAGAATCGTTTAATTCAAGTTCAAAGTTAAATCTCTTCTTTCTAAATTGCGTAGGTTCAAGTAGCTTTAGAAATGCTTGTTGAGGTAGTCCAAGACTAACTGTATTTCGATGTGCTTCAGAAAGAAAGCTCACTATTAACTTCAGTCACTAAATTAACTTTCGATTTTCCGGTTTCATTAATTCTTTTGCTAAATTAAGTGTAGCGAAATTTATTACTTCTGACAAACTTTCAGTTTTCACACTACACGTGTCAACCTTCAGTTGCCACGCTTCTAGTGCTAATTATATGTGTAATGACCTTTCTTTTTCAGTTATTATAGTAATTGTCCGTAGGACTGGCGACCGTAATTTCCCCCAAATCTCAAATATCTAATTGCCGCTAGTTGATTGTTAACGTAACGGCCGCACATTTACTTTCTTTATTAACTTTATCCCTATTTCAAAATTAATTTCCACCTGTTTCACTTGCATTTTTCCTTTCATTTAGATGTAGCCCTTTCCTCCCTCTTTACCGACAGGTTAACTTCGGTGACGATTGCTTTTCCAAAATTCCCATTAGGTACACGCGGTTTCATTTTTCACTGTCATTAAGGTCGATAAGTGAGGGGGAGGTTACAACATGACCATGTTGATGTTGATGCCTGCATTCCCATAACGATGAATACAGCCTAGCGCCAGCCGGATCTCCTCCTCAAGACAGGCGAACAAGACTAGATCATCTGTGTAAGCGCGGCATTGGAAATTGTGTCCTCTCAGAGTGATCTTAAAAAAAAATGTTGTTCACACAGAAGTGGCTCTGTCGCTATTGCAGACACGATCACTGGGAGAGGACAGCCTGTCGGACACAAGATGGAGATATGTGTGTTTTAATCATCAACCTCGAGGGGGCATCATGGAGAATGCGCGTGATGACGTGGGTAAAGGCGGCTGGGAAGGCCATATGATCTATCACGATAGCCAGGAAAGAATGGCGGACTTTATCAAACGCGCGATCAAAACCCACGTAGACCAGGGCACCGCGCAACCTACTGGCCGATGAAACGGCGATCACATCTCGATAATCGCTTAGCGCTGTGTGGATATTGCTGCCTCCGTCCAAAGATGTTTGCTCATATGAAATAACAAGGAAGCGTTTCATTGTTATCAAAATATATATTATTCAAAAATTATGATAAGAACGGTGCTACAGGAACTGTTATAAAATATTTAATATAAACAAATTGAAGTCCTGACAGCTGGGCGTCGTCTGCAATGTAGCGTCATACGCTGTCTTGGTTTCTTTTCGTCGCTAGTCACTTGTGTAACAATTACATCTCTGCAACAGTTTAGCTGTTGATATGAACTGCAAATTATTTAAAAAATTAATGAATTGAGATATTTTTGGTATGGTTTAAGTGCTTTACATTCCCGTATGTACACTTTGGACTTCGCGCTAAGCGGCGCTACGTCCTCTTGTCACAGTTGCGTCTGCTTAATCGCTGATTTGTGTGCTGGGTAGGAAGTGTTGTATAAACCGCTGTTATAAGCGGTTCTTCGCGTGGAAAAAATGAGTAACTATAACATTAAAAAAATACTTGCAGTGCGCCTTAGCAACAAAAATTTTGACAGTGCTTTTTTTCGATGTGTTCTTCCCTCGTGAAAAATTTTATGATAGACATTGACATCACAGATTCGAGCAATCCGTCGTCAGCCCATCGCAATAGTGGCAGAATGCGACTCTTGTAGAACGAACGTTACAAATTACAGTACGCGGAGTGTTCCTAAGGTTAAAATTCTGGTGTTAACACTTCGTCTACAACACGTATTCTTTGAAATATTTGTTAATTAACCGAGAAAATGAGACATGACAGTGATATTTGACTCGTTGTTGCCTGACAGTAAGCAAAGTGTGTGCCAAGTTTGGTTGAAATCGGTCCGTTGGTTTAGGAGGAGATGTGGAACATACACATACGTAGCCGTTGGAGTGTGCTCGCTCCCACTCCGAATTCTATGTTGGCTCCTGATGGCACATCCGCGACGTGGTGTTGTCGAAAGTCATATGGTTGGTCGACCTCCTTCCTACAGGCCAGGTAGTTTTCAGGACACGCAGGCGCCTAAGTGTTGAACAGGAACGTGGACCCCACGGGGGCCTGCTACCGGTTTCCGCGTTGAAGTTCGGTGCTGTCAGTACTCAGTGATATGGTGTTGTCTGAAGATAGTCAGCTTCTTCAGCAGCAATGGTAGGCGACGAACAGTATGAAGCTCATCAGGCGAAGACCGTCATCTCAGGTACATCTTCGGATGGTTCGTAGGCTGTTCTGGAGTATCTAGAACGTAGATTCGCTACAGTATCGTAATATTGGAATCGAGTGCTACGAGTTGGAGAGCTCGAGTATTCAAAGGGAGCTACCGTGAGGCTGTGACACGATGCTCGGTTTGTAATGACTGCATGTGTCCTTCTTATTCTGCTATATTCGTTTAACAGCCTCTTAATTGGTGTGTAAGTTCTCTGATATTGGTTCTCATGAAATAGGTACAGTTTCTTAGGACATCTATTACGAGGTGACAAATATGCACGTCACGTTTCCATTGGTTTTCTGTCTCGTGCTTTTTTCTGCTGAGCTCGTCCTCTCTCGGCGCAGTGTTGTAATGTGCCGACGCCTGACCCACTTGGGACATACCGCTTATTTCCTGTTTCTGTCTCTGCCTCTGCCGTGACCGCACTTTACTCGTAGCAAGATGAATGAGTTTTAATAAAATTTTCTAATTTTCAACCCCTTATTACTCTGTGCCGTAACAAACCATTGTAAATTAACGCTGGTCCAGTCAACATAGATTGCAAGTTTTCATTTGTATGCAATCTGTATAAATGCAGATAAAAGTCAATATTCCGTTGCAGGATACAGGGTGCAGGTTTCATACTCAGGCGAATTTTTTACGTGCTGTATATTGAATGCAGGCGATTAGCTTCATCAAAGCTGTCATAAACTATTTTGGTTTTGCAAACTCTCTGCAGCAACGGAAGAAACCGACCGTAGCAGATCTCGTAATCTAAGATGTACCGCCAAGGCCATCTGGAATCGAGCAAAAATCTGACATGTTACGTATCAAAGATTATTCGTCACTGGCAAGTGAACCTGACGTTGAACAATCTATAGCTAAAACAGTAGCTTCAATGACAGCTATTAAGAGATGTCGAACGTACGAAGGTTAATAGTTCCGACGACGGCATTACCGAAACGGGAGAGTCGTCTACAAAGGACACTAAGAGCCTGCGTCCGACACGGCAATAGATAATACAGTTGTCGCTTACTCCGCGACACAGAAATTCAGTTACCGGAACGACAACATGATGACGCAGCCTTGCTTTACGCTCGTACTTCCCGCCGCCAGGCGCCCCAGTGCACCTAACCAGGCGACGCGAGTAACGAAAACAAACACGTCACAAAATCTACTGACGGTACACAAACATCCTCGCGCCAGCCCACCATCGACAACATTACGAGGAGGGCAGCCGGTGCACACAAACACGAGGAAAGCGGCAGTCATAACGTAAATACTGAGCAGCTGCAAGGAAAACCGCCCTGTTCGTATGCACGTGAAGTCACACACTTAGGAAGGTAACAGTCCCTCAGTATGGACCTCCCTACCGGCCACCTTCGCCTGCAGAACTAGGTAGCGTCAGTGCATGTAGTAGTACAAAAGTACAAACTAACGTAAACATAATCTACAAGAAAAACTTCAGTGAAACACCTAAAGCTAAGGTTAATGACGGTCACGAGCCCGACGCTGCGAAGGACACACAAATCGAATTGCCCGAGGACTTAAAATAATCCGCCTGAAAATAAAACAAAGTAATTCAGTATTGTCGCAGGCATGATCAGTTCTTACCCTAAACCTCAGTAGAATCACGCCTGATTTAAAAATAGCTGCACTGCCGACGTTATCACCTTGCAAGAAATGACACAAATAAACTTAAATGTACCTGGCTTTCACATAATCGTGAACCTCACACTCGATGAATACACAGGCACGGCACTTGTGCGTGAAGGTATCCCAATTAGAGATACTGAGAAACAAGAATCCGGGAGAGGAATCACGTGTAAAATTTACATTGTCATCTTTCTAAACATTGACAGGCAGTAGCAAAAATGCGGAACGAGCTGCCTTCTTTACAGAAGATGCAATTTGTCTTCTCAGATATAAACCACCCGGTGTAATTATAGGAGGCGACTTGACCCCTAGATTACTAAACCCTCGTAAAACTTACGATTGCTGTAGGGTATAAAACAGAACATTTTGTACTTAATTTCGTATATAACATACTATTGGAGATCTAACAATGGTAATCAACTAACGCGTAACCTATAAATTATGAATCCTTTTGAATAAAATGTGGAGTAGTCAACTTAAAAACGGTTTCCTAACAATGTAACATCCTCCCTCTCTCCTCTTTAAGTTTCTCTTTCACGCGAAAGAGCAGCGGCCGAATTTTAACTACTGTATGGAATTACGCGACCTTGTGAAGAATTTAGGGCTCAAGGATGCATAGGAGCCGCGCGGAATGGCCACGCTGTTAGAGGCGCCATGCCACGGATTGCGCGGCCCCTCCCGCCAGCGGTTCGGGTCCTCCCTGGGGCAAGGGTGTGTATGTTGTTCGTAGCATAAGTTATTTTAAGTGCTGTGTAAGTCTAGGGACCGATGACCTTAATAGTTTAGTCCCCTAGGAACTCACACGCATGTGAAAAATTTTTGATACTTGGGAATTAAAATACCCCATATTTGTGAAATATACTGAGCCGTGGCAGCTTTAATTTTGGCGGACATGGCACTCCGCTGGCGCCACTAGCTACTTGGGCTGGCGATATCGATCCTGATCATATGTCGGGGGCTAGGGTCTTTGATCGAGGGGAGTGGTGCTGGTTTTTGGCGGACCACGGTACTGACAGTTAGCTGGAAGGCAGATCGCTAGCAAGCTGTTTGTTTTTGGGGACTCCTGCCGTCCAGTACGGCCTTCGAGAAGCTGCGAGTGCTTAAATCGGTCGGAGGCAAGCTTTGCCGGCAGGATTAAGGATTGATAGCACCGGACGTCACCCGCAACCTGGTCAGCAAGTCCTGGGCTAACTTTGCAAGGTTAAATTTTACAGTACCTGGAAGACCACCTGTACGGACTAGAGTCAATAACATCCCTGCATTGAGTACTGGAAGTCACGGCTCCTTCAAAAATGATTCAAATGGCTCTGAGCACTATGGGACTCAACTTCTGAGGTCATCAGTCCCCTAGAACTTAGAACTACGTAAACCTAACTAACCTAAGGACATCACACACATCCATGCCCGAGGCAGGATTCGAACCTGCGACCGTAGCGGTCTCGCGTTTCCATACTGTAGCGCCTAGAACCGCACGGCCACTCCGGCCGGCACGGCTCCTTCATCCCTGAGTGGAGTTAAGTGTTGTTTTTTATTGGTACTTGTTACCGTAAGGCCACGACTGTGTTAATGTGGAATTAGACCCGTCATATTAACGCGCTTCCGAGTGATTGTGACGAGCATTCTCTGTTGTAAACTGAATTGATGAAACTGAAATTGCAACATAGTCTATGACAAAGGCAAGACACCTTTTATAGACGAAGAGTGCCCTACTAATTGGATTTTCAAGCACTCTTATGTCACCATGTTAATTTTCAAGTAATTTTAAGGAGTGCTAAGCTTGTAACTAGTATGTGTAATCACTACATCCTATACATTCTCGTTTGTAGCCTTATTTGGGCAGATTACTGTTCCCTCCTGTTTCTTGGGCCTAGAGCAGAGACGTGTTTTCTTTCTGCTTCAGCGACACTTCCGCCGCTTAAAACGTGCTCTACAAGTCCGAAGTTCCTTATTACTATACTTGTTCTTTAACTACTTGTTTAAACCTTGCACCCTTATTGCTAGTTCTGGAGCATGTTAAGTTCTAAAGCTCTTTACTTGTGAGAACAGACTGTTGAATTTTTCCTTTTTTATCCATAGTCTTTAGCTAACTCCATTCGTTGTGAAACTTGCTTGCCTGTTGGCTATGATAGCTATCTGCTGTAATTTGCCACCTGTTTTGTATTTTGGGGGACTGCATATTTATTTAAGGGTCATTGATAATGTTTCTGCTAGTGTGTAGCAGTTGGGAGTCACATTTAAATTTTATTCCTTCCTAGCTTTTCTTGTATTTTGGGGGACTGTGTACTTGTTTAAGGGTCATTGTTAATGTTTCTGCTGGTGTGTACCAGCTGGGAATCACGTTTAAATTGTATGCATTCCCAGATCTCTTTCTGCTGGTGTGTACCAGCTGGGAATCACGTTTAAATTGTATGCATTCCCAGATCTTCTTGTACTTTAGGGTACTGTGTATTATATTGCTTAAGGGATTTTATTAAGCTTTATACACTGAAGAGCCAGAGAAACTAGCACATCTGCCTAATATCGTGTAGGGCTCCGGCGAGAAGGCAGAAGTGCCGCAACACGAATTGCATGGATTCGACTTATGTCTCAAGTTGCGCTGGAGGGAACTGACACCATGAATCCTGCAGGGCTGTCCATAAATCCGTAAGTCTACGAGAGAGTGGAGATCTCTTCTGAACAGCACGTTGCAAGGCATTCCAGATATGCTCAATAATGTTCATGTCTGGAGAGTCAGGTGACCAGCGGGATTGTTTAAACTCAGATGAGTGTTCCTGGAAGCACTCTGTAGTAATTCTGGACGAGTGGGGTGTCGCACTGTCCTGCTGCAACTGCCTAAGTCCTTCGGAATACACAATGGGCGTGAATGGATGCAGGTGATCAGACAGGATGCTTACATACATGTCACCTGTCAGAGTCGTATCTAGACGTATCATGGGTCGGATGACTGCTGCTGCACACACCCCACACCATTACAGAGCCTCTGCCAGCTTGAACAGTCCCCTACTGACATGCAGCGTCCATCGATTCATGAAATTGTCTCCATACCTGTACACGTTCATCCGCTCGATACAATTTGAACTGAGACTCTTCCGACTAGGCAACGTGGTTCCTGTCATCAGCAGTCCAATGTCGGTGTTGACGGGTCCAGGCGAGGCGTAAAGCTCTGTGCCGTGCAGTCATCCAGGGAGATGAGTGGGCCTTCAGCTCCGAAAGCCCATGTCGATGATGTTTCGTTGAATGGTTTGCACGCTGACACTTGTTGATGGCCCAGCACTGAAGTCTGTAGCAATTTGCGGAAGGGTTGCACTTCTGTCACGTTGAACGATTCTTTTCAGTCATCGATGTTGGAGATTCGATTTTTTACCAGATTCCTGATATTCACGGTACAATCGTGAAATGGTCGTGCGGAAAAGTCCCCACTTCATCCCTACCTCGGAGATGCTGTGTTCCATCGCTCGTGCGACGACTGGTATAAATTGTTAAAGTTTTTTTTATTAATTAAGTGATTCTGTTCAAGTTATTTAAATTATTGTGGACATTGTTATTCATTTTTGACAAGATTTTTAATTTGTAATCATAATAATTATTGTTATGCATGGAAGTGTATTCAATGAAATGAAAAATAACAAAATATGTGGGTTCATCTTCCACGTGTTTTTCCTTAAAATTATCCCAACCCTTGTTGTGAAGTATCAATACTTTCTGCGGTCGACTCCGGCTAGCCGAAATGATAGAACGCACACAGCCGATAACATTCTTCATTGAGTGCTCTCTGCTGATGTCACCCATGCTCTGTTTTCAGATCATTGTGCTTTATGTGTGACGTTAAATTAGACAAACAGCCCTCAAAATGCCCGGGCGGCCAATGGACGTCAATCTCCCATCTAGATATCAAAGACTTACGTGACGCTGTCAGAATAACATGGACTAGCTGCCTACTTTCACTCGACAATTTCACGTCGAAAGCCGACTGGTAGATGCGAATTGCTAAGAGACGTAAAACCAATGATGAAAAGAAAATCGTGGAATTTTACTTTTCGAACCTTACAAATGAGCACATGCAACAAAGAAAATAATTAAGGCGAAACTCATTACCATCAAAAGTAGACAGTTAGATACCCAGAAGATCAAATCCAAAGCGAGATCCATAGCAGAAGCCAAAATAGCGTCCATGTATCACCTTATCAAACATCACCACCAACCGCAGACGAGCTGCAAACAGAGGATGCGAATATAATCGCTCATAAAAACGAGATGCTGAATGAAATACAAGGCGTTACCAAAAGCTTTACTCCGTGAGTCACACCGGTGAGGATCTGATAGCAGAAGCCACACAACTGCTAAACAGAGAAATCACAGAAGACGATAGTAAAAAAATAGTAACCGATTTTATAGTGGCTGAAGTATTTAAATTCACTGTTAAATCACCGGCCCACAAAGTTCCAAGACCGAACGGAATTCCTAAAGAGTTTTATCACAAATTCTGGAATATTATTGGGACTACTTTTAATGCGGTTTAAATGACGTAATTCGTGTCAAGATTGTGCTTGATAAGATAAAAGCGTACAAAATTGTTCTCATACCAAAGATGTGCAGACTGAAAAACTTCGAAAATCTACGGCCTATTACACTGCTCAACTTTGAATACAAAACTGTCGCCAGAGTTATTAACAGCAGGAGGACACCGTTGCTTAAAAAAGTAGTAAAAAAGCATCAGTTTTGCTTCCCTGAAAAGAGTAAAATGTCAGCTGCATCTGATATTAGAGACCTTATTGCAATACCCCAATTGCGCCTTTTTTTCGTAGATGTCCATAAAGCATTGGTTCTTGTCGGCTATCAGTCCATAAGCAGGATAAAACAGAAAGCAAGCCTGAAAGAAAATGCAATAAAAGTCATTCGATGTGTGATCACTGGTATACTCGCTAGAGTACAAGTTAATGGACAGCTAACAAAATATTTTAACAAACAACCGGGTGTGCCACAGGGGAGTCAGTTCTCTATGCTTGTTTTCGTGCTCTCGCTGGAGCTGTTGCTATGACTTCTTAACGATACTTCATCAGATATTCCCGTGCCTGATCAAACGTTAGTGAAAAGAGTACATGCTGATGACGTCGGTGTCGAAATAAGGAATGAAGATGAGATAGCATCCATGAAACGAGACGCTGATAAATATATCGTCGCGTGGGGGCACATCTGACTGAAAATGTAAAATCTTAAGCATTAGGGCATTCGACAACCTAGAAATACCGCGGGCACGAGGTGTGGATTATCACGAAACGCTGTCTGTCATCTTAGATAGGTGCTCTCCAAAGACGGCAGCCAAAAAGTGGAGATCTGTTACAAACGAAATGCAAGGGGCAGTTGTGGAAAATAAATGAAACTGAAAAAAAAGAATCATAAACAATAATGTATTCTCCAAAGCATACTATGTCGCACAGTTCTTTTCAGTTCCAAAAGTGCAAGGCAACAGGATTACGCGATTGGCTAGCAGATACATAGGGAAGGGAAGCGTATTCAAGCTGTTGTATGATACGCTAGCCATATTGAAGTATTGTGGCCTGGAACTCGTTCACATTAACAGAAAATCAACGACGTTATTCCTCTGGAGAATAATAACAATGCTAAACGAAAGTCTAGGCAATATCACCACTAACATCTTCCAAACTGTGCACCCAGCAAGCACGCATCCACCGACCGACGTAAGCAAAATTAACTACAGGTTAAAACATTTTATGAAGTTCTACCTCCAAGCCATTTACAAAGACGCCAAGACTCCTAAAGAGGAACCACCTGACAAGATTTCCAACATGAGTGATAAAAATCGTAAACTCCCAACAATGTAGAATCCACGCAACTGGTCACTGACTGGGGAACTGTGTGGGCAAACATAAGCCTAAAACAACATACATCTGACGTTACATCCACATGGTACAGGATAGTTAACAACACCGCTGACCGCTGCCACAAAAGAAGCTCTACAGAACTGGGCTTAGTGGCACGGATAAATGTCCCTCACATGGGTTGGTTGATATGCTTTGACTGGGTGTCACCCATTAGCGACTGGAGATGGATGAGGAGTAGACTTGCCCTGGTAACAAGGATCTCCGAAACCAGCTACATGACAGACATCCTACTTCGGCTTGCAACCTAGTTTTTTCCTAACTCAAAAATAACATTTTTATATGGTTGTTGGGATATTATGTCAATCTACGATCACCATCAGAGGAGATGATAGATTTACCAACTTCGTTACCTATTTGGAAATGGTCTACTGGGAAAGAAAATGAGCGGTAGCACAAGAAAATTATTTGGCAACATTCTGGAAGTAACATTTGAGAAAACTAGAATAGGATAATCCAGTGGAGGACTGAAGAAAGACTGGGAAGAGAATAATATACACACTTTATAAGAAGACATTTAAGTTTGTACTGCTCAAGAATAATTTTTATTGTTTTATTTTTGTAAATTAAATTATTTAAGACACGCATTTCACTGTGATTTATCAAATATATAATTCTTCTCATTTGTTAATACAGTTATCTGTTAAAAAACAGGACATGTAGCTTTTAATAGAAAAAAAGTGTCCTCATGATCTCTCCACTGTCAAAAGAGTACGGATTTGTCCGCTATTCGGATCTCCTGGAGGGCACTGCCAAGAGGGAAGTAACCATGAGAGAAACACTAAATAGCCAAACAGAACATTGATTGACTGTTCCGTTTGTTCATTGTAGAATATTATATTCATTATGAATGGAAAAAAACACGAGACACTGGTGTAGTATTTAGCAATATTGTAGAGTGTTACATGGGTGGCGTGTGTTTTTTGCATATATGAAGCCAAAAAGTATCATTAGAGGAGTCAAGACCATGGAAAGTAAGAAGTTTGATTGTGGTAGGGCAGCTGGAAAATCTGGAAAGGGAAACACAAAGGCTCGGTCAAGGAATACTCGGTGTAAGTAAAAAATGAAAGTAATATCAACAGCATCAGAAAATCGCGTAGTGGTGTGACGGGAGTAGGATTCTGCATGAACTGGAAGGTAAGGCAGAGAGGGAGTTACTCTGAACAGCCCAGTGATAGCACTATTCTAATCATAATCGACAGTAATCCAATACCAACAACAATAGTGCAGGTATACATGCCTACATCACAAGCAGAAGATGAAGATAAAGAGAAAATGTATGAGGACACTGAGCGGGTAATGGGGTATGTAAACGGAGACGAAAATATAATAATTAATGGGGACTGGAACGCTGTAGTAGGGAAGGGAACACAAAAATAGTTACAGGAGAATATGCGACGGTAGTACTATTGAGAGGGGAAAAAGACTAATAAATTGAGTTTTGCGCTAGGTTTCAGCTAGTAATAGCAAATTCACATTTCAGAAACCATGATCCCGGAAACAGCAAGGAGATACGAAGCGATCCCTGCTGGATTAAAGTATGGTGAGACAGAAATTCGGAACTCCGATATTGAATTGCAAAACATACGCAGGAGCAGATATAGATTCACATCACAATGAATGAAGAGTAGCTGAAATTCAAGAGAATCGTCCGGAAGAAACAATGTGCAAAGAAGTGGGATACTGAACTGAGGGACGATGAAGTCTGTTTGAAAGTCTATGGCAGTGGAGTTCAATGGAATAAGAATGGACATCTCTAATAATGACGATAGAATGAATATTTTCACGACCGGATAACATTGCTGCTGGTAAACCTTTCGGGATATAAGGTCGTGGTCCACGAAACTCTTCTGTTCTTAACGTTCCGTCCAGAACTGCGACGGACGTCTGCAGAGGCGTTACCTCTCCGTTGAGCCTTGCCGATGGAGTCTTTCCAGCGGAGGAGCAACACCTCTGAAGATGTCCAGCGCAGTTCTGGACGAGACGTTAGGAACAGAAGAGTTTCTTGGAGCACGGCCTTATATCCCGAAAGGTTTACCAGCAGCAACCTCTAAAAATGGCAACTACAGATGTTGAACAAACAAACATAGGTACAAGGAAGTTAACTACAAAGAAACCTTGGGTCACAGAAGAGACGCTTCAGTTGATCGACGAAAGAAGAAAGTACAAAAATGCTCAGGAAAATATACAAATATGGCAGTATAAGTCACTTAGAAATGGCTCAAAAAGGTAGTACAGATGCTAAAATGGTTGAAGAAAAAATATGATGAAATCGAAGAAGATATGGCCGTCAGAGGGACACATTCAGTAAACAGAAAAGTGAAAGCAGCCTTCGATGAAGCCCAAAACAAAGGCGTCAACGTTAAGAGTAAAAGTGGAATTCCAGTATTATATTCAGAGGAGAGAGCAGATTGGTGGAAGCCCATGAGAGTGGGAGGGAATTTGCGATAGAGGAACAAATGGGAATCGATGTGGAAGATGTAAGGATTCAAGTATTAGAGTCAGAGTTTAACAGAGCTTTGGAAGACTTGAAATCAAATTAGATGGAAGACATCACATTCATTCGAAATCTTTAAACTCATTAGGTGCACCGGCAACCAAACGGCTGTTCAGATTAGTTTGTAGAATACCATCAGACTCTCGGAAAAATGTCATACACAGAATCCCGAAGATAGCAAGGCCAGATAAGTACGAAAACTATCATGCAGTCAGCTCAACAGCTCATGGATATCGAAGCTGCTGACAAGAAAAATATACAGAAAAATGGAAGAGAAAAATTAAGACCTGTTAGATGATCGTTACTTTGGCCTTAGAGAAGGTAAAGGCACCAGAGAGGCTAGTCGAGACACGATCACGGGATTTGTCGACCCAGACAAGGTAAAATTGCGTGCAGTGTTCGAAATTCTTAGAAAAAACAGGTGCAAGCTGTGAGGAAAGAAGGGTAATGCATAATATGTACAGAAACCAAGAAAGAACAAGAAGATAATGAGAATGGAAGATAAGAATAAAATACTCGGATTAAAATGGGTGTAAGAGAGAGCTGCAGCCTTTTACCCTTACTGTTCAATCTGTCAAAGGAGCGATGACGGGTAAAAGAAACATAAAGAATGAGATAAAAATTCAGGTTGAAGTATTATCAATGATAAGATTCGCTGACGACATTACTACCCTCACCGAGCGAGGTGGCGCAGTGGTTAGACACTGGACTCGCATTCGGGAGGACGACGGATCAGTCCCGCGTCCGGCCATCCTGATTTAGGTTTTCCGTGATTTCCCTAAATCGCTCGAGGCAAATGCCGGGATGGTTCCTTTCAAAGGGCACGGCCGACTTCCTTCCCCGTCCTTTCCTAATCCAATGAGACCGATGACCTCGCTGTCTGGTCTCCTTCCCCAAACAACCCAACTCAACCCATTACTACTCTCACTAAAAGTGAAGAGAAAGTGCAGTGCTTGTTGAATGGAATAGACAGTCTAATGAGTAAAGTGAAGATGATTAAAGTAATGAGATGAGGTGCAGCAGAAATGACATTAGCAATAAACTTAACATCAAGATTGCGGGGCATGAAGTAGACCAAATGCAGGTATTCTGCCTCCTTGGAGGCAAAATGGCATATGACTGACGAAGCAAACAGGACGTAAAAAGCAGACTAGCACGGGGAAAGAGGGCATTCCTGGGGAAAAGAAGTCTGCTAATATCAAACACAGTCCTTAACTTGAGGAGGAAAAATGAAATGATCGTATGGCATCGTTGGCCGGGAGACCCTGTCGTGGGAAGTTCGACCACCAAGTGCAAGTCTTATATCAGTCGGCGTCACATTGGGTGACTTGCGCGCCGCTGATGAGGATGAAATGGTGATGAGGAAAACACAATACCCAGTCCACGAGCGGAGAAAATCTCCAATCCGGCCGGGAATTGAACCCGGGCCCGCTGCACGGGAGGTAAGCACGTTACCATCTAGATAAACAGGCGGACGCTTGAGGGGGAAATTCGTGAAAACGTACATTTGGGGCACGACGTTGTATAATAGTGAATCATGCTTTGTGGGTGTCCGCCCCCGTTAGCTGAGTGGTCAACGCGGCGTAATGCCACGCCAAGGGTTCGACTCCCGGCTGGAGCAGGAGATTTTCAATGCTCAGGGACTGGGTGTTGTGTTGTCCTCATCATCATTTCATCCCCATCTCCGATGCGCAAGTCGCCCAATGTGGCGTCGAATGCAGTAAGTACTTGTCCTCGGCGGCCGAACTTTCCCAAATGGGAGACTCCCGTTCCACAATGCCGTACGCTCAGTCTCATTTTTTTTTTCATCCTTTGTGGGCAAGGCGGAAAAGTAGAGAATCGAGGCTTTTAAGTTAAGGTGCTATAGAAAGGTGTTGCAAAATATATGATCTGATAAGATAAGGAATTAAAAGGTTCTCTGCAGAATCAGCGAAGAAGGTTCATATGGAAATAACTAACACGATTGCGATAAGAGGTACAAGATTGACAGGACATGTGTAAGACACCAGGGACAACTTCCATGGTAACAGGTGGAGCTGTAGGAAGTGAAAACTGTAAAGGAAGACGGAGAGTACTTCCAAGAACGTAGGGTGCAAGTGCTGTTCCGAGACAAAGAGATTGGCACAAGAGAAGAATCTACTGTGGGCTGCATCAGACCAGACTGAGAGTGATGAATAGAAAAATTTCGAGGGAGACTGCGACCAATCTGCCGCCACTACGGTATGTATCGCGTAGGGTACATGAAAATATGATAAGTGGAAGTGTTCTGAGACACATGAACAACCTTTTCTTCTCTCTCTCAATACGCGATTGGAATAGGCCAGGGAATCGTTAAGATTGGTACGAGGCAGCATTCGCCATGTTCTGTACAGAAGCATTGGGAGCATACACGTATATACAAATCAAACTAAGTTTCTGTACGTCCGTTCTTACGAGACATTCATACTTATACTTATGATGCAGTTTTTTTAAAGGAGATCAGAATCGTTCTTCGTTTATGAGTTGTAACTATCTGTGGCTATGGCTATGCGTTACTGTAATCCCACTCATGATACTTCGCATTGCAGTTGCCCCGTTAAGAGGACAGTAGCACGGAAAAATAGCGAAACGCTTTTTTTGAGGTTGCCGTACCGTGTCTGCCTAAGTTCATAATTGGCTCATGGCGCATGCTCGACCTATCACACCTATGGATCATAAACTGGAGAGAAATTTATTTTTCAAGCTACTGGCTTTCGGAATGTGCCCACACAGTCATCTCAGCACTGGAAAAGTTATATTACAGTTTGTTGTAACAGTTCAGAGCAGACATCAGTCGGACCCTGGTACAAAGTTACATAGGCTTAACAAAAGGACTGATTCTGACATACAAGAAGTCTTACAGCCACAGTATAATGAAACGAGTAAACAAGACGAAAATGTAACACAGGATACACAGTTGTAGTATGCTGTAAAATCCTACACGACAAGAAATGATAAACTGCTGTTGGTAAACATCTGGCATATTCCCGTTACAATCCGCATTATTGACTGTGTATCTAAATTAACAATAAAATGTTCTTTTGTGTTCCAGGTAGGAACTGTTTAAAAAGCTGTGGATAGAGACCTGAATATTTGTCCGGGTCTACAAGTACCATCTGGGCAGAACACGAGACCGGGGAGATATTCCCGACTCGGCAGCGGAGTCACGCCAAGTGCGCCACAGTGCGTCACTTTTGCATTATTCAAGTCGCGTGCGTGCACCTGCCGCCATTATCTGCGCAGACACGCACTCACCCATTGCTATCGCAACAGTCCCTAGTTACGAGTAACAATAGCCAATGACTATCTTGAGCTTATTCGTGAATCAAACATATGTCCTGAAAATATACTCGGCCCACAAAGTGACACTATTCTGCGATGACGCTCATTCAGCCTATGAGCCGAACTGCACGTACTATGTCCTCCTCCTACACTAATGACGGCGAAACGTTGCCCACAGATAAGCAATCCCCTTATAAGGTTTCCACTAGCGTATCAGAATTCCACGGTGTATAAAGTGGGTAAATTCATGCGAAAATATTTTGGAGGCGATCGCTTTTAAAGGTGAAACAAAATGACCCGTATACCAAATTTCTTTCTGAAACCTTCTGTTATGTTTTGTGGTAGTTACATATGTGTGTAATTGTACACCTCTTAAGTTGCTACAAAAAATTTTCGTAATCAGAAAAAATACAATGCAAACTAGAGCGACGTGAACTTGCTGGGCCAATATCAAATTATATGTGAAAAACGCGTTTTGTTGATTCGGAGGCTTTAAACATTTACAGTAAGGTGAAAGGATTTATTTTCTTTCTTACTGTAAACAGCTTAACATTATTTAATAGAAGCAATAATATACCACTTGTGTGGTAGTGAAGAGTATTAATCTTGGTCTTCGGGAGAGCTAAATACTATACGGTCCTGTAAGTCTACGGACAAATTTCGAGATATTGTCAGAAAATTTGAAAAAAGGGAAATCTCTTCAAAGTATAATAGGAGGGCGGATCAAAATGCAATGCATAACACTATCATTCAACGTAGTCATCATGCATTTGTAAACATTTGCGCCACATTTGATACCAGGCATCAAAACCAGTTTGAAAAAATTCAGGGTTTTGCTGCTTGCCCAATGACTTTAAAACTGTTTTAATCTCATCCATGAAGAAAGTGTATGGGTACGCTGTAATCGACTTCAGCAATGTGCGGCGTTGGGTGAAGAAGTTTCGTAACACAGAAACGGACATCGCAGATAAATTGCACAGCTGCCGGCCGACAACATGTCTCACAAACAACAGCTTTAAAATCGTTCTGAGGTAAATGGATCAAGAATTAATGCCGTGAATGTTTCCACACTGGTTCTGATGTCTGGATTCAACTTCGACGCTAATGCGTACGTAAGCATGGTTATTGTGTTGAATGGTAGTGTCGTGTAGAGGACATTATGTGTACTATTAGGTTAGTGCATAAGTTCGTAGGGGTTTTGCTTTGTATATTGGTATTTGGGTTGCTACGGGTTTATTTATTGATTGCTTTTTTATTTGTAGTTCACTGTTACTATTTGAGTTTAGATATTGTCATTTTGTCGTTTCCAGATAATGAGTGGAGATGTGGACGCTAGAAAACGGAGTGCCAAGTGGAGGAATCTGAACATTTCCGACATTTTCTTCTGTTTGAGTTCAGTAGAGGGGTGGCAGCAGCGGAGGCAGCCAGAAACATTTGCGTCGTGTAAGGGGATAATGCCATTGGACAAAGCACGGCAGGAAAATGATTTTCTTGTTTTAAGGAGGATGGTTTTGTTATTAATGACTCACCACGTTCAGGAAGACCTTCGGACTTCGTTCAAGTCCGTTTAAACGCATTAATCCACAATGATACCTCTCAGTGTAATAGAGAAGTGGCAAATGTGGTAAACTGTGACCATTCCACCATAGTGCGACATTTGCATGCAATTCGGAAGTTTCAAAAATCAGGTATATGCGTACCACACGCTCCAAGTTAAAATCATGAAAATCAGCTCGTGGCCATATGTGCATATATGCTTGTTCGTCAATTGGGTCGTGAACAAGACCGATCATTGCTATCCTGCACCGTTCTTGGTGACGAGAAATGGTTTCTTTATGCTAACAAAAGGGAAACAAAGGAATGGCTAAGCCCAAACAAAGAAGCGACTCCCCGTACAAACGCCTGCGCGCATCCACAAGAGATAATGTTATGCATCTGGTGGAACAGCGACGTTATGGTGCAGTACAACGAATTGCTTCCCCGAGGTATAACCATCACTGCTGACACTTATCGTCAACAACTGACCAGGGAGACTGGCTAATGTGATACAACTCCACGATAAACCCTGCCCGCATTCTGCTTTTTACGGATGAGGCCCGCCACGAATTCTTCTTCTCTGCCAACTTCATCTCAGAGAAGCACTTGCAACCTATGTACTCAATTATTTGCTGGATGTGTTCTAGTCTCTGTCCTCTTCTACAGTGTTTGCCCTCTACAGCTCCCTGTAGTACCATGGAAGTTATTCCCTGATGCCTCAATAGATGTCCTACCACCCTGGCCCTTCTTCTTGTCAGTGTTTTCCACATATTCCTTTCTTCTCCGATTCTGCACAGAACCTCCTCATTCCGTACCTTATCAGTCCACCTAATTTTCAACATTCTGTAGCACCACATTTCAAATGCTTCGATTCTCTTCTGTTCCGGTTTTCCCGAAAGTCCATGTTTCACTACCATACAATACTGTGCTCCAAATGTACATTTTCAGAAATATCCTCCTCAAATTAAGCCAACGTTTGATACTAGTAGACACTTGTTGGCCAGGAATGCACTTTCTGTCACTGCTAGTCTGCTTTTGATCTCCTCCTTCCTCCGTCCGTCATTGGCTATTTTGCTGCCTAGGTAGCACAATTCCCTAACTTCATCTATTTCGTGACCGTTAGTCCTGATGTTAAGTTTCTCGCCGTTCTCATTTCTGCTAGTTCTTATTACTTTCGTCGTTCTTTGATTTACTCTCAGTCCATATTCTATACTCATTAGACTGTTCATCACATTCGGCAGATCATGCAATTCTTCTTCACTTTCATTCAGGATAGCAATGTCATCGGCGAACCGTATCGTTGATATCCTTTCACCTTGTATTTTAATTCCACTTCTGAACCTTTCTTTTATTTCCATCATTGCTTCTTCGATGAACGTATTGAACAGTGGGGGCGAAGGACTACATCCCTGTTTTACACCTTTTTTAATCAGAGCACGTCGTTCTTGTACGTCCACTCTTGCTATTCCCTCTTGGCTCTTGTACATGCTGTATATTACCTGTCTCTCCCTACAGGTTACTACTACTTCTCTCAGGATTTCGAACATCTTGCTCCATTTTACATTGTCGAACGTTTTTTGCAGGTCTATAAATCCCATAAACGTGTCTTGATTTTTCTTCAATCTTGCTTCCATTAACAACCGCAACGTCAGAACTGCATTCTATGCGCTTCAGTCTGGAACCGCGCGACCGCTACGGTCGCTGGTTCGAATCCTACCTCGGACATGGATGTGTGTGATGTCCATAGGTTAGTTATGTTTAAGTAATTCTAAGATCTGGGGGACTGATGATCTCAGATGTTAAGTCCCATAGTTCTTAGAGCCATTTGAACCTTTTTTTTCCTTTCAGAACTGCCTCTCCCGGGGCCTTTACTTCTCCTAAAGCCAAACCGATCGTCGTCTAACACATCCTCAATTTTCTTTTCCATTTTCTGTATACTATACTTAAAAGTAACACTGCTGCATGAGCTGTTAAGCTAATTGAGCGATAAGTCTCACACTTGTCAACTCTTACAGTCGTCGGAATTGAGCAGATGATATTTCTCCAAAAGTCAGATGTTATGTCACCAGACTGGTACATTCTACACACAAACGTGAATAGTCGTTTTGTTGCCACTCCCCACAATGATTTTAGAAATTCTGTGTTGTGACTTGGCAAGACAGCCAAGTCACTATGAGAGGAAGCCGAAAGGCACGCGCTTAAGCTCACGCAGGCTGGCGCGAGGTCTGGAACAGGACAATGTCTTGAGAATTGCAATAAAGTACGAAAATCTTGTAATACTTAACTTTAATCCATAGTTGGAGAACATCGCTCTTGATGATACATATATATAAACTGGTAATGGCGCCTTGCTAGGTCGTAGCAAATGACGTAGCTGAAGGCTATGCTAACTATCGTCTCGGCAAATGAGAGCGTATTTGTCAGTGAACCATTGCTATGAACGTCGGCTGTACAACTGGGGCGAGTGCTAGGACGACTCTTTAGACCTGTCGTGTGGTGGCGCTCGGTCTGCAATCACTGACAGTGGCGACACGCGGGTCCGACGTATACTAACGGACCGCGGCCGATTTGAAGGCTACCACCTAGCAAGTGTGGTGTCTGGCAGTGACACCACATTCTGATGGAATGTTATCTATCCCTTCTATCAAATTCGATTTTAAGTCTTCCAGATTTCTCTTAAATTATGATTTTTTAATACTGGAACCCCGATCGCTTGTAAATATAGTCACGTCTCCTCTTCTGTCATATCAGGCAAATCTTGCCCCTCATAGAGGTCTTCAATGTACTCTTTACACTATCTGCTCTCTCCTCTGCATTTAACAGCGCATTTCCTTTGCACCCTTAATTTTACCATCCTTGCTTTTAATTTCACCGTAGGTTGTTCTGCCTCTTCTATATGTTGAGTCAGCCCTTCAACAATGATTTCTTCATGGATTTTTTCACATTTTTCATGCAGCCATTTCGTCTTAGCTTCCCTGCATTTCTTGTTTATTTCATTCCTCAGCGATTTGTATTTCTGTATTCCTTAATTTCCCTGAAAATTTTTATACTTTCTTCTGTCATCGATCAACTGAAGTATTTCTTCTGTTACTCATTGTTTCTTCGCAGTTACCTTCTTTGTACCTATGTTTCTCCTTCTAACATCTGTGATTGCCTTTTTAGAGATGTCCATTCCTCATCAACTTTACTGCCTACTGGGCTATTCTTTATTGCTGTATTTGTAGCCTTAGAGAACTTCAAGCGTATCTCGTCATTCCTTAGTACTTCGTATCCCACTTCTTTGCGTTTTGTTTCTTACTGACTAATCTCTTAAACTTCAGCCTACTCCTCATCACTACCACATTGTGATCTGAGTCTATATCTGCTGTTGGGTCTGCCTTATAATCCGGTATCTGATTTCGGAATTTCTGTCTGGCCATGATGTAATCTAACCGAAATGTTCCTGTATCAGCCGGCCTTTTCCAAGTATACCTCCCGCTCTTGTGATTCTTGAACAGAGTATTCGCTATTACTAGTTGAAATTTGTTGCAGAACTCAGTCTTTCTTCTCTCTCCTTCCTAGTACCAAGCTCATATTCTACCGTAATCCATTCTTCTACTCCTTCCCCTACAACGGCATTCCAGTCCCCCATAACTATTAGCTTTTCATCTCCCTTTTCGTCCTGAATTACCCGTTCGGTACCCTCATATATTTTCTCTATTTCTTCATCTTCAGCTTGTGACGTCGGCACGTGTACCTGACCTATCGCTATCGGTGTTGTTTTTAAATCGATTCTGATGAGCCGAATTCTATCAATGAACTGTTCGCAGTAACACACTCCTGTCTTCCGATTCATATCGAATCCCATTCCCGTTATACTATTTTCTGCTGCTGTTGATGTTACCCTATACTCATTTGACCAGAAATCCTTTCCTTCTTTCCATTTCATTTCACTGAGGTCCACTATATCTAAATTGAGCCTGTGCATTTCCCTTTTCAGATTTTCTGGCTTCCCTGCCACGTTCAAGCTTCTGACATTATGCACCCCGACTCGTAGAACGTTATCCTTTCGTTGATTATCCAGTCTTTTTCTCGTGATTACCGTCCCCTTGACAATCCCCTCCCGGAGATCCGAATGGGGGAACTATTTCGGGATCTTTTGCCAATAGAGAGATCACCATGACACTTTTTCAATTACAGGCCACTTGTCCTGTGGACAGGCATTATATCTTCATGCAGTGGCTTCCATTATCTTCGGCATTCTCATGCCATTGATGTTTCTTCCACCTTTAGGGGCAGTTTCCCACCTATAGGACAAGAGAGTGCCCTGAACCTCTGTCCGCCCTTCCGCCCTCGTTGACAAGGCCGTTGGCAGAATGAGGGTGACCTCTTATGCTACACGAGTTCTTCGTCTCAAAACTATGTGATTTCTACGGTCGCAGAATCGAAAAGTTACCCTATCGTAGGCAAACTGTTGCAAAAAGTGAAGGAGACTGTATTATTCATGACTAAAGTGTTTGTGGCCCGCCCGGTTAGCCGTGCGGTGTAACACATGCTTTTCGAGCGGGAAGGCGTGCCGGTCCCCGGCACGAATTCGCCCGGTGGATCAGTGTCGAGGTCCGGTGTGCTGGACAGTCTGTGGATGGTTTTAGGGCGGTTTTACATTTGCCTCGGCGAATGCGTGCTGTTTCCCCTTATTCCGCCTCAATTATACTGTGTTGGCGATTGCTGGGCAAAAACTGCCTCCACGTACGCGTACACCATAATTACTCTACCAAGCAAACATTTGGGGTTACACTCGTCTGGTGTGAGACGTTCCCGGGGGCGTGGGGTGGGGGGGGGGGAGGGGGGATGGGCTGCGGCGGTGGGTTGAGTGGACTGCTGTAGCTGTTGGGATTGTGAACCACTGAGGGCTACAGCGGGGACGAAGCCTCTCCGTCGTTTCTAGTTCCCCAGCTCCATACAATACAATACAAAGTCTCTGTGAGGTGTATCAGTTGTGTTTATTAAACTTATGGAAAAACTCAACGAACTTACGCACCAAACCTATGATATGTGTTCATTATTAACTTTTTATGATACAGAAGGAATTACCTTTTGATTCAGTCCCGTAAAAGGACAATGGCAGCTGTAAAACAATAAATGTGTACGTTCTGCCGCATATTATTCTTACATTTGGTATTCCATTTGCCGATGGCGAGACTCATTTCCAATGAGGCGTGATAGTAATCATTATGATCAACTTACGATAACCATTTGTCGTGTTCATTGTATTGCTATCGACGTGAAAGTGTGAACGAGAGGGTGTCTGACAAATGACCGAAATTCGACTCTAAAATCAGTGCAGTCTTCGAGGCAACTATTAGAACATTGTATACGATCGTCAGCGAACGGTTGAGAGTGCGGTCCCCACATGTTGAAATGGCTCTGAGTACTATGGGACCTAACATCTGAGGTCATCAGTCCCCTAGAACTTAGAACTACTTAAACCTAACTAACCTAAGGACATCACACACATCCATGCCCGAAGCAGGATTCGAACCTGCGACCATAGCGTTCGCGCGGTTCCAGAATGTAGCGCCTAGAACCGCTCGGCCACTCTGGCCGGCTCCCCACATGTTTCTATGTACGATGGTATAACGATGTCACTGAATCGTAGTGATATCTATAATTAATAAAAAGACTTTCCCTGTGATATTGACTTCTTTCTGTAAGCTACTTCGGTTACAATATAAATTATGAAACATTTATTTTGGCGCCGATAATGACCGCATCGCCACGCCTAGCGTGTGTCTGTTCCAGTGTCTATTCTCACACTGAATCAGCTGTCCATCTGCCGCTGTGGACTACGTGCCAGACTCTATTGAATACGCTGCACGTCTTGAACCAAAACACTAGGCCAACCCATGGATTTCCCTTTACGTTACGTGCGTCCGGAAACTGCTGTCGCCATTGTCGAAAGCTCTGAGCTGTAGGAGGTGCAGTGTCATTCTTTCGACGAAAGACATGCACTGCAGTCGCAAATGAACTTCGTCTGTTGAACCGGAGAACGCAACACGCCTTCTGTTGTTGTGTTATCGTCACCTCGATTCGATGCACATTGGCTAATGAACGAGCTAGCTTTACCATAGAGACCCCTAGCGGATGCCACATGAAACGGCATACTACCGCTGACGCCAAGGAAATAATTTACATCGCCGTAAAAAAATAATTGTACTGTCTTTTAGAGCTTTTCGATTCACTCAAGATTTATTGTTGTAACAGTGTTTATGGAGTACATGAAATCATTACATTTATAGGTCAACAGCACAAACGATTCTGAGGTATCAGATATCGACCCACTTTGCAACACCAGTGTTAGTACGCGATGTAGCATCCACGGACGGCAGTGCAGGAACTAACTCTGGTATCTAGTCGAAAGTACAGTTCGCGAATACTGTCCTCGGATACGTTATGCTGCGCCTGCTCGACCTGTTCACGTAAATCTATAAGAGTTGTTCGTGATGAGTCGCGTGAGTCACTTCTCGTCCCATCATATCGCATATGTGCTCGATTGGATGGACTATCAGACCAATTGTGTGATTGGATTGAAGAGTTCCTAGATAATAGAACGCAGCTTGTCATTCTCAATGGAGGGAAGTCTTTCGAAGTAAGAGTGATTTCAGGTGTGCCGCAGGGGAGTGTCGTAGGACCGTTGCTATTCACAATATACATAAATGACCTTGTGGATGACATCGGAAGTTCACTGAGGCTTTTTGCGGATGATGCTGTGATACATCGATAGGTTGTAACAGTGGAAAATTGTACTGAAATGCAGGAGGATCTGCAGCGAATTGACGCATGGTGCAGGGAATGGCAATTGAATCTCAATGTAGATAAGTGTAATGTGCTGCGAATACATAGAAAGATAGATCCCCTATCATTAGCTACAATATAGCAGGTCAGCAACTGGAAGCAGTTAATTCCATAAATTATCTGGGAGTACGCATTAGGAGTGATTTAAAATGGAATGATCATATAAAGTTGATCGTCGGTAAAGCAGATGCCAGACTGAGATTCATTGGAAGAATACTAAGGAAATGCAATCCGAAAACAGAGGAAGTAGGTTACAGTACGCTTGTTGGCCCACTGCTTGAATACTGCTCAGCAGCGTGGGATCCGAACCAGATACGGTTGATAGAAGAGATAGAGAAGATCCAACGGAGAGCAGCGCGCTTCGTTACAGGATCATTTAGTAATCGCGAAAGCGTTACGGGAGACGATAGATAAACTCTAGTGGAAGACTCTGCAGGATAGACGCTCATTAGCTCGGTACGGGCTTTTGTTGAAGTTTCGAGAACATACCTTCACCGAGGAGTCAAGCGGTATATTGCTCCCTCCTACGTATATCTCGCGAAGAGACCATGACGATAAAATCAGAGAGATTAGAGCCCACACAGAGGCGTACCGACAATCTTTTCCACGAACAATACGAGACTGGAATAGAAGGGAGAACCGATAGAGGTACTCAAAGTACCCTCCGCCACACACCGTCAGGTGGCTTGCGGAGTATGGATGTAGATGTAGCTCGTGCTGGCCAGGGAACTTGCTGCACGTCGTTCAGAGCACTCTGAGTTTCATAGGTAGGCATTGCCCTGTAGGTACAACATATCACCTTGCTGTTGAAAGAACGGCAGAAGATCTGGTCTAACAACATTCTCCACGCACCGAGCCCTCCTTAGAGTCCCCTCAAACACCGAAGATGAACGATAGTTGTAGCTTATTGCACCCCACACCATAAGGCCTGTGGTGGGGAAAGTGTGTCTTGGACAAATGCACTCTACGGGACAGCACTCAACAAGTCTACGTGAAGGCAGAGTCTACTTTCATCGCTGAAGACCACGGGGTGCAATTCCAAATGTTCCTCTGACGGCACCAGTCGAGTCCCGCACATCGATCTGTAGCGTGAGGGGAAGACGGGCTAGAGGTGTGCGTGCCCATAGCCCCACTGCTAATAACCGGTTCGCTGCAGTTCGTTTTGACACGAGGGGTCACAAGCCCTCTTATTTGAGCTGTGGTAACTGTACGATGTGCACTGCTGTCCTTAAAGTACGACGATCCACGCGGCCGTCCTGTGCTACGTGGACGTCCAGAACCTCGCCTACGGGTTTGGGAATGTTCAGGTGACCATTGACACCAGCATCATTGTACAACTGACGCAGCAAGTGCAACTTGTGTGGCAGTTTTCAGAAACGACCATCCCGCCACTCGGAAGGCGACAGTTCGGCTCCTTTCAAACTCGCTCGGCTGGCTGTACGAAGCGTGAGAGCGTGACCGTGGCACGGTTGCTTGCTTGCTTCACACGTTTGCACCCCACTGACCCTTCTGGCCGTAGCAAATGGTTCAAATGGCTCTGAGCACTATGGGACTTAACTGCTGAGGTCATCAGTCCCCTAGAACTTAGAACTACTTAAACCTAACTAACCTAAGGACATCACACACATCCATACCCGATGCAGGATTCGAACCTGCGGCCGTAGCGGTCGCGCGGTTCCAGACTGTAGCGCCTAGAACCGCTCGGCCACTCCGGTCGGCTCTGGCCGTAGCATTCCCTATTCTACATCTACATATATCTACATATATACTCCGCTAGCCAGCAAGCGGTGTGTGGCGGAGGGCACAATTCGCGCCAGTCATATTTCCCCCCCTCTGTTCCACTCGCGGACCGTGCGAGGGAAAAACGACTGTCTGAACGCCTCAGAACGAGCTCTTATTTCCCTTATCTTTGAATGATGATCATTATACGATTTGAAAGTTGGTGGTAATAATATATGCTCTACATCCTCGGTGAAGATTGGATTTCGGAATTTAGTGGGCAGCCCCTTCCGTTTAGCTCGTCGTCTATCTGCAAGGGTGTCCCACTTCAAACTTTCTATGAGATTTGTAACGCTCTCGCGATGGCTAAATGTACCCGTCACGAATATTGCCGCTCTTCTTTGGACCTTCTCTATCTCTTGAATCAGACCCAACTGGTAAGGGTCCCTTACAGACGAACAATTCTCTAAGACTGGACGAACTAACATATTGTAAGCTATTTCCTTTGTTGAAGTACTGCATCGCTTCAGGATTCTACCAATAAACCGTAATCTAGAGTTCGCCTTACCCATTACTTGTGTAATCTGATCATTCCATTTGAGATCATTTAAAACAGTCACACCCAGATACTTGACAGATGTTACCGCTTCCAAAGATTGATCATTTATTTTGTACTCATACAATAATGGGGATTTTCGCCTTGTTATACGCAGTAGGTTACACTTACTAATATTGATAGATCACTGCCATTCATTACACCACGCATTTATTTTCTGCAAATCCACATTGATTTCTTCACAACTTTCGTGTGATACTACTTTCTTGTTGACTACAGCATCATCGGCAAACAGTCTAAAGCCGCTGTCAATACGATCAACCAGATCGTTTATGTAAATCGTAAAAAGCAGAGGACCTATTACGCTGCCCTGGGGCACACCTGAAGTCACTCTTGTTTCTGTTGAAGAAACTCCGTTCAGGACGACATACTGCTCCCTGTCTGTAAGGGTAGGCACAAATAGCTGCTACGGTCTCTGTCGGCGGACGACGTTGAAACCATTGTCGGTACATATACTATCCGCCAGGTGGTATAAGCCGTCATGGGATCAAAATCGACGTCGTCCTTCCAGGTGTACGACTTTTTTTCCGGCAGTGTAGTTTCGATGCGTTATGTTAAAATACATGGCTCAAATGGCTCTGAGCACTATGGCACTTAACATCTGAGGTCATCAGTTCCCCAGAACTTAGAACTACTTAAACCTAACTAGCCTAAGGACATCACATACATCCATGCCCGAGGCAGGATTCGAACTTGCGACCGTAGCAGTCGCGCGGTTCCGGACTGAAGCGCCTAGAGCCCCTCGGCCACCGCAGCCGGCTAAAATACATAGTGCGATCGGGTGATTCTTCTTGAGAGACCCTTTGTTATTATTCTTATTACCTGTGTTTTCTTATAACCCTTTTTCCATCTATACCTATTAGTTTCATGACAATGTACTGTTGCTTGAGAATGTAAGCAAGAAATTCACCACTTTACAACACTCCACTTACCGCCAGTGGTCGCTACGTATTTTCCACCTGATCGTGTCCAGTCGTTCCCGAGCAAAACATCGGGTCACTGGCAGATAAGCTGTGTCTTGGTACCCGGAGCGGCCACATCCAGCGGTGCGTCACATCTCCGCCGCACAGTCACAGATAATGTCAAGGCCGCCCTCACCTGACACAAACACTGCAGCCAGCTCAGGTAACGCCGAGTCAGCTCCTCTACGCTCAGACGCTGCTTAATGTGCTCCTGGTAACGACCGCCGTGTCGCTGCCGGGAAGACGGTAACAGGTCCACTAGAACAGTTCAAGTAGCGCGATAGGAGCATGCTGCTGGAGCTTTTTAATTTACACCTGTATCTACACTACTGGCAATTAAAATTGCTACACCACGAAGATGACGTGCTACAGACGTGAAATTTAACCGACAGAATGAAGATGGTGTGATATGCAAATGATTAGCTTTTCAGAGCATTCACACAAGGTTGGCGCCTGCGGCGACACTTACAACGTGACGACATGAGGAAAGTTTCCAAACGATTTCTCATACACAAACAGCAGTTGACCGGCGTTGCCTGGTGAAACGTTGTTGTGATGCCTTGTGTAAGGAGGAGAGATGCGTACCATCACGTTTCTGACTCTGATAAAGGTCGGATTGTAGCCTATCGCGATTGCGGTTTATCGTATCGCGACATTGCTGCTCGCGTTGGTCCAGATCCAATGACTGTTAGCAGAATATGGAATCGGTGGGTTTAGGAGGGTAATACGGAACGCCGTGCTGGATCCCAATGGCCTCGTATCACTAGCAGTCGAGATGACAGGCATCTTATCCGCATGGCTGTAACGGATCGTGCAGCCACGTCTCGATCCCTGAGTCAACAGATGGGGATGTTTGCAAGACAACAACCATCTGCACGAACAGTTCGACGACGTTTGCAGCAGCATGGACTATCAGCCCGGAGACCATGGCTGCGGTTACCCTTGACGCTGTATCACAGACGGGAGAGTCTGCGATGACGAACCTGGGTGCACGAATGGCAAAACGTCATTTTTTCGGATGAATCCAGGTTCTGTTTACAACATCATGATGGTCGTATCTGTGTTCGGCGACATCGCGGTCAACGCACACTGGAAGCGTGTATTCGTCATCGCCATACTGGCATATCACCCGGCGTGATGGTACGGGGTGCCATTGGTTATTCGTCTCGGTCAGCTCTTGTTCCCATTGACAGCACTTTGAACAGTGGATGTTACATTTCAGATGTGTTGCGACCCGTTGCTCTACCCTTCATTCGATGCCTGCGAAAAACCTACATTTCAGCAGGATAATGCACGACGGCATGTTGCAGGTCCTGTACGGGCCTTTCTGGATACAGAAAATGTTCGACTGCTGCCCTGGCCAGCACATTCTCCAGATCTCACACCAATTGAAAACGTCTGGTCAATGGTGGCCGAGCAACTGGCTCGTCACAATACGCCAGTCACTACTCTTGATGAACTGTGGTATCGTGTGGAAGCCGCATGGGCAGCTGTACACGCCAACCAAGCTGTGTTTGAGTCAATGCCCAGGCGAATCAAGGCAGTTATTACGGCCATGGGTGGTTGTTCTGGGTACTGATTTCTCAGGATCTATGCACCCAAATTGCGTGAAAATGTAATCACATGTCAGTTCTAGTATAATATATTTGTCCAATGAATACCCGTTTATCATCTGCATTTCTTATTGGTGTAGAAAATTTAATGGCCAGTAGTCTACATACATACTTCGCAAGCCATCGTGTACTCTCTGTCCAAGGGCGCCTTGTACCAATACTGTTCATTTACTTTCCTGTTCCGCTCGCGAAAAGGGCGAGGGAAAGGGTCTGTCCTTAAACCTCAGTACTATCCCTATTTTTTCTCATCTACGTGATCGTTACACGAAATGTATGTTGGCGGCAGTAAAATCGTTTTGTAGTCAACTTAAAATTCCGCTTCTCAAATTTTCCTCCATTTTGTGACTCGAAAAGACGTCGTCTTCCCTCCAGGAATTCCCATTTGAGTTCACGAAGGATCTCAGTAATACTTAGGTGTTCGTCGAATTTATCTGGCAACAAATCTAGCAGCCTGCCTCTGAATTGTTTCGTCTGGCTTTCTTCCAATCAACGGAGATCCCAAATACTGGAACAATACTCAAGAAAGGGTTGCGCTAGTGCTGTATATGCGGTCTCCTTTTTAGATGAGCTACACTTTCCTGAAATTCTCTCAGCAAACCTAAGTGTAGCATTCATCCTCCCCACATCCTTACGTGCTCGTTACTTTCATATCGGTCTACACAGTTACGTATACATATTTCATCGATGTGACGCACTCTAATAACGCTGTATTCGAACATTACGGGATTTTCCCCCTACTCATCTGCGTTAACTTACATTTCCCTTAATTTAGAATAAGTTGCCATTCATGACAACAGCAGGAAATTTTGTCCAAGTAATTTGTATTTATCTACAGTCGCTCAACGACGACACCTCCCCGTACATCACAGTGTCACCAGCAAACAGCCGCACGTTGCTGCTCACCCCGTCCGCCAGTTCAGTTGAGTATACAGAGAATAAGAGCAGTCTTGTCAGACTTCCTAGGACATTCCTGACGACACCCTTGTCTCTGATGAGCACCTGCTGTTGTGGACAACGTACTTGATTCTATTACTTAAAAAGTCTTCAAGCCACTTACATATCTGAGAACCTATTACGTGTGCTCCCGCTTTCGTTAGCGATATGCAGTGGGGCATCGTATCTAACGCTTTAGGAAATCTAGGAATACGGAATCTGCCTGTTGCCGTTCATCCATGATCCGCAGCGTATCATGCGAGAAAAGGGAAGTTCAGTTTCGCACGTGCGATGCCTTCTGCAATAGTGCTTATCTGTGGATAGAAGCTCTTTCGTGTCAAGGAAATCACATGCGTCGAAACACGTTACAAAACCACACATCTCCACTCATAGATTATTCCGTCAGTTACCGAAACGGAGTACCTCTCTGCTGGTTGTATTTTTCTACTGACAATATACCATAATTCATCACCCCCTTCAGGTTTAACATTCAGTCAACCAGAATGTTGACGCACATTATCACCTCAGTTTTCTTGCATTGGAAACTTTACTAGGCGGTATTGTTTCTAGATATAATGCGTCCAACATATAGTTTAGTGCGTGCTATAAAATTCCGTAGACGCACTGTACACATAGTGTTACTAAGGAAACATAATAATTTGCAAGGTGACAGGAACACATATTTCATCGTTACAACATGTGAAAGATACGTAGTGAGAACCGTTTAACACGAGAACGATTAAAATGGAAAATCAGTTTACACGAGATAATACCAAGAATTCGATAAAATTCTATGTCGTTTCAACATTTATTTTTATTTTAACATGAAAAAAAGTCCTTTAACATGAAAATATATCGCTTGTCGGCGAACAGATATACCTGTTTCTTGTAATCGCATCGTCATCCAGTTTTATTAGTTTTTTTATCAAACAGAAAGCGGTTGCTACTGTTGTTATGTTGCCGCTTGTCTCTGGGTACTGACATTGACAAGTCATTGCACTGAATGGTGCGTCGAGGTAGATGAAGTGTGTGTGTGTCGAAATCACTGAATTTTATGTCAAAACCGTTTCGTTTCGTTTCACTGCGTTTATTTATTTATTTGTGCAATGGCAGAGAAATCGCCGGAATTTCTACAGCACGAGACTGTACTACAGAATCTGTGGAAGAAATCGTGAAAACTCAAAAACCATTTCAAGAAGTACGCATCACCAAACTTACAGTTTATAGACCGAAAAATACAGTAGACTATATATGATAGTACTGAAAACTGCCGAATAGTTGCACACTATTTCAAAGAAATACACAGTTGCAATGTACCAAAATTAGAATGTAAATTTGATAACGTCCGCGAAATACAACCAGCCTCAAATCCATGAATAATAAGAAAGTACAGAAATCATAAAAAAAACTTAAAAATTACAAAACATCTGGAGAAGATAATATAGTTGCTGAATTATGGAAACATTCTTATGACAGTGTTATTCTATGTTTAACAGAAACCATTAATGAAATCTGGACAACAGGCAGCTTACCAAAAGAATGGACCTCGGCCTTAATACATCTACTTGACCAAAAGGGAATAAAACAGACCCTAACAATAATAGAAAAATCTCGTTCTTATCAGTGAGGACATCAGGTATGACTGAGGAAGGGGAGACCTTACGCACAACAAATATTACAATTAAAGGACGTAAAAGACATTAAAAAATCAGAAACATGAAATACGTATTTAGTTTTATAGATTTTAAAAAGTTCCCATGAATCAGCACACAGAAATGCACTAATCATCATTACACAAGAATTCGGATTGTATAATTGAATAACAGAAATAATTAAAGGGAGAGAAGGTAGAGAGAGAAGGGAGAAAATTCATCAACACCAAGGGTGTTCGGTTCGGAATAAATCCAAATACAATGACTACAACTGCCTAGCTTCTGCAGACTACATGGCGTTGGTTACTGACTCATAGCATAGTGCCAAGAACAAATTACAATACTACAGAAACTTGCCGCCAAAATAGGACTAAAATATCATTTAAGAAACGCAGTTCATGGCGTAACAGTGAAGCCTCTCAAAATATTAAAATTTACAGTAACACAATATTTAAATTAAAGTATTTTTCATACTTAGGAGAATGGATAAGGAACAATACAAAAGAAGAGATAGCAATAGAAAACAGATTACAAAAAATGGAAAATAAATATTAAAAAGTCTTTGCCCTGGCACCCAAAACTAAGACTCGATCAAAGGATGATAAGATCCGAAGCACTGTATGGAGCAGAAAAATATAACGTTACAAGATTTTAGGACCTTAGAAAACTGGAAAAATTGAAAGAACAATTTTAAGGAAAACACTGGGACTTAAAAGTTACAGCAATCTTTAATTGAAATTTAGATCAAAAAGAGAGCTCCATTTGGAAACGCTTAATGTAACTGACGATATGAGGGAAACAGACTGCAGTTCTGTGAACACACATAACAAATGGATAGTAAAAGACTAACCAGGTAGATCCCCAGATTTAAACAGCTGCAAATAAAAACCAACATGTTTCACTGAAGTCGAGAATAACATGAAAAACACTGGAACTAGGTCGGACATAGACATAACAGATAAGAGAACACTTTCTAGAAAAACAATGTAAAAGACAGGGCTTCAGGAAAGAAAGACGTCAGCAAATGGAAAGAAGTGGACACAAGAAGGAAAGGAACAACACTCAAAAGACAAAGGAAGTCTGAGAGCAGAGGAAATTAAACGCAAAGAAGCATAAAAAACTAAAATCCGCCCGAACAGGCCATGGAGGCCCAACGGTAACGACCGGCCGCCGTGCCATCCTCAGGTTATAGGCGGCACTGGATGCGGATTTGGAGGGGCATGTGCTCAGCACACCGCTCTCCCGACCGTGTGTCAGTTTACGCAAAGTTTCATAGCCAAAGTCAATATACGGTACCCTCCAAAAGGGTTATTCGAATAAGTATGATAACGAGGCACACGGACTATCATTTTACAGTATGCACCTACAATAGTAAATTATTGTATTCTAGTAAAATTCGACAAGATGGAGTTACTGTACCGTAATATAATTCGACAAGATCGAAAATACAAGTTTTTTATGAGTACAATTTAACACGAAATTCTTATAAAAGGGAAAAAATATTTTGTTCCTCTAATTTTCGTGATAAACGTGCCTTCCTCCCATTTTGTGTTTCCCGGGGCTGCTGCGTTACTAAAGACGTCCGTCTATGTCTGATTTTGTAGAGTGCCTGAACACCGCCACAAATTTTCAGGTTGTACACAGTTTCCACGACGATACCAGCGAGGCTGGATTTTCCTATTTTTCTGTAACGGAAGGTAAAGCAGAGCACTGTCGGACGGTGATGCGGCAAATTAAGATATTACCATTACCCATCACAGTATAGCCTTTTTCAGACCGTGGAATAGCCACAGGTATAGCCTAGTAAAGTAAAAAATTTAAAAAAAAAATGCTCGTTTAGGCCACAAACGGGCCAGTCGGGCAATACTGAGTGCCGTGTCACGCCCTGCCAAAAGCAACATCGGCGGGTGCGATGTGTGGCAGGGGGGGGGGGGGGGGGGGGGAGGGAGGAAGAGGGGGATGGGGACATATCTTCAGCACACTGCTCTCCTGGTCGTTGTTGGGTTTCTTGACTTTGGAATCACTGCTAATCAGTCGAGCAGCTCCTCAGTTGACTTCACGAGGCTGAGAGAACCCTGTACCAGTCCTCCCATCAAGAAAAAACCCCTGGCAGTATCGGGAATCGAAACCAGTTCCCCATCATAGCAGTCAGCTTCGCTGACCACTCATCTAGTAGAAGGGCGGTATTAACAGTCCACAGTGCAGATGTTATCTTATCTCTTGCGCATGAGGTACCGTATGTAAGCATTACATCCCTGAGAGCTCCCACCATCTCATCTAGGGTACTACTATTCCAACTCGTTTATCACTACCGAGTAAACTGACGTAGGGCCGGGAGAACGGTGTGCTGAACGCCATATCCGCATCCAGTGACGCCTGTGGGCTGAAAGTGGCACGGTGTCCCGTCGGTGCCGTTGTGCCTTCATGGCCTGTTCGGGAGGAGTTTACTTTTTTTTTTATCACTACCGACGCTGTCATGAGGTTGTAAATAAGTTCCAAGACTATGTACACTCCTGGAAATTGAAATAAGAACACCGTGAATTCATTGTCCCAGGAAGGGGAAACTTTATTGACACATTCCTGGGGTCAGATACATCACATGATCACACTGACAGAACCACAGGCACATAGACACAGGCAACAGAGCATGCACAATGTCGGCACTAGTACAGTGTATATCCACCTTTCGCAGCAATGCAGGCTGCTATTCTCCCATGGAGACGATCGTAGAGATGCTGGATGTAGTCCTGTGGAACGACTTGCCATGCCATTTCCACCTGGCGCCTCAGTTGGACCAGCGGTCGTGCTGGACGTGCAGACCGCGTGAGACGACGCTTCATCCAGTCCCAAACATGCTCAATGGGCGACAGATCCGGAGATCTTGCTGGCCAGGGTAGTTGACTTACACCTCCTAGAGCACGTTGGGTGGCACGGGATACATGCGGACGTGCATTGTCCTGTTGGAACAGCAAGTTCCCTTGCCGGTCTAGGAATGGTAGAACGATGGGTTCGATGACGGTTTGGATGTACCGTGCACTATTCAGTGGCCCCTCGACGATCACCAGTGGTGTACGGCCAGTGTAGGAGATCGCTCCCCACACCATGATGCCGGGTGTTGGCCCTGTGTGCCTCGGTCGTATGCAGTCCTGATTGTGGCGCTCACCTGCACGGCGCCAAACACGCATACGGCCATCATTGGCAACAAGGCAGAAGCGACTCTCATCGCTGAAGACGACACGTCTCCATTCGTCCCTCCATTCACGCCTGTCGCGACACCACTGGAGGCGGGCTGCACGATGTTGGGGCGTGAGCGGAAGACGGCCTAACGGTGTGCGGGACCGTAGCCCAGCTTCATGGAGACGGTTGCGAATGGTCCTCGCCGATACCCCAGGAGCAACAGTGTCCCTAATTTGCTGGGAAGTGGCGGTGCGGTCCCCTACGGCACTGCGTAGGATCCTACGGTCTTGGCGTGCATCCGTGCGTCGCTGCGGTCCGGTCCCAGGTCGACGGGCACGTGCACCTTCCGCCGACCACTGGCGACAACATCGATGTACTGTGGAGACCTCACGCCCCACGTGCTGAGCAATTCGGCGGTACGTCCACCCGGCCTCCCGCATGCCCACTATACGCCCTCGCTCAAAGTCCGTCAACTGCACATACGGTTCACGTCCACGCTGTCGCGGCATGCTACCAGTGTTAAAGACTGCGATGGAGCTCCGTATGCCACGGCAAACTGGCTGACACTGACGGCGGCTGTGCACAAATGCTGCGCAGCTAGCGCCATTCGACGGCCAACACCGCGGTTCCTGGTGTGTTCGCTGTGCCGTGCGTGTGATCATTGCTTGTACAGCCCTCTCGCAGTGTCCGGAGCAAGCATGGTGGGTCTGACACACCGGTGTCGATGTGTTCTTTTTTCCATTTCCAGGAGTGTATTAATGAAATGACAAAAATTATTATAATATTATTTAACCTCAGTCTGAATAGAGTCTTCTCTGCGCTCCTTACTTTCCATTATCGTATTGGGAATCCATCAGTATCAAACGCTGAAAAAAATAGTTGACAGATTAAATATGGAGATACTAGGAACACCTACGTTTAAGGAGTTCGGAATCTAATATTCTGGAAATCGCTTTATACGCGGGAGTTACGACTCTTTTGGAGACCGAAATTGTCTGTAGAAATCAGATTTTGCAAACAACATTCGTCTGAAACCCTACTCTCTCTGGTTGACCAAACGACAGTAGATCCCGCGTTCCGGAGATGTTCGATGTTCCACAGTGCCGCAGTTGGATATCTCCAGTAAGAAAACACGAGCACACGAAATATCAAACGACTTTGCGATTTGGTAGACGATTTCTTAGCAAACAGAAAGAAGCGGCTCCTTCATAATGAACAGAAGCCTTGAGACGACAAAGTAACATAGGCAATATACCAAGGCACTGTTGTGAGATCATTACAATTCACAATATACACTGACGAACCTATATGTTATGACCACCGCCCGCCTGCGTGGTTGAATTCCACCTGGCGACGTTAAGGACACGTGTCAAGGTAAAGAAAGTATATAAGTGGATCAGAGGCGAATGGGGAGACATTCTACAGTTGATACGGTCCACCGACATAAGTGAATTACACTGAAGAGACAACGAAACTGGTATGCCTGCCTAATATAATGTAGAGCCCCCGCGGGCATACTGAAGTGCCGCAACACGACATAGCATGGGCTCCACTAACGTCTGAAGTATTGCTAGAGGGAACTGACACCATGAATCCTGCAGGGCTGTCCATAAATCCGTAAGAGTACGAGGGAGTCGAGATCTCTTCTGAACTGCACATTGCAAGGCACCCCAGATATGCACAATAATGTTCATGCCTGGGGAGTTTGGCGGCCAGCGAAAGTGTTTAAACTCGGAAGAAGGTTCCTGGAGCCCTCTGTAACAATTGTCGATATGTGGAGTGTCACATTGTCCTGTTGGAATTGCCAGAGTCCATCGGAATGTACAATAGACATGAATGGATGTAACAATCAGACAGGATGCTTACGTATGTGTCACGTATCAGAGTCGTATCTAGACGTGTCAGGGGTCCCATATCACTCCAATGTACACGCCCCATACTATTACAGAGCCTCCACCAGCTTGGATAGTCCCCTGCTCACATGCAGGGTCCATGGATTCATGAGGTTGTCTCCACACCCGTAAACGTCCAGCCGCTCGATACAATTTGAAACGAGACTCGTCCGACCAGGCAACATTTTTCCAGTCATCAATAAACGAATGTCGGTGTTGACGGCCCCAGTCGAGGCGTAAAGGTTTGTGTCGTGCAGTCATCAAGGGCACACGAGTGCGCCTTCGGCTCGGAAAGCCCATATCGATGATATTTCGTTGAATGGTTGGCACGCTGACACTTGTTGATGGCCAGGCATTGAAATCTGCAGCAATTTGCGGAAGGGTTCCACTTGTGTCACGAGGAACGATTCTCTTCAGTTGTCGTTGATCTCGTTCTTGCAGGATGTTCTTCCGGTCGCAACGATGTTGGATATTTGACGTGCTACCGGATTCCTCATATTTACGGTACACTTGTGAAATGGTCGTATGGGAAAATCGCTACTTCATCAATATCTGGGAGATGCTGTGTCCCATCGCTCGTGCGCCGGCTATAGCAGCACATTGGAACTCAGATCTTGATAACCTGCCACTGCAGCAGCAGTAACGGATCTAACAACTGCACCACACACTTGCTGTCTTATAGAGGCGTTGCCGACTGCAGTGCCGTATTATGCCTGTTTACATATCTCTGTATTTGAATACGTATGCTTATACCAGTTTCTTTGGAGCTTCAATGTATATAAAGAGCAGATATCTAAGGCCCGGTGCCTGGGAACAAGGAACTCGGAAACAGCGAAGTTGATACGATTTTCGCGTGCTACTGACGCCAGCATCTGTGGAAACTGATTGAAGGACAGTGAAACCACCATCAGGTGACATGATGGTGGATGTCCACACCTCATCCCACAACGTGGAGGTCGGAAGTCTACCCGCTATTTAAAGAAGGATAGGCGGCGATCTGTGGCAGATCTGACGCTAGAGTACAATATTGGTGCTGGCACGAGAATTTCAGAACACACCGTTCAGCGCATGTTGTTGAACAGGAGGCTCTGCAGTATCCGGCCTCTGTGTTACGTGTCTGTAATGCAGTGGTTTCCATTGCATTCTGTATCCTAGTGCCGTTGACCACTGCTGATTGTTTCGCCTTTTAGGGGCAGTTTCCCACCACAAGGGAAAGAGAGGCTCCTTGTGGTATACCGGCGATGCGACTCTGAAAGCTTGCCAGAGAGTGTATAGCGTGACCTCAGCCACTAGGCACTACGAGCGCTAGCGACGCGTAAAATAGAATGCCTACAGAAATATTTATACGCATCGAACAAGAACAACGGAGGTTAATAACAGGAACTGATCATCTCTGAACGAATACGAAAATATTGCAATTGATGTAGTATCTGGTCTTACGTTAAATCAGTAAGTGGCTTGAAACAGCATATCCAGACACTCCGGGATGGTAATGGCATTGAAACAGAGGATGACACGCGTAAAGCTGAAACACTAATCAGCTTTTTCCAAAGTTGTTTCACAGAGGAAGAGCCGGTCGTGGTGGCCGTGCGGTTCTAGGCGCTGCAGTTCGGAACCGCGGGACTGCTACGGTCGCAGGTTCGAATCCTGCCTCGGGCATGGATGTATGTGATGTCCTTAGGTTAGTTAGGTTTAAGTAGTTTTAAGTCTAGGGGACTGATGACCTCAGATGTTAAGTCCCATAGTGCTGAGAACCATTTGAACCATTTGAGGCTCTGCAGTAGATGTGTTCCGATGTTGTCCCAAAGACACCGTCAATAACGATCCAAGCGGGCACGGTATAATCTAAATTGTAACGTGGCTGTGCGGAAACGTGTCACCTGGCCGGATGAATCTTGTGTCTTACTACACCAGGTCGATGGTAACGTCCAGATACGTCATCATCCCGGCTGATCGAAACATGCACCAGCCTCGGTCGTAGGTCAGTGTGGACAGTGTTACGCTGTCCGGAAATTCGCCTGGGCGTCCATGGGACCTATGGTATTAACATACTGTGTGATCAAGAGTATCCGGACATCGACAAAAACATACGTTTTTTATATTAGGTTCAAAAATGGTTCAAATGGCTCTGAGCACTATGGGACTTAACTGCTGTGGTCATAAGTCCCCTAGAACTTAGAACTACTTAAACCTAACTAACCTAAGGACAGCACACAACACCCAGCCATCACGAGGCAGAGAAAATCCCTGACCCCGCCGGGAATCGAACCCGGGAACCCGGGCGTGGGAACCGAGAACGCTACCGCACGACCACGAGATGCGGGCTTTTATATTAGGTGCATTCTGCTGCCACCAACTACCCGGTACTCCATACGAGACACCTCAGTAGTCATTAGACATCGTGAGAAAGCAGAATGTCCGCAGCTCGTGGTCGTGCGGTAGCGTTCTCGCTTCCCGCGCCCGGGTTCCCGGGTTCGATTCCCGGCGGGGTCAGGGATTTTCTCTGCCTCGTGATGACTGTGTGTTGTGTGATGTCTTTAGGTTGGTTAGGTTTAAGTAGTTCTAAGTTCTAGGGGACTGATGACCATAGATGTTAAGTCCCATAGTGCTCAGAGCCAGCCAAAGCAGAATGGGGCTCTCCGCGGAACTCACGGTCTTCGAACGTGGTCAGGCCAGTGGGTGTCACTTGTGTCATACGTCTCTACGCGAGATTTACACACTCCTAAACATCCCTAGGTTCACTGTCTCCGATGCGATAGTGAAATACGAGGGTCACTCTAAAAGAAATGCACGCTATTTTTGTAAAAATACAGTTTTCATTCTGCATGTATGAAAGATAGTGTGTAGATACATCCTTCCCGCTTGTTTTCAAACTTAGTTCAACCCGTTCCCGTGAGTGGCGCCGTCACAGCATGTCTTCAAGATGGCTGCTACACTTGACGTTCGTCAGAAGCAACGTGCTGTCATAGAATTCCTATGCTGTGAAAACGAGACAGTGGGAAACATCCACAAGATGTTGAAAAAGGTGTATGGAGATGCTGCTGTCGATCGCAGAACAGTTAGTCGGTGGGCAAGCAGGTTACGTGATGAAAGCGGGCACGGCAGTATTAAGGATTCTCCTCGCAGCGGCAGGCCTCGTACTGCATGCACTCCAGAAATTGTGCAGAGAGTTAACGAATTGGTGACTGCTGACAGACGCATCACAGTGAACGAATTGTCACGCTACGTTGGGATAGGGGAAGGAAGTGTTTGCAGAATACCGAAAGTGTTGGCGTTAAAAAAGGTTTGTGCCGGGTGGGTTCCCAGGATGTTGACAGTGGCTCACAAAGAAGCAAGAAAAACAGTATTCAGCGAACTTTTGGAACAGTACGGGAATGGTGGAGTTGAGTTGCTTGAAAGAATTGTGACAGGTGATGAAACATGGCTCCATCGTTTTTCGCCAGAGACGAAGAGGCAATCAATGGAGTGGCATCATGCAAATTCACCCAAGAAAAAAAGATTCTGCTGGAAATGGCTACGGTGTTTTTCGATTCCGAAGGACTCTTGCTTGTGGACACCATGCGAAGTGGAACCACCGTAAATTCTGATGCATACGTGACAAAAGCAGGATGTTTTGCTGTTGCACGACGATGCACGGCCACAGGTCAGTCAAAAAACCATTGAAGCGATCACCAAACTCGGATGGACAACACTGAAACACCTGCCTTACAGTCCTGACCTGGCTCCATGTGACTATCATTTCTTTGGGAAACTGAAAGACTCTCTTCGTGGAACAAAGTTTGAAGATGACGACTCCCTTGTGCACGCTGCCAAACAGTGGCTCCAACAGGTTGGTCCAGAATTTTACCGTGCGGGTATACGGGCGCTGGTTCCAAGGTGGCGTATAGCAGTTGAGAAGGATGGAAATCATGTGGAGAAATGAAAATATTGTTCCTAAAGGATGTATCTGCACACTGTAAAACTTTCAAACATGTAGAATAAAAGATGGAGTTAAAAATAAATAGTGTGCTTTTCTTTTGGAGTGACCCTCATAGAAATGTGAAGGAACACGTACAGCACAAAGCGTACAGGCCGACCTCGTCTGTTGACTGAGAGTGACCGCCGACGGTTGAAGAGGGTGGTAATGTGTAATAGGCAGACATCTACCCAGAAAATCACACAGAAATTTCAAACTGAATCAGGATCCACTGTAAGTACTTTGACAGCTAGGCGGGAGGTGAGAAAACTTGGATTTCATGGTCGAGTGTCTGCTCATAAGCCACTCATCACGCCGGTAAATGCCAAACGACCCATCGCTTGGTGTAAGGAGCGTAAACATTGGACCATTGAACAGTGGAAAAACGTTGTGTGGAGTGACTAATCACGGTACACAATGTAGTGATCCGATGGCAGGGTGTGGGTATGGCGAATGCCCGGTGATCGTCATCTGTCAGAGTGTGTAGTGCCAATAGTGTAATTTGGAAGCGGTGGTGTTAGGGCTTGCATCCCTTATTGTTTTGCGTGGCACTGTCACAGCACAGGCCTGTATTGACTTTCTTGCTTCCCACTGTTGAAGAGCTACTCGGGGATGATCACTGCATCTTTCAACACGATGGAGCACCTCTTCATAATGCACAGTCTGTGGAGGAGTCGTTACACGACAATAGCATCCCTGTAATGGACTGGCCTGCACAGAGTCCTGACATGACTCATATAGAACATCTTTGGGATGTTTTGGAAAGCCGACTTCGTATCAGGCCTCACCGACCGACATCGATACATCCTCTCAGTGCAACATTCCGTGAAGAATGGGCTGCCATTCCCCAAGAAACCTTCCAGCACCTGATTGAACGTATGCCTGTGAGAGTGGAAGTTGTCATCAAGGCTAAGGGTGGGGCAACGCCATATTGAATTCCAGCATTACCGATGGAGGGCGCCACGAACTTGTAAGTCATTTTCGGCCAGGTGCCTGGATACTTTTGATCACATAGTGTAAATGCACGATGATATCTGCGGGTTACCCGAACACTATTGCGGATTATTTGCATACCTTCATGCTTGATGTCTTTCCCGACAGCGGCGGTGTCTTCCAGCAGGATAACTGCCCGCGACACAAGTTCCGAATTGTTGCACAGTGGTTTGAAGAGTACGAAAGTAAACTCATGTCGAGGTCTTGCCTCCCAAATTAGCGTGATCTGAAACTGGCATATGAGATGCTACCTGGCGCCAGCTCCGCGCTCACAAGCCAGCAATCCCTAATTTAAGGGAACTGCGTGACCTGTGCCGAGACATTTTGCGCCACATACTTCAAGAAAACTAGAAAGAACTTGTCGAATCCATGCCACGGAGAATCGCTGCTGTACTCATTTCCAAAGGTGGAGCAGCTCGCTATTATACAGGTGAAATGAAATGTCGTGTGACTAGGGCCTCCTGTCGGTAGACCGTTCACCAGGTGCAAGTCTTTCGATTTGGCGCCACTTCGGCGATTTGCGCGTCGATTGGGATGAAATGAAAATGATTAGGACAACACAACACCCAGTCCCTGAGCGGAGATCTCCGACCCAGCCGGGTCCTTAGGATTGACATGCTGTCGCGCTGACCATTCAACTACCGGGGGCGGACATTCAACAGGTGATCATCATGTTTTGGCTCGTCATTGTATGTAACTCCTTTACATAGCAAATACTCTTGCTTACACACACACGGTATCACTTAATCAAGTAACGCGTATTATTCCAATTGTAAACCCACATGCTGAGTTGGGCATGACGTACTTGAACAACGCGTGATAACAAACACAAAGTACGAATGGCGATCAATAAGTAATACTACAGATTTTTTTTCTCGGCCAGTTTTGTTCGAAAAAATGAGGTATTTGTGTGGGACATCGTGGAGTACTCCCTCTTCAGCCCCTACAGTTTCGTGACGTTCCGACAGGTGGTGGCGCTAGACATAGCCTTGAAAATGGCGTTTGTAACGGAGGTGCGTTCCAAGCAGAGAGCTGTAATTTTCTTTTCGCGGACCACCAGAGCATCGTAGATATTCGTAGGTGCTTGCAGAAAGTCTGCGGAGACCTGGCAGTGAACGAAAGCACTGTGAGTCGTTGTGCGAGGTGTCTGACCTCATAAAAACAAGGTCGCGTAGACTTGTCCGATGTCCCGCGTGCCGGTTGGCTGCACACAGCTAACTCCTGAATTGTTGAAAGGTCAGGACACTTTCTTCCAGGTGACCGACGGTTCACAATCAAACACATCGCCGCACAACTGGACGTCTATGATGGTAATTCTGATACGTCGTCCACCAGTTGTGGTACTCAAATGAGAGTGCCCGCTGTATTCCTCGCTGCGTAACACAAGACCGTAAAGAGTAACGACGGACGGTCTGTGCGGTGTTGCTTGCACCTTACGAGTCTCATCGTGACACTTTTTTGTCGAACATCGTCACAGGCGATGAAACATAGGGTCATGACTTCGGAAACAATCCATGGAGTGGCGCCACAACACCTCTCCTCCGAAGAAAAAGTTCTTTGCCGCACCCTCAACTAGTAAAGCTATGGCGACGGTATTATTCCGTTTGATGACCTCCCTGATGGTGCAAAGATGAACTCTGAAGTGTATTGTGCTACTCTCAGGAAATGCCTTGAGCGTGTTCGCCGTCGCAAAAATGAAAACGAACTCCTCGTTCTCCATGACAACGCAAGGCCTCATACAAATCTGAGCATCCGCGAGGAGCTCACAGGACTTCACTGGACTCTTCTTCCTCAGACCTCCAACTTTCCGATTTCATCTGTTTGGCCCAGTGAACGATGGTCTCCGCAGAAAGCAGTACGTGAATGATGGCGAGGTCATTGATGCAGCAAGACGCTGGTCTCGACGTGACCAACAGAGAGGTAGGTCTACCACGCGGGGATACAGGCCGTCCCTGTAAGTCGGCGTAAGGCCGTCACGTTGGATGGAGATTATGTTGGAAAATAGGGTTTTGTAGCAACAAGAGTGGGCAGTAATATGGTGCAGTGTAATCCTGAATAAAACCAATCTGCTTTCATAAAAAAAGGTGTGGCAGTACTTATTGAACATCCCTCATACTGTCCACCCCTGGTAGCTGAGTGGTCAGCGCGTCGGAATGTCATGCCTAACGGCCCGGCTTCGATTCCCGGCTGGGTCGGAGACTTTCTCCGCTCAGGGACTGGGTGTTGTGTTGTCCTTATCATCATCATTTCATCCCCATCGACACGCAGGTCGCCGGAATGGCGTCAACTCAAAAGACTTGCACCAGGCCAACGGTCTACCCGACGGGAGGCCCTAGCCATACGGCACTTATATTTTATCCCTCATATTAAAACATATAGTTTCAAATTAAAGGGTGTATCGCAATTAATAACGAAAACTGATACTGGTGAAAGTATATGATAATAGAATGAAAAACGTTTCAGCAGACACCGTTCTGCAATGAGTCATTTGCGAGATAACTGCAAATGTGTTTCTGTGAGCCGCCAACGATTTTACTTGGGGTGTTAAAAATGATTCGCACCACATTTTTTTTTGTGTGCGCAGGAAAAATTTATTGAACAAACGAATACAGGTTATATAAAAAGTTTTCTGTGCACTTTTGCCATCGTTCTGTCAGCTTCCGTATTTGCATGGCAAGTCGTTCTTTGGAAGTATATCGACGGCGCTGGTGGACAGCTGCATGAAGTTCATCATTGGTGGTGAACTTCTTACACGGCATGACCTCTGTAATGGCGTCGAATACGGCATAGTCGCTAGGAACCAGAAAGATAGGGAGGATGTGGTAGCAAGGTAACTCTGAGTCAATGGTCTGGCTGGCGTGTGGCCGTGCATTGTGTGTTGGAGCAGAGCGCCACTACCCCATTTTCCGCGGCGGCACTGTTGAACCCGTCGCCAGAGTTGGTGCAGTGAACTGCAGCACCAGTAACTGTCGAGGATTACTGTTTGTTTCTGCTCGACTAGTCACGGCTTTGACTTCTTGGGACGAGGGTTGTCAGTGTGCTTCCGCTCCAGAGACTGGCATTTCTTTTCTGGAGTGTCGTGGAACGGCCGTGACTCATTGACGGTGACCAGACGCTCAAAGAACTCTGCTGGATCTGCACTGTACTGTTGCATCAACTGTTGGCATACTTCGAGGGATTTTTGTTTTTGTGTGGTGGTGAGAGAATGGGGCACACATTGCGCGCACACCTTTTTCATCTTTAAATCATCATCATCTATGCTGGTGTCGAGGGTTCCCCGTGATAGACATGTTGCCTTCTCTGGTTCTTCAATCGTGTTTCGCCTTTACCCCATTATCAAGTCATTGACACGCCGGGCACTGTTTGGACACTGTGAAGTTGCTGGACGCCCAGTGCTTTTGCGTTTTCCAGCACAGTCCCTGTCGTCTCTGAACTCTGGTTCCCAACGAAACACGGATCGGCGACTTGGTGCTGTTTCTCCACCTATGGTGAAACGTCCCCTTTGAACAATTCTACACGAGACTGTGCTTAACCTGACACACAATATTTTGTTAGCGCAACGCAATCTGACTTTCAAAATTCCCTACTAAAGAATGGCCCTGACTAACATTAAACTATACCTTTCACAAATCACTTACCTCACAAAAATCTTCGCTGCTCAAGCTACTGCAATACAGCGAGCGCCACTACTGCCAGCTAAATAAAAGATTCAAACTACTGAAGGCACTAACTACTGATAGGGATAGTTAGCAAATGAAAGATATTAATAGAGAACAAACAATGTATTTACCTTGATATCATCATATATAAATATATCAGTTCATGAAAAATTACAAAACTCTGCCATCTCTCTCCCCACATCCACCACTGCCGGCGGCTCACCTCCAACTGCGCAACGCTACGCGCTGTTCACAGCCAGCTGCCTAACACTACAATGGCGAGTATTACAACAATGCAAAGCAGACACAGACTGCCCACAGCACAGCCAGTGATTGTCATACAGAGGTGGCGTTACCAATAAAAAACCTAAACAGCCTACTTACATAGAGAAAACATAAACAGCCTACTTACATAGCCCCCATGCTCCCCACAAAAATTTTTACAAATGGTGTTGGGCACTGGCCAATACAGATTTGACAAAAATTTTTCAAAATTACAGTAACAAAGATATAAAATGCACACACTTATTGATACAACGTTGGTCAAAAGCTCAAATTTTCTCACAGTCCCTAAAGACAGTCCTAATCGTACATAACAGGAGAATAGCAGTGTTTGTCTCAAAGTCTGAGCAGTAAAAGAAAATGCACACGGAAGTAGTGGATTTCCATGCAGTCTTGAAGAAGTAGTGTTGTCCTTCCAATGGAAAGACAGTGCTGACTCTCGACATGCTGACAGGTAATGGGCCACAACAGAGCAAACCCACAGCAGAGTCATTCGAAGTTTGGAAGAATATTGGTAGGTAGGTCATCACAGAGCAGACACACTGGAGTCCTGGTAGAGATTGTGGTATTGGTGGGCCACCAGAGGTGCAGACCCACTGCAGTCCTTGTAGAAATAATGGCGTTGGTGGGTCATCATAGATGCAGACCCACTGTAGTCCTTGCAGAGATAATGGTAATGGTGGGCCACCAGAGGTGCAGACCCACTGTAGTCCTTGTAGAGATGACCAGCAGCCATCAGCAGCCATCTGTTGCGATTGTGCAGGTGCACATTCACCATCGAAGAGTCTTGCGGAGAATATAGCAAGTCTATAAACCACCACTTGTGCACTCACAAAGTTTTTGGAATTGTCCTTAGAACGAGCAATGCTGTTATCCAGTCCCTTGCTGAATCATTAACACACATGCAAACACTATCAGTCCCTACTTCTCACATATTGTCCATATACTATGACCAACAGAAACGTGTGCAGTGAAATGTAACTTAATTGGAAGAACTGGTAACTATTACAATTTGATAACAGAAAAATACAATAACAAAGGTACAAAATACATCATTAAAAACATAATAATACAGATAACATCTGTAGTACAGGCTTTACAAAAGAATCGAACTAACATATACATCAGTGGAATTATGACATGAGTACATACATAAAAGATCACAATAATTTTTGAAACATCAACTTCACACATGAGCATTAAACAGAATAAATAATGTGTAAGCATATTTATAAGGTAAATAACATATTATTAATGCCAATTGTATTTGAGGATAAAAGTATTCCTCATCATAGTGAATGTAGCTTAAAATTAAAAGAAGAAAAAAATTCTATGAAATTACACAGAGACAGGAAGAAAACAAATACACAAGGGTACACACACACATAGTGGGATAACACCAATAGGAAAGGACAGGGTTCGTTTTCAGTGTAACATTTGGTACTGCAGTCCAACCCAAAACTTCATATATCTTTCTTCTTATTTCATCCTTTGTTTCCACCAAAAAAAAATTCTAACTAAGCATGCTTTCTGTGTTTATATGTTCACACATCTCTTACCTCATTTTTATTTTCCATTATCTTACCTCATCATTTATTTCCAAGAAAATCCTACCTAAACCTGTTTTCTCAATGCATTTCTTCCAATTCATCGCAACTCATTCTCTTAGAGGCTACCCCCTCTTAAGCTAACTTAAATCTACTGAGCTCAGATGCTAAACTAAAGGACGAGGCAATGCAGCAGCACAAAACATGTAACACAAACAGCAATGACCAAAAAAATGCAGAGTGCAAAGCAAGCAGCAGTAAATCTAATTTACAGATAAAATGCAAAATTACAACTAATATGAGCCAATGTGCAGCAACATGAAAAATCAATGAGTAGTAAAATTGGCTTAGCAGAGTAATGTAATGTGAAATTTAGTAGCACTATGCCTGGCAAACAGCAACAGCAAATGCAATAACTTATATCTAAACATGACATAGCTCAAGCAGAAAAAATATTACAGTAAAAACAACAATGCAGATAAGGGAAATGTATAATCACATCTTAATGTCTAAGTAATTAAAGTGGTGCACCACAACAACTGATTGTAAAAAGAAATATTACCATGTACTTGAAAAGAAAATTATAGATGCAGTTACTGGTATTAGTCCCTTCTTATTGTTCTTTCCTTTCCAAGTGCTCCTTTTTTAAAGAATGTGGATCATAAAATAATTATTTAATAGATCTGTTGACAGAAAGTGTTCACATTAGCAAATGCATTTTATTTTATAAAAGCAATGCTGCAACACAGCTGGAAACCAGATGTCAAATGAAATAAGCAACTACGAAAAGCAAAGTATAAAAATATCATTCAGTAGTCATGTGACATTTCATAAGTTAGTAGCTCTCAACTCTCGTAGAAAGACGCTTGTCGTAATCAGGTGTGCAGATGTACGAATATTTCCCATCAATTAATAAGCATTTCAGTAATTAGCACAAAGTGCGAGTAATCATATGTTTTCAAGTAACGAGGGTGTCGCATTAGCGATGAAAGGCACACCCTAATGGCTTGTTCTCCAGGTGTTTGACACGTCCCACGTCCCCTTTTTTTTTCTACCTGTGCCGCTGAAAAGGGCTCGCAATAATGGCTTTTTCTCCAGGCGTCTGACACAGCTGGGTGCCCGCGACGAATTACGTGCAGGTGGTCACTTAACTTTCGTACGGAAATATTTACGACAGCAGTTTCTGCTACCGTTGCAGTCTCATTTAACAATATTTCACAGGTCAAGAATTAGCGTTGCAAATCTGTAGAAACAAAATCCTATAAATATAAGTGTCCAAAAAAAAAATATTCGTCAGCATTGTGATACAGTCACACATTTCATAACTCTTAAAGTACGTTTCTTGGTTTCCAACATCCTTTTCATAAATCAGAGTCCCTAAACACTACTCATTATTCCTTACCTCATTATACATATACATATTCGTCGACACTTCTTCAATATTTCATCGTGAGAAATACGTAGCATAATAAACATTCCTCAACAACATAATACACATCGTCGTCGTAATAATAACATCATAACACTTCAGTCAAATCTCAAAATCGTCGTAACTTCCTCCAATAATTTCTAAGCCTAAAAAAATTCTTTGCTCATGTCAAAAGTGTCAGCTGCCTCAAACGTACTTTAAAAATCATGATCTCATACCAAATATATCATTCAAAGCTCTCATAGTATCACAGTGATTCCGAAAAAATATGAACAGTTTACAAAGTACAGACAAAATACAGTTTCATAAGTGTGAAGTTATCCAACTGTGTAATTGCGTAAACATGTGTCACTGATGTAGTAAAAAAATGTTTATCTCTCAGTTAAATGATCAGATAGCTGTGTAATTCTGTGTTTTAGAGAAATATGGTACCGATGTGTAAAGTTGTATAAGCAAATACCATATTAGCTAGGGCTCCTTGTGCTTGCCAAACACATGGTACACAAAGTAAGCGTGTACCCCCCTGAGGATTAATGTAATTATACCCTCAGGTGTTACAGATTACAGCAATGAAATGAAATATATCACGGAAAACTTTCTTTGTAATTCAAAAATCTTTAAAAATAAATGTTTTAAGTATAAAATTGATCACTCAAATGCGTGTCCTGTAGCGCTAAATGCGCGTCTTGCTGTAACATAATCTCTGTGGAAGTGTCGTAGTTATCGTCCTCCGAAAGCTAAGTTCTGCAGAAGCCAATGTACTTACCTCATGATAAACAAAAGTGAAATGCTTTGCGTATAGATATCGTAGTTATTATGCTTATTGGCGTGATGAAGAAAGTACTGTACAGTAACGTAATGTTGTGCCACGAAAAAGGCTGTCTCATTGTTGCTATACCACAAAAGTTACTACTAAAACATGTTTTTCTTTCCAGAAGAATTCAGAAAACTGTGCAGATATAAAACAGATACACCGCAAAAGCAACATTGTAAATTGTCACTCATTAGTAGCGTCGTGATAAAAATCGTGTAGCTGTCACATAAACTAACCTCTGTGTCATCTGGTATCTCTCAGAAAGCACTTTAAATTCAGAATGTATTTTCAAATAAACCAAAATGTTGCATTAAAATCTCATTAGCAGTACTGGTAAATGTTCTAAGTATGTGAGCCTTATAGTCCTTACGTAATCGTGCAACAAACAAGCAAGAATGTACACACACAATAACACTGTGACGTCTGTTTACTATAACAATGCATTCGTCATTTCTGTTTAAATAAGTTCTCTTGGTTCTTGATTGGATATTTAACTTCAAACATTGTTGCATGGTAACAGTTTCTAAAGCATACTAGTAACGTGAAGTGAAACGTTTTATGGCAAAGACAAAGTTAAAAGGCAGATTATTTGTCAATAAATGGTTTTACATGAGAAATGTGGTGTAAACCTTTACTCTTCCTAGTACGCAGAGTTTCAACTTCAACGCAATTATCATGTGGTATACGTCGGATTCTGTAAGGTCCATTGTAAACTAGAAAGAATTTGTGACTCAAGTGTTTCTTCTTATGTGACAATGAATGAGCTTTAATGAGAACCTTCTGACCAATATACAATTTCTTTGCATTTGCTTTACCGTGTAGTTTTCTCCTTTTGTCTGCTGCAGATTTTATATTTTTAAGAGCCAAATCAATTATGTCTTTGTGTCGAAGTTTACGTGTATTTGGGAAAGGTACAAGCTCTCTGATTCTGTTCGGTGGTTCTTCATTCTTCAATACAAGAGTAGGTGGTAAAGCAGTGGAATCATGAGGCATTTCATTCAGCACGTTTTGAAATAAGTGTAAATATCTGTCCCAATGCTGATGCTTTCTGTGACAATAAAGCCTGCAAAGCTTATTGATTTCTTTCATAATCCGTTCGGAGGGGTTACAATGTGGTGAGTACAATGAAATAAAAACAGGTTTGATTTTATGGTTGCGAAGCATGCGTGACCAAACAGCAGATCTAAATTGCGGTCCGTTATCTGAAATGACTTTAGCAACGTGGCCGACTTCACGTAAGAAATTTTTAACAAAGGCGTTGGATACAGACCGTCCAGTGGCTTTACGTAACGGTGTGAAAGAAACAAATTTTGAAGTAAGTTCAACAGCGACTAGAACGTACGAAAATCCATTGGATGTTCTGACAAGCGGTCCCAAGAGATCAACAGCAGCAAATTCTTTTAATTTAGAAGGAATAATAGGAAACAACGGAGCACGATGTGAGACAGTAGATGGTTTCGCCTTTTGACAAAGTTTACAAATAGACAAGACTCTTCGAATTCTTTTTTCCATATTGTTAAAATAACAAGTCGTTCGAAGAATATGATAACATTTTCGTGGACCAAAATGTGCATAGCTGAAATGAATGTACCAAATGAGCTTATTAACAAAATCGTCTGGAATGCAAAGTACCCATAGCTTGTCATCAACAGTGCAGCGTTTGAAGAGTATGTTGTTTCTAACCAGGTAATAATGCCGAATCTGTGTGTGTGTCTTTTCATGCCATTTGCTCTTGATGTCTTTCCAAATCGGATCTTTATCTTGTTCATGAGCAATGTCCTTTAAAGATGTGGTGATGAAGTTTTCAAAGGCGACTTTCTGAATGTAAAGAATACTGAAATTTTTCTCGAGGTTGCCTTCTGTGGTACTTTTCTCAAGCCCAGCCGGTGCGCGTGACAGTGCGTCCGCAACAATGTTCTCCTTGCCGGGAATGTAGACTATTGTGAAGCGGAATTCTTGCAGAAACAATGCCCAACGTTTTAACCTGTCATGATTTAATTTTGAAGACATAAGAAATTGTAATGCACGATGATCACTGTATACTTTTACGTGCTTACCAGAAAGAAAGAAACGGAATTTGTTAAATGCCCAAACGATAGCTAAAGCTTCTAATTCAGTAACGGAATAATTTTTTTCAGATTTTGTTAGCACTCGGCTAGCAAAAGCAATGGTTTTCTGAACGGTAGTGTCATTTTCTATGGCTTCTTGAAATAAATGGGCACCAAGACCGACTTTAGAAGAATCCGTGCTAAGGCAGAAATCTTGTGACAGATCTGGATGAGCTAGTATTGGCGCGTTAAGTAGCGATTCTTTCAAAGAATTGAATTCCAACTGTGCTTGTTCGTCCCAGTTCCAAATAGTATTTTTTCCAGTGAGAGAACAAAGTTTTGGTGTAACAAGAATTTGCATATTCAGAAAACGACGGTAAAAATTTACGAGACCTAGAAAACTGCGGACTTGTCTTTTTGTGGATGGAACTGGAATGGCTCTGATTGCTTCTAACTTTTCAGGATCCGGCTGAATGCCTTCAGAAGAAATAATATGTCCCAAAAACTTCACCTTTGTCCTACCGAATTCAGACTTTTCCAAGTTAACTGTAATTCCAGATTCTGCAAAAATATGTAACACGCTGTTGAGGATGCGATTGTGTTGTTCCCATGAGGCTTCTGCTATCAGAATATCGTCCACATATAAGGTGATGTGACGTTTTAAGAACTCAGGTAATATGGAATTTAGCCCGCGAATGAATGCTGCTGAAGAAATGTTCAAACCAAAGGGAAGTTTCCGAAACTGATAACAAACGCCGAAACAAAGGAAAGCTGTGTATTTTCTGCATTCTGGATGAAGTTCGATCTGATAAAAGCTGGATCTGAGATCAATGGAAGACAACACTTTTACACCATTAAAATTTTGAAGAAGTTCTTCCATCGTCTGCGGCCTGTCTGTTTCAGGAATAATGATAGTATTGATTTGTCTCGAATCTAAGACAAGTCTGATCGATCCATTTTTCTTTTCAACAACATGTAATGGATTGTTGTATGAGCTTACTGCAGGCTCAATAATGCCCTCGTCAAGCATAGATTGTATTTCTGTTCTAACACGGTCCCTATAATGTGCTGGAATTACATATGGTCTAACACAAAATTTAGTATGCTCACGAACACGAAATTGGTATTGAAATCCCTTGATTGTTCCTGTTTTATGAGTAAAAACTGTGGAATGTGCTTGTAAAATCTCAAAAAGGTCCTGCCTATCAGTGTCATCACAATTCTCAATTGTTTGAATTTTATTCTGAATTAACTTATTAATGCCAAATGCGCCGTCGATATCATCCCTGTCAGTACTTGCAGAGTGATTGTTAGTGTCTAGTTCCGTAGAAAAGTCCGAACTGTTGTCTAACAGAAGGTAAAGCCGATTAATTTCCTCGTCATGGTTTGAGAGCCAGTCTTCAAATTTCAAAGCTATTGACTTACCTTCTTTCTCTAAACTTATTTCAGCATCGTGAAAGCTTAAGATTGCTTTGTATTCATTCAAAAAGTCTACTCCCAATATAATTTCCGTCGACAATAATGGAACAATAAGAAAGTTTATAGAGAAGCTGTGGCTTTGACAAAAGAATTCTAAATTGGTTTGCTGGCGTACATCTACACTTTTTCCAAAAATTGCACCTTGTAATTTAATCTTACGTAACGGAAGTGTAGGGCAATCGTTCGATTTGTTACATTTGCTAAAGGCTGTTTCACTAATTACTGAGATGGGACAGCCAGAGTCAAGTACTGCCGTAAATTTTACGTCATTTACTGTAATGTGAATCACAGGATATGCAATATTGTTATGTTTTATGTCGTGTTCCTGGAGTAAGATGTCCCTAATGTCTTCCATTTTTACGTAATTACTAGCTACGGCAGCTGCGTCGTTAGTGTCATAAGAACGTTTTGTGGCTGCCATCGGTGTGAGTCATTGCCTATTGTCTCTTTGTTGGCGCGCGTCGTTATTGGGATTTGGAGACCTAACTTCTACAAATTCACCGTGACGAGAGGGCCCTGCTCTGTTTGAATCCCGCCAGTTCTGATGCAGTTCAGGTCTATCGTTACGATCATATCGTCTGTCGTCATGTCGGTAGATGCCATAGTTTCTTTCTTGTCGGTCACGTGGTGGAGAATTTCTCCCTGAATCGAAACTGCGCGCTGGACCGTTGCGTCTAAAGTTATTCTGTCTCCCCTGATAATATTTATTTTGGTTCCCATATTGTCTGTTTCTCTGATTGTCTCTGTGATAGTCATTACCACGGAGAGGTGATCTTTCCCTGTAGTTATTACTACTCTGCCAACGCTTGTCATACGGGTGGTGTCTGTTTTGGTCACGATATGTGCTGTGAGAATAGCCTTGTCGTGTCCAGTTATTACTTCTTTCATCGCGGAATTGCGACGGATGTGACCTGTAATTGTTGTGTTCCTCTTTCCGCATTCCGCGATTGTCAGTGTCAATTTCCAATTCTTGTAACAGTCCCTGAAAAGCTTCAATGTCGTCTTTGCAACGTCCTGCCAAAATAATATGTCGTAAATGTTCAGGTAATTTGATTAAGCAAATGCGGATGAGTTCTGAGGGGCTGTATGGGTTTGACAGGTACTGATTCTTGTGCAACATGTCTTCAAAATATTTCACAAGACTGGAGAATTCAGATTGTTCGAAATGTTTCATCATTATGATACCATGTTTTACCCGGTCTTGTGTGGCTTGAGACCAATATGCTGAGAGGAAGGCATGGTAAAATTCTCCTTCACTGTGGCAATCGTGAATGACCGACCGCATTCTTACAGCTGGTTCATTCTCTAAGTAGCCACACATAAATTCTAATCTGTGCTCTAATGACCAGTTGGGAGGAAAACAATGAGAGAATTGATGGAGCCATGCTTGTGGATGAATGTCGTTCCCAGAATTCTTAAATGTTTTGAATTTACGTGTAGTAATGAACAGCTTATAGTCAAAGTCATCATGTCGGCGAGTCGCATATCGGTCATTGTTATGTCGTTTCGGCGGTTCCATTTCAAAATTCGGTGCACCTTGCCAATTTCTTTCATAACTTCCGAAGTGTCCTGTGTTATTATTTTGTGGTTGTTCCGTATTTCTAAGTCCCTCTTCCCGTATTGGGGCGCGAGTATCCTCTGAAATACGTAATTCTTGTATTAACTGTGTCAGCTGATCTTGTACTTCCCGGATTTCTCTTTGGTGTTGCGTATTAATCTGATTCTGATTTTGTTTGAATTTCCTAATTTGTTCGCACTCTTCAGTGTCAGTGAAGGCTACAGGTCTTGTGTCATTCAGATCATCATCTACCTTTGTAGATAAGTTAGTGACCTGATCCGAAAGTTCGGCTACTTTCTCCGATAGTGAACACATTTCCTCAGTGTGTTTTTCTGAACCAAGTTTCAGAGTGTCCATTTGTGTTGAAATCGTATCTACTGTGTCCTTTAAGTTTTCCTGAGTTATTGCAAGTTGCGTAACCGAATCGGTAGATGCAACTGAGTCAATTTTAGCCCACAAGGTCTCATGATTTTCATGAACAATGGCTTGCAGTTCTTTTATGGCTGCTTCGTGATTCTGTAATGCATTTTCATGCCGCGAAAAAATAGGTTGAAAATGCTCACAAATTTGTGTTTTTACGTCATTACAGACTTTTTGACATTTCGATTCAATGTTATGTAACTCAGTAGTTAAATCTTCACGTGTTTGTTCAAGCGTGGTGTGAAGATTTTGTTCCATTGCGTCTAACTGTTGCTGTGTTTGTCTCTGGTGTTGTTCCATTGTGTCTAACTTTTGAAGATTTTGTTCCACTGTGTCTAACTTTTGCTGTGTTTGTCTCTGATTTTGTTCCATTGTGTCTAACTTTTGAAGCTTTTGCTGTGTTTGTCTCTGATTTTGTTCCATTTGTTGCATTAATTGCAATAATAATGTATTAGTGTCTGGAATCTGTTTCTCTACGCTTTTCGGCAGTGCATTTGCACCGGCAACATTCACATTTTGACAAGCAGAAAATGCGTCTTGACTTATTTGAGAAAACGGTGATAACCCAAAACCTGAATCTACAGTATTTGCGAAATTGTGTCCTGTCATTTCGGATTCCTGAGGCGAGCTGTTGCCGACCGATCGATCGATAATGCTTCCCTCTTCACTAATTGTTTCACTGTCCGTGCCATTGTTTGCCGCCCGCTCCATTTCCCTATGCACGATTACCAAATTACTACTTTGAACATCAGTTAATTCATTACTCTGCGGCGCTAACACACTGCCTTCGTCTTCACTGTCATTTCTCAGTTTACTTTGGAGCCTAGTATTACGTTTTTCACACGCCATTATTGTCACAGTATTTCACACGACAACACAGAAAAACACAATTTGAAGAGCAAAATAAAATAACGTAGCAATGGAAATAATGTCTAGTTAATTGCAGCTGCGAAATACTTGGTGCAAATCTACATGCATGCCACAACTGTTTTACTCTACAACAATGAAAACTACAACTACAAAGGAGATTCTCTCTACAATTACGCGCTAGCAATAAACAAAAGCTACACTAAATACACAAACTACAAGAAAAAAATCAGAAGATTCCAGTGAGGTATCCTAGGCTAAGGGTCGACATATGAAACGTCCCCCTTTCAACAATTATACACGAGACTGTGCTTAACCTGACACACAATATTTTGTTAGCGCAACGCAATCTGACTTTCAAAATTCCCTACTAAAGAATGGCCCTGACTAACATTAAACTATACCTTTCACAAATCACTTACCTCACAAAAATCTTCGCTGCTCAAGCTACTGCAATACAGCGAGCGCCACTACTGCCAGCTAAATAAAAGATTCAAACTACTGAAGGCACTAACTACTGATAGGGATAGTTAGCAAATGAAAGATATTAATAGAGAACAAACAATGTATTTACCTTGATATCATCATATATAAATATATCAGTTCATGAAAAATTACAAAACTCTGCCATCTCTCTCCCCACATCCACCACTGCCGGCGGCTCACCTCCAACTGCGCAACGCTACGCGCTGTTCACAGCCAGCTGCCTAACACTACAATGGCGAGTATTACAACAATGCAAAGCAGACACAGACTGCCCACAGCACAGCCAGTGATTGTCATACAGAGGTGGCGTTACCAATAAAAAACCTAAACAGCCTACTTACATAGAGAAAACATAAACAGCCTACTTACAATGGCTACTAATAACTTGATGCCTGAAGCAGCCACTTCTTCCCACTAGAGAAACCGCACTGTCCACCGTTGCCGTGCTTGTCTAATGGTTCCATGTAGTCTTACGGATGTCCAGCAGGTATTCGCAAGTCGGAACAAGTGCTGCTGCAACGCGCCGCCTGTGGGAAGCTGCAACCCATCTGGTGGTGGTAGACAGTACTATAGTCTATCTTGACGCATATGTCGACACAAATTTCAAACCTACTTTGGACGAGTTGTAGCGACAGTGCGAATCAGTACTGAATGAACTAAATAGTGAGAAAAGTCCTCGTTAATACAAGGTTTTTTATGCTTGGGGAATGTGGTAGAAGCATGATAAGCCACCGGCATATTTTGCTACGGTGTAAGACAAATCCAACGCATCAATATTGTCCGAGACAAATAGGTCGATCAGGTCCCGCACCTTTCCCTCCAAGATTACCTGACCTCAATTCTTTGGACTTCTCTTACTGGTTTCGTCTCAAATGGTAAATGCACGACACTACTGCCGATGACAATTGAATAATCGGAGTAGCGAACTGTACAGTCTTGCCAAGATTTACGAAATGATCCACGGGTGTCTGGAAGAATTCGTAATTCGCATACTGATGCGAGAACGATACGTGAACATTTCCATTAACAAGTACGCGCATACAATAAATTTTGACACGTAATGTGCCGAAGCAATATTGCATTTCTTGTAAAGGCCACGGTTCCAACTGGAGCCCAACTCGATGGCGCTTTAATCGAAAAGTTTACATTTCAAACACACTCTAAGGAAAAAACAAATAAATAAATAAAATAACGGTGGACGCGAGGAAACTACCGAATTGAACGGAAAACGGTCGATGTGGTGTACATGTACAGAGAAACAAATGATTACAGCTGCAGAAAAAGTGAATTATTTATCCAAGAGAAAGAGCTTCACAAACTGATCAAGTCAATAACGCTTTGGTCCACTTCTGGCCCTTATAAGAACATTTATTCGGCTTGGCATTGATTGATTGAGGTCAACGGCTTTTCCTCAGTGCATTTCCGTGAAGAACAACAAAACGTCGTCGATATACCGTTGTGCTGCAAGGGTGCCGGTTCCCGTCACACCACCGATGTTAAGCGCTGACGGCCTGCGCTAGGACTTGGATGGGTGACCACCTGGCCTGCCGAGAGCTATTGGCAAGCGGGGTGCACTCAGCCCTTGTGAGGATAACTGAGGAGCTACGTGGTTGAGAAGTAGAGGCCCCTCTCTCGTAAACCGACATACGGCCGGGAGAGCGGTGTGGTGATCACATGCCCCTCCATATCCGCATCCAGTGACGCCTGTGGGCTGAAGATGACACGGCGGCCGGTCGGCACTGTTAGGCCTCCATGTGTTGTTCTGGTAGAGTTTAGTTTTTATTGATTCATAGAGTTGTTGCATGTCGTCTTGAGCGATGTCGTGCCAAATTTCGTCAAGATCCCGATGTGGTTTGAGGACCTTCCAATAATATTCCAAACATTCTCAACTGGGGAGGGATCCGACGACCTTGATGGCCAAGGTAAAGTTTGGCAAGCACAGAGACAAGCAGTAGGAACTCTCGCCGTGTGCAAGTGGGCATTATCTCGCTGAAATGTAAGAGCGGGATGCCTTCCCATGAGCAGCAACAAAATGGGGCGTAGAATGTCGACGACGCACCGGTATGCTGTAACGGTGCCGCGGATGACAACCATCGAGGTCCTGCTATGAAATAAAATGGCATCCCAGTCCATCAGTCGTGGTTATCGGGCCGGATGGCGGTCGACAGTCAGTCTGGATCCCACCAATTTCCAGGGCGTCTCCAGACACATCTTCTCTAGTCATCGGGACTCAATTACAAGCGTGACTCATCACTGAAGACCATTCTACTCCAGTCAGTGAGAGTCTATGACGAAGACGTGTCTAGAGGTGCCTTGGACAGCGGTGGGACACCAACCTGTCGCCTGCTATTGGCCCCGACAACCAGGAGTTATGGTCTGGGTCGACATTTCATTTCATAGCACGACCCCTTTGGTTGTCATACGCGGCACCCTTACAGCACAGAGTACATCGACGATGTTTTACGCCCTGTTCTGTTGCCCCTCGTGGCAAGCCATCCTGGTTTTACATTTCAGCAAGATAATGCCGCCCACCCACACACGGCGATAGTTTCCTATGCTTGTCCTCGTGTTTGCTGAACCCTGTCTTTTGGACAGCGAGGTCTCCGGATCTCTCTTCAATTGAGAACGTTTCGAGCATTGTGGTCAGGGCCCTCCACTCATTCCGGTCTAACCCGCCAGTTGGACAGAATTTGGCACGATATCCGTCAGGAAGACATCCAACAACTCTGTCAATCGTTGCAAACCCGAATATCTGTTTGCATAAATGCCAGAGGTAGGCCAACGCGAACCTGTTCAAGTTGTGAGCCCCTTTCTCACAAATGTATCATCCATGCGATTTCAGTCTTTCTCGGCGTATTCCATCGATGAATTCTTCTCGGGTTACCAGTCGAGTGGTGGCGTCTTCTTGTCGCAACGTTTCAATGAGGTTCGTACCCATCATCTTCTGGCGAATATGATGGGTACGAAACTCATTGAAACGTAGTGACAAGACGACGCCACCACTCGACTGGTAACCCGAGAAGAATTCATCAATGTGTCATCCATTTTTTCTGAACTTGCAATCATTTGTTTGTCTGTACATGTACATCGCACCTACCGATTTCTGTTCCTTGCAGATAATACTTTCGTTGTGCATCGCTTTTTCTTAGAGTGTTCTTTCGTTCAAAGTAGGACATTAAATTGGGCTATAGTCAGCGGCGACTCGAAACCACAATCTCGCAATTAGCTCGACTCGTGTTTACTAGCATGTTTTCGCTTCTGTTGTAAACTTACTCACATATGTGTCTACTGAATTAATTACGACCAATTCGGTATAAACAATAACTTAATAAACTGAAATCTTCTTACCATTTTGTATTTCTGTCACGGAACTGACGGAAGAGCTTGTCATTGTCAGTGTTCCGCTTTCAGCGCCACAAGGAAATTCGAAAAGTGTGATGTTCGCTGTTGCTAGGAGCTATTCCGAGCTGAACGATTGTTGATCGATACACTGACACGTGCGAGTGGCTCGGGCGAGACCAGCTGGTTAGCTTTTAGCGCAGCACGAGCCGATAGTGAGAGGATTGTCGCTGTCGCAGCAGCTGAGCGTGCGCAACGGGATCAGCGCATCTGCTGCTGCTGTTGTAACGTAACGCTGGTGGGACGTAATCCGCCGCCGGCACGCGCCGGGCTCCGTGTTCCCAGTCGCACCGCCGTTGCCTCGCTCCACACCCGACAGGTTAGCGGCAGCTGCTGCCTGCGCCTAACGCTTGCATACCAAATTCGTAATACATTTATTTTACTAAAGAACTAAGTTACAATTTTATTGTGTTCAAATGTGTGTGAAATCTTATGGGACTTAACTGCTAAGGTCATCAGTCCCGAAGCTTACACACTACTTAACCTAAATTATCTTAAGGACAAACACACACACCCATGCCCGAGGGAGGACTCGAACCTCCGTTGGGATCAGCCGCACGGTCCATGACTGCAGCGCCTAAGACCGCTCGGCTAATCCCGCGCGGCCTACAGTTTTATTGTCAGTCATTACTCCTCTGACTGGTTTGGTGCGGGGCGCCACAAATTCCTCTCCTCTGCTAACTTTTTCATACCGGAGTAGCGCTTTTACTCAACGACATCAATTATTTCTTGAAAATATTGCACTGTCTTCCCCTGCACTTTTTGGCCTCTGCAGGTCTCACAGTTACGGCGTAAGTTATTCTTTGATGTCTTAACATAAGTCCTATTATACTGTCTCTCCTTTTTGTCAATACTTTCGTCACCGATTGTGCGAAGAACCTTCTTGTTTCTGTTTCCAACATCCTTTTGTACCATATCTCGGCTATGTCAGCCTGTCTCTTCTTGCCAATGTTTTCCGTATGTACCTTTCCTATCGGGTTCTGCGGAGAACTACTCATTCCTTATCAGTCCACTTACCTCAAATGCTTGAGTCTCTTCTTCTCCGTTTTCCCCACAGTCTATGATTCACTTCCACACGATGTTGCACTCCAGACGTACAATCTCAGATGCTTATTCCTCAAATTAAAGCTGATGTTTGATACTACTCGATTTCTTAAGGTTAGTAATGTTCTCATTGTCTGAGCTAGTCTGCTTCTTATGTCCTCCTTACTTCGGCTGTCATATGTTATTTTGCTCCCAAGGTAGCAGAACTTCTTCACTTGCTATACTTTGTCGTCACCACTTTTGGTGTTAATTTTATTGCTAATCTCATTTCCTCTGCTCGTCATTACCTCCTCGTTTGCCCTCAAACCATATTCTCTACTCATTAGACTGTTCATTTCAGTCAGCAGATCCTATATTTCTTCTTCTCTTTCACTTCTCATCAGCAATTCTTATCATTGATATCCTTTCAACCTGAATTTTAATCCCACTTCTGAAACGTTTAGTCGGCCGCTGTGGCCGAGCGGTTCTAGGCACTTCAGTCCAGAGCCGCGTTGCTGCTACGGTCGCAGGTTCGAATCCTGCCTCTGGCATGGATATGTGTGATGTCCTTAGGTTAGTTAGGTTTAAGTAGTTCTAATTCTAGGGGACTAATGACCTCAGATGTTAAGTCCCCTTGTCCTTAGAGCCATTTGAACTATTCTGAAACGATTATTTTATCTCCATCATTGCTCTTCGACGCACCGATTTAACAGCAGCGGTGAGAGACTGCATTCTTGCCTTACACTCTTTTTAATCCGAGCACTTCGTTCTTAGTCTTCTATTCTTATTGTTCCGTCCTGGTTCGTGTACATATTGTACATTCACCTATCTTTCCCTATAGGTTATACCAAATTGTTGAGAACTTTGAAAATCGTGCACCGATTTACACTATCGAATACTTTTCTAACTCAACAAATCCGATGAATGCGTCCTGATCTTTCTTAAGTCTTGTTTCTATTATCAAGCGCAGCATCAGAACTGCCTCTCTACTTCCGGTCCATTTCCGAAAACAAAACTCATTGTCACCCAAAACGTCCTCAGTTTTCATTTCCGTTATTCGTGTCAGCAGGTTGAATGCATGAACTGATAAGCTGATTGTGTAATAGTTCTCACACGTATCTAACCTCGCTACACTCTCGGCATTGCGTGGATGATATATTTTCGAATGTATGATGGTATCTCACCAGTCTCATAGAGTCCCAAAACAACTTCAGCCGTCTTATGGTTGCCAGTCCTCCTCGACAACGGTTTTAGATACTGCGAAGCAATGTTATCTATCCTGTGTGCCATATTTGATCTCAAGTCTTCCAGACCTCTCATACAACCTGCTGTAATACTGGATCCCTTGTAACTATCGTAAAGACTCCCATTCCTTTTCTATACGCTGAATCAGTCCTCCCGACGGTCAATTCTTTTGCGATTTCTTCACATTTTCCTGCTCCAATTTCGCCTTTACTTCCGTTTATACAGGAGTAAATTTGTGCCGAACTAATTTTAGTGCAATTCTTTTCAAATTGTAGTTATTGGCGGTAACCAAGAGGATGATGATCGTTAGACAGGCTGCTTCGTTTGAAGGATGCAGGAGCACAGGGATAGTTTACGGTAAGGAGCAGCCAGGTAATGGCAAGCTAACAAATCCGGAAAGCTCCCTCAGAGCTCGTCTGTAAGTGGGAAGAGCTTTCAGTATGAACAGCTGTTTAGAGTGGTAACCGAAACTAACACCTACCATGACAGTCAGCTGTTTTCTTCCTGGGACCAAGTCCTTAAGCGGACTGGTCCGCGAATACCAGGGGAAACTTTGAAAAAAAATTCAGTTTTCTAAAAAGTAGAACTGCCAACGGCCTTGTCGCAGTGGTAACACCGGTTCCGTCACGAAGTTAAGCGCTGTCGCGCTGGGCTAGCACTTGGATGGGTGACCATCCGGTCTGTCCAGCGCTGTTGGTAAGCGGGTTGCACTCAGCCCTTGTGAGGAAAACTGAGGAACTACTTGATTGAGAAGTAGCGGCTCCGGTCACGAAAACTGATGAAGGCCGGGAGAGCGGTGTGCTGACCACATGCCCCTCCATATCCGCTTCCAATGAGTCCTGTGGGCTGAGGATGACTCGGCGGTCGGTCGGTGCCGTTGGGCCTTCATGGCCTGTTCGGACGGAGTTTAGTTTTAAACAGTGTAACTCAAAGAACAAGATTTCTAAGCTCGTATAATGCTTAGCATCTTTTAAGACATCTCTTGAGAACATCTTTATGTATGAACCACAACTTGAGCTCTTACACTTTTTTAAATTTTTTTTGTTGCAAGTGAAATAAACCATGATAATTATCTATGTACATCATAGGTACACATTATTCAAAATACAAACAAAGAAGAAGGTTTATTTTTTTCCTATAAGTTCTTCACATTATTAACTTTCAGGCGCACTACTGAATAGATGGTGCTGTCATAAATTGTGGTACAAAAAGGTTGCAATTCTGATTATCAGAACTTCTGGAAATGAATTCAGGTTTTTTTTAAAAAAAGCATTTTATTTTCAATGTCATAAGAGTACTCTACTTTATAGTTAATCGTGTTTCAAGACAGTATATAAAATGTCAGCTCACAATCTTATATAGTTTTTAGCCAAAGTGTACCAAAACATGAAGTAATTTAACTTTCGGGAAATTCAAGTTAAAGTTAAAACTTGCTTTTTCTATTAAACTTGCGTGGCACTAATGCATCCCACGTCCATATTCATCTTGTTCCCTGTGTTGTTTTTCCTCCCTTCTCTTTTTCATACTTCTTCTTCTCATTCTTGCTTCCAACACTGATTTTTCTGCTTCGAAGTGTCTCCTTTGGTCAGTGGCTATTAGAGCTCTGTGCATATTTAGTCCACCAGGCACTCCCATCAGTCCCATAACATTAAGCCTTCACACTGCACCGTCACTGAAACATAGAACTGCATCTAGCACACCTATTTTCAAGTATTTAGTCCTACTAGAACAGTTTTTAGTATCCGTTCCCATATGCAATTATTGAAAGTTTCATTTGGATTTTGAGTCCTACCATGCAAATATTTCTCTAATAATCTTGTATCACTTAGATTTTATAACTTTCATTATAGCAAATGGCAAAGAATGTTTATGGTTGTAGGTCTCACCTTGAGTAACAGCTCCCTCGTAGCCACACCATGAATCACTGACAGGTGGTCAGAATGCATGACATGGGTTGTCATCTGTGGAGGGTTGATGAAAGAAGGTAGCCCATACTGCGTTTTCATTCCCTCAGAGTCAATTTTATTTTGTCCATAATAATACTGCAACCTGTCTATTTCTTCGTCTGTAAGCTGATCACGTCCATAATGTGCTTACCATCAACTAATTTCTTTCCCTTCAAATTCCTCTTCAAGTTCCTCGAACTTGTACCTAACATTTTCTGGGCACGTCCATCACATACCATTTTTTCAATTTTTGTGGCAGCATAAGGTTTGGATTCACAGACTTCTTGATACCCTTTTGAGTCTCCATCTCCTAGGTAAGATGCATACATCACACAGTATTTCTCCACTGATCTGTGAAATATGTTCACAACACCTTCAGGTTCCATCTGTCCACTATACGCACCAAAATTGATCAAACGTTTATGATTTTCAGTTCCACCAGCACAGCCATGACAGTGCTTGGTAATACATGTACATTCCACGTCAGCGACTTTACCATTGTCCAAGGAGGTAGCTGTCACTACACCATTTAGGAAACCATGGCCTCTTTGTTGCCACGATGCATCCAGGGCTGCAGACGTACACTTATTACTGTCATTCATGTCTACACTTTCCTGAACAGCACTTTTCCTACTACTGTTTGCTACTTCTTCTAAAGTCTGTAGAATCATTTTATTGTCCCTGTGAAACCTTGTAGGGGGAGGTAAGTCCATAACAGTACAGCAAATTTGTGCACTTCTGTAACCTTTGGCTGTACACCTCATAGCATAAGCAAGTTTAATATTTATGTTATATACTCTGTTTAATTACGCCACAATTACAAACAATTCTTAATTTTGATGCAAAACCTCTTCTAGCACGTATCTCCTAAATTACCTTCACACCATTATCGCCACATTCCTTACACTGAAAAGCTATATTCATTAGTTCAGACAGAGTAGAGAGTTCAACAGCAACACAGCCTGAATCAATAGTTGGCGTCTCAATATTACCAGCATTAATACTGTCAAGACCACTGTCCAAATATTTCAGTTTTAGCTTCGAAGCATTTGGAGTAGTTGAAGCTGATTAAGCGTTGTATCACGATGTATTTCAGTATTGGCAGAGTTAATCCGTTTGGTGAACGTATTTCCATAAAATTTCCTTTGTTTAATACCGAACTTCTTAGTTCTTCCCGTTGCTTTAAAGTGAAATAAGAAACTCACGCACACAATTATGTCGCTGTAAACAAAATATTCACGCCGAAACAACAGCAAACAATGACTAAACTCGCTGTATAAACAAAGGATAAGCAACTGTAAAGCTTTCGCAGGTTAGCCAACGAAACAAACGAGAGCAAAACTTTATTTTTAACAGAGCTGACTGTGTGTCATGGGGACGTCGTGGTGTGTGCAGTCACTTTTAAATTCCTCTAATTTTGGTACTTTCTGTGGTCCATTTTACTGGAAGTAGACTTTTTGTGGTTCAGGAAACTGCAGAGAATTATTTAAGACTAAAATTAAAAAATCGATTTTTTGACAGTTGTTCAGGTAAAAGTCTCCTTAAGTAGGATCCAACAAGGTAATTTAGCGTCACTTTTGTTGCTGTTCCGGAGCAGTCAGCACGTAGCGTCCGCGTATTAGTGTCCACTCACACACAACCTCCTGCTAGGCGCCATGTTGACGAAAGTCTCTAAGGCTCACGCAGTTATAGGATTATTTAATTTTCATTTCGTTTATTGAGGACTGAATGTAAAACCAGTTCGCTGCTAACCTGAAACAGGTCTTATACCGGGTGGCTATAATTAACGCGCAGATAATCACGGAAGACCAGTGTCGGCTGTAATTATCGAATGACGGCGAAATTCGGTAGATATGCAACTGCTTTAGTGCGGAACTGATTTAATCTGGAAAACAAATTAGTTTCACCTTTGTCCGTCATGTTCAAATCTAGCGCCACACACCTTTTTTATGACGGTGTGACATCCATGCTGTCATTTGACAAGCCGTAACGTGAGTGAACAGTATGGCTTTCAAGAAGAGAGGCGTTGCTCTATTAGTGAAACTGTTATATGTGAACGGCAGCGATTATAGTGCTGCACTGAGAGAGTATCGACGACTGAAAGATATGAGGAGAGACCAGATGTCATTACATGGTTCAAAGAAGATGATAATGAAATTCTAAAGCATGCTGACCGCGCAGCACGTGCCCCGGGTATTGTCAGTGCTCGCGCAGTGTCGCGGGAATTGTGCGTGCCGTAGTCAACAGTACGGAAAGTTTTGCTGTCTATTTTACACTGGTATCCGTACAAGATCCAGATGATGCAGCAGCTGAAGGGCACGGTGAATTCACAGAACTACCGAATTTGGTCTACTGTTGAACCGCGTGTTGTGCAAGAAGAGCCACTACAGTCTGCGTATCAGACTGTGTGGTGTGGATTCAAGAGCATCTTTATTCTCGGTCCGTTCTTCGTTGAGGAGGATACACCCAGAGGGCCTGTTTTAGATTAGCTTAGATTCATTTTTCGTTCCACAGACCCCCCAAAAAATTAGATTATTCTCGTGGTTGTGGAACATGCCAGAACGCACAACATAAAAAACATAAAATATTTGAATAGAATACTTACTACCTTGTTCACTTGTCAGGAGATAGTCACAATAGATGAATACATTACAGTAAACTGGAGCTGCTAGTATTTACAGAATTAATACCCTGTCAGAATGAAACTTCGTTATGCACCTTTAATAAATCTATCATACACAAAATACCTAATCTTGACTGTTGTGAACAAGTGCTGTCAAAACTGAAATCTAACGGACATTTTTACTTAAGCTGGTCTAACAGTCCCTGTTAAGATATTCATCCATACAGTAGAAGGAGCTGCCTATCAAAAAGTCTTACAAACTCTGTATGAACCGTGCTTTATCTGAAACCAAGTTATTAATGGTTGCTGGCAATTTATTGATAATGTGTGTTCCTGAATATTGGACCCCTTTTAGGACCATGTTAAGTGTTTTACGTCTTTATGTAGATTGTTCTTATTCCTAGTATTGATACTATGGAATGAGTTATTGGTTGGAAACAGAACAAATTTCATTAAGAAATAAATACACTGAGAAGGAGTGGTTGGAATACAAAGTTCCTTGAACAGGTTTCTACAAGATTTTCTTGAATTTAGGAGACGTCTGCACGTTATCGAGCCCCGTTGTAAAACATGTAATTCTTGCTTCGGAAGACCGCGACAGTGTGGAAACCACTGTTTTCATGAAAAATGGGGCAATACCCCCAGGTCGCTCGCCCAGTAAAAGATGTGCTTAATGCAACCTTCCGCGAACGTATTATCTCCAGAGGTTTTCCAGACGAATGGCCTGCGAGATACCAAATCTGATTCCACGGTACTTTGGTCTCTGGGGATATCTAAAAGAATGCATTTACCAGGGACACGTTTGGTCTCTACATGATCTGTAGGCCTCTATAGAGGAACGCGTTGCTCAGATCCCACCGGAACTGCTGCTCACTTGTTTTTACGGAGGCAGCATCTCGTCGACGTCTCGGGTACTAGTATTGAACAAACTGTGTAAGTGATAATTAAATCAAGACCAAAAACTGTCTACAGGCGATGATAGACATCAACGGGGGCAGTTGAAAATGTGTGCCCCGACCGGGACTCGAACCCGAGATCTCCTGCCTACATGGCAGACGCTCTACCCATCGGAGCCACCGAGGGCACAGAGGATAGAGCGATTGCAGGGACTTACCCCTTGCACACTCACCGTGAGACCCACATTCCCAGCTTAATGTCCACACACTACATTCGTAGTGCTCCTGCCTATTACACTCATTACTGGCGGCAGACAATCTTACCGAGTCCCGTAAGTGTTCGGGCTCGGTAATGGATTGGTAATCAGGGGCTCATATTGTTATCCAAGAAACGGACTGTAATAATACATAGGACGTGTACTTTCTGCACAAACATACACCTTTTCAAATGGAACAATGCCTATTGACATTAACCCACTAAAAGTATGGTAAATTAGAGTGTCAGTGGTCTTTGTCGCACTATTCTATTGCAAGTCTTTTAGGAGATATCGTGTTTTGAAAAGTTTCCACACACACACACACACACACACTCATCTGTGCCATTTAACCTACGTAGTTACTAGGTTATGCTGTTATGTTTGCTTACAGCGTGCTTGTGTGTTCCTTGAGAACACTCTGACTTGCTGGTCAGTTAGTGTGTGACAGTCCAAGCAAGAGGTCGTAGGCGTATGATGAGATTTAGGCAGTGCAGAAAAAGCCGACACCGCGTGGTGTATGGAGAGTGTAGGAAGAATGTAGTTTGTTCGTGTGCGGTGTATACGGCAAGATATTCCAATGCATGTCAACGATCTCGGCAATAATTTGTCAACCTCTTCAACCAGTTACGTGAAAGTGGTAGTGCAGCACCTAGACAAAGTAACAGGAGGAAACAAGTGGCGACAGAAGAGGGGGGAATTAATATTCTTGCTGCTGTTGCAGTTGATCCGCACGATATCTCCTGCGCAATCTCACGAGGAAGTGTCATGAGTCATGCAACAGTCCTAGGCATTCTCCATAGACATACGTTCCATCCCTATTACCTCTCTCTCTCTCTCTCTCTCTCTCTCTCTCTCTCTCTCTCTCTCTCTGTGTCTGTCTCTCTCTGGAAATGATTATGAGAACCGTGTTAACTTGTGTATGGGGGCTTCAAGACAAATGCCCCAGATGTATCATGTATCTTGTTTAGCGATGAAGGTACATTTACCAATCGTGGCTGGATAAACCGCCGGAATATGCACTATTGATCTGTTAACAATTCCCGTTGGCTTTGTCAAGTGGAACGTTAGTGTCCTTGGAGTGTAAAGTGTGATGTGGGATAGTGAACCATCAGCTCATAGGGTTTGTTTTCATAGACGAATACTGAATGTGCACAAGTACAGCAGCCATCTTCCACGGATGCTAGAAGACGTCCCTCTGCAGACTAGGAGCAACCTGTCGTGCCAACAAGATGGCTGTCCAGCCCATAGTGCATAAAATGCTACAAGATGTCTTCATAAACTATTTCCACATCATTGGACTGGACGCAGAGGATCTGTACCTTAGCTGTCTCGTTCCCCACATTTGACTCCTGTAGACTTTCTTTATGTGGGGAAAGCTGTAAAACGCTGTACAAGGACAAACCAACTACGTCCGATGATGCTATACGACAATGTTTTACTGCAGCCTGCTCGGACATCTCCGCTGAAATGCTAGCACGTGTGCAGCAGTCGTTTCATACCAGACCGGAAGCGATCGTAATTTTGCTGCCGATGGTAATTTTGAGCACAACCTGTGATGGTCAATTGTCTCGTTACTGGTCGGAATCCACATAACCAGTGTACGCACATATGTTGTTCTTTAGTGTGTGCGACCATAGGTACGTACAAAAGTCGGTGTGGGACTTCTCAAAATACAATGTCTCGTAAACGACTCGCACTAGAATGCTGCAACAAACATCACTGACATTCCAGTTTACGCTATTTTTAGCTTGTTAATTTCAACAGGCATTGTTCCATTTTAAGAAAGTGTACTTTTACACAAAAACACACTTTCTAAGTGTTATTACAATCTTTTGATTGGCTAACAATACGAGTCCCTTACTACCTATCCATTCTGTGAAAACCGCACATTAATAGCAGTTTCAATTTCCCCAATATTTTCGGTGCAATTTTACGTGATTTACCCTTTATGTATTTAGGTATATAGTAAGTGCTGGTGATGGCCTGGAAGCGTCCAGTATTTATACAAATAAGTGAGACTAGTAGTGACACTATAGGCAGGGTAAGCGAGTAACCAGTATCGTAAATTCAATAGTTAAAATGCAGTAGGCGTATTGATTAATTAATATTAGTTCCAATGATAAAACGACCTTCTGACAATAAAACATGAACTGACATACAACATGTGGAATTAAATTCATACTTAAATTCCACATAAAACGTTTAAAGAGTAACAACGGAAAGCGCCTAGCGTGGAAAAGTAAGTAGCACATATTGCGTAAAAACCAGAATAAAAAGTTTAACAGTGACATGACATCTGTAGGTAGAAGCATTTCAGCATCAAAAACAATTAAACATAACCGTAAGTGTAAGGTAATAAACGAGACAGTGATCATTAATTAAAATCTCGATAGTCGATGCATTTGGTGTGGAATCTGAGTGGCGCCGCTTCATGGCTTCTCTTTAAGACGGTTTTGTTTTCCTGTGGCGGAGACTGTGGAAGAAGGCCTAGACTCCTCGCTGCCGGTGGCCGGGACACACCACCGCGCGTCAGGTTGGTGCGGCACTCGACGCTGCACGAACCAGTAGATTTATGAGCACATCAGAATAAGCATTCAGCTTAAACTCATTCTGTTCATTCAGCAGTAATCCCAGTTGCCGTTTTCTGTGTATGTAAAATTCTATTTCGCCAGTAGATTCAATAATTCTCCTCTTGGTGCTTTATGCAAAAGTTTCATATTGTCCTCTATATTTCCTGCCACATATTTTTCTTTTATCCAAATACGTACCGATTGCGTTCTTATCTCGGTTATATATATATGCTCCCTAAAATGAATTCCCTCTCGTCAGACCGATGTAAAACATTTTAACAATCTTGGCAGATGATCTTGTAAGCACCAGATTCTAAATATTTGTTGCTGTTGCTTGTGCGGTTCTGTCGCAAAATGCACCATTGAGCGACATAGCAACAAACATCTTGTCATCTGGATCTATTTTCTCCTTCTAGTCATGTATTTTTGACTTAAGTTTGTTATAAAGGCTCATTAAATCACGGTCCTTAAACACGTTTGCCCTCGCTACTTGTTTAGTGACATTTAATTCTCCCTCTTCGTTGTTACGAATGAGTAGTTGTTTTAGCTCTGAAGTACGCCCTTTTATGCTTCGTAGGGTGAGGGGATGGGCAGAATTTCGCCTTTATATCATGTCGGTTGAACGAAGATGAGTTTAGCTTGAACGCTTATTTTGAGGCATACAGAATCCTACTACACTACTGGCCATTAAAATTGCTACACCAAGAACAACTGCAGATGATAAACGGGTATTCATTGGACAAATATATTGTACTAGAACTGACACGTGATTACATTTTGACGTAATTTGGGTGCATAGATCCTGAGAAATCAGTACCCAGAACAACCACCTCTGGCCGTAATAACGGCCTTGATACGCCTGCGCATTGAGTCAAACAGAGCTTTGATGGCGTGTACATGTACAGCTGCCCATGCAGCTTCAACTCGATACCACAGTTCATCAAGAGTAGTGACTGGCGTATTGTGACGAGCCAGTTGGTCGGCCACCATTGACCAGACGTTTTCAATTGGTGAGAGAACTGGAGAATGTGCTGGCCAGGGCAGAAGTCGAACATTTTCTGTCAATGCGAACAAAAGGTGACCGAGACGTGTAACCAATGGCACCCCATACCATCACACGGGGTGATACGTCAGTATGGCGATGACGAATACACGCTTCCAATGTGCGTTCACCGCGATGTCGCGAAACACGGATGCGACCATCATGATGCTGTAAACAGATTCATCCGAAAAAATGACGTTTTGCCATTCGTGCACCCAGGTTCTTCGTTGAGTACACCATCGCAGGCGCCCCTGTCTTTGACGCAGTGTCAAGGGAAACCGCAGCCATGGTCTCCGAGCTGACAGTCCATGCTGCTGCAAACGCCGTCGAACTTTTCGTGCAGATGGTTGTTGTCTTACAAACGTCCCCATCTGTTGACTCAGGGGTCGAGACGTGGCTGCACGATCCGTTACAGCCATGCGGATAAGATGCCCGTCATTTCGACTGGTAGTGATACTATTAACGCGTTTCGTATTACCGTTCTGAAACCACCAATTCCATATTCTGCTAACAGTCATTGGATCTCGACCAACGCGAGCAGGAATGTCGCGATACGATAAACCACAATCACGATAGGCTACAATCCGACCTTTATCGGTGTCGGAAACGTGACGGTACGCATTTCTCCTCCTTAAACGAGGCATCACAACAACGTTTCGGCAGGCAACGCCGGTCAACTGCTGTTTGTGTATGAGAAATGCGTTGGAAACTTTCCTCGTGTGTGAATGCTCTGAAAAGCTAATGATTTGCATATCACAGCCTCTTCTTCCTGTTGGTTAAATTTCGCGTCTGTAGCACGTCATCTTCGTGGTGTAGCAATTTTAATGGCCAGTAGTGTAGTTTGAACAGCGTCGCGCGTCGCAGCTGTTTGGCGTTCGCTGGTGGGTACCGGCTACCTATGGCGAGGAGACTTCTGGCCTTCTTCCACAAGCTCCGCCACAGGGAAACAAAAACTTCTTAGAGAGACGCCACGAGGCAACGCCACTAAGGTCCAGATCCGAATGTGATATCGACTATCGAGATTTTAATTAATAAGACTATCTTGTTAATCATCTTACACTTGCGGTTAATTTTAATTGTTTTGCCTTGCTGAAAGACTTCGATTTATAGATGTTATGTGAGTTTCAAACTTTTTATTTTGATTTTCACACAATTGTGTGTTATTTACTTTGCAAGGGTAGGAGGTTTCTGTTATTACTCTTTAAACGTTTACGTGGATTTTAAGTATGGATTTAATTCCACATGTTACATGTCAGTTAATGTTCTATTGTCACACGCTCATTTTGCTATAAGAAGTAATTTTAATTATTCATTACGCATACTACATTTTAAATATTGATTTTACGTTACTGGTTACACACGTGCCCTAGCTCTATAGTGCCCTCTACTGGCCTCAGTTGTTTGTATAAATACTGAACGCATCGTGGCCATTGTCAGCACGTACTACGTACCTAGTTATACAGGTTCTGATGTTGATACCTACATCAGATTATTATTATGGTATGTATCTCTGATATACATGGCTGTTAATCATGCTAATATTTTTTATTTTTCTTACGTTTCACCAGGTTTGTGGATTTTGCTTCAGGTAATTGAACATAGTTACACCACTGTTCTATTTGAAACAAATCTGAAGATGAGAATGGACTAAATTTGAACTGTACAGTTTATGTGATCAAGAAGGATCTTTACAAATGAAGTACCAGCACATGATCGCGGACTCATTTACAGACTATACCTTCAACTGATAAAAGACTTGCAACAGCATTCCTTTTGCCTATTGTTTTCGCTGTTCCTTTCGAAATGCACTGCGCAACCTCTGTAGAGTCTTCACATATGTAGTGCTGTAATGGTGGTTTCTGGTTCCAGCAAATCAACAAGGCAGACTCCGTTCTGTGCCAAAAGGCTGCGGCCATGTTTTTCTCCCACTCAAAGCGCTGCGCGGAACTTATTCAGCAGCGGGGAAAGACGGGTGTGGGACAAGGGGAGGGGGGACGGAGCAAACGGAGCTTATGGCTGTATGTTTCCATTTCATTGATTGGGCTTTGGTCTCTGGCTAATGGTAGTCGAGCAAAGTCTCGTCACCAGTCCCGAGTTCGGACATAAAACCTTCTTGATGCTGGCTGTGACGTTGGAGATCAGTGCACACGTCCTTGCGCTATTGTGTTTGTGCTGCATTCAGGGATTTGGGAAGCCACCTGGCGGGAGCCTTTCCTAGATTAAGGTGTTCGCGCGCTAGGCAGTGCAGAGTGCTTCTGGCATCCTGTGGCCGCATTCAGTTCCGTAAATGTGAGGCACCTATTCTCCCGAACATGCTTTTCCACTCCTGAAATGTTGATTGGTCGTACCACAGTCACTCTTCCAGAACTGGCTGACGTGCGGCTAATTTTCAGTCATCCACCAAGCTGCCCACGACTTTACGTGATGGTGCACGCTGCTCACACGCTGCCACCAATCGCCTTTGAATATCCGCAGCGTTCTCATCCTTCTTACACAGAAACCACGTCGTCCAGCTCTGTCATTCACGATCGTACATCATGCTGTTCGCTCACGTAATGACAGCAGTTGGAAAAATGGGATCTACTGTTAAGGAATTACTCGCTTGGTGATTGTGCTGCCATCCGCGGTTAAACCAGAGTAGTACATACTTACAACTGTAATGATTGTCAGATGGTGCACCATGATTGATGGGACAAAGTAAAACCTAAATCAATACGCGCAGCCCTTCGTCTTGTGAATTTCTGTATCGTGACGGAGTATTTTTATGATTACAGACACACTCCCCGAGTTTTTGAGTTTCTGAATTTTGAGCGTTTTCAAATGTGATGCTATTCCTGTCGTTAGTTGTTCGGAGGCTGAAGCCACTGTATACTTTATGATCTTGCGTCTCCCAAAGTACTTTCCCACGCAATCCATCTATTCCCCCCAGTTATGACTGCGGCCTACCTCTACACTGGCAGCGGGAGATCATCCTCTGCGAGATTTTAAACGACACGCTTGCTCGTACTTAAGGCGACTTGACTCACAAGGGGAGGCCACGACGTTTGGGACGCGGATTTACTGCAAACTTCGTACACTCTTAGTGCTCCATGAGGACAACAAAATGTGTAAGCAGTAGCGCGTGCTTCTCAAGCGTTATTGAGAAAATCGCAAGATAATTTCGATCGTCAAATATCGTCAAATATACACACCTGTGCGTGGCCTTTTTTTACCAGGAAGCGCCGGCAGGCGAGTGGTTAGCGTTCAAGCCCCGTAATCGCCGGGTCGCTGGATCGAGTCCCGCTCGTCAGTTTTTCTTATTTATTTCTAACACAATAATTATCTTTACTATTTATATTATAGTTGATGTAATGGGAAAAATACGTGTAAACGGATGAACTTTTATTAAATTTACAATGTTATTTGGCAGTCTACAAATTTTTATTATCACAAATAATGTAATATTCATAACTACCGACTAGTAAAGGGCCAAACGCATAAAGTGACACTGAAAATGTATGCTTGTCCGTGATTTGAGAAATCTCTCATGCCTGGAAGGAGCCCGAAACGACTTGTTACCTCCAAGTTTTGATCGGCACAGACGACTTTCAAAAGATGTACAATTAATCGTCGTTTTCGACATTACGATTACAAGTTGCGGGATGGTTTTTTTCGTAAAAACACGAAAAACAAAGTTAAACAGCACCAGCTGCATTGAATAAATGCTATGTTTCCGCACACGCAAGGTCTTTTGAGGTTTTCCGTGGAAAAACAAACCTCGTTAACATTTTAAAAAAAACCTCTCTTTCAGTCGATAATTTGGAAGCAAACCATGCACAACGCAGCATTTCCTTAAATATCGGCGCTGATCATTGGTCATGCAGTATCGAGTGTATTTTAATGGCGTCTTCACGAGAAGCAATTTCTCGTTCTCTTTTGATTAAATACGAACAATTTTGAAGACACGGACAAGCATACATTTTCAGTATCACTTTATGCGTTTGGTCGTTCACTAGTCGATAGTAAATTATATTATTTGTGATAATAAAAATTTGTAGACTGCCAAATAACATTGTAAATTTAATAAAAGTTCATCCGATTACACGTATTTTTCTCATTACATCAATTGTAATACACTCCTGGAAATTGAAATAAGAACACAGTGAATTCATTGTCCCAGGAAGGGGAAACTTTATTGACACATTCCTGGGGTCAGATACATCACATGATCACACTGACAGAACCACAGGCACATAGACACAGGCAACAGAGCATGCACAATGTCGGCATTAGTACAGTGTATATCCACCTTTCGCAGCAATGCAGGCTGCTATTCTCCCATGGAGACGATCGTAGAGATGCTGGCTGTAGTCCTGTGGAACGGCTTGCCATGCCATTTCCACCTGGCGCCTCAGTTGGACCAGCGTTCGTGCTGGACGTGCAGACCGCGTGAGACGACGCTTCATCCAGTCCCAAACATGCTCAATGGGGGACAGATCCGGAGATCTTGCTGGCCAGGGTAGTTGACTTACACCTTCTAGAGCACGTTGGGTGGCACGGGATACATGCGGACGTGCATTGTCCTGTTGGAACAGCAAGTTCCCTTGCCGGTCTAGGAATGGCAGAACGATGGGTTCGATGACGGTTTGGATGTACCGTGCACTATTCAGTGTCCCCTCGTCGATCACCAGTGGTGTACGGCCAGTGTAGGAGATCGCTCCCCACAGCATGATGCCGGGTGTTGACCCTGTGTGCCTCGGTCGTATGCAGTCCTGATTGTGGCGCTCACCTGCACGGCGCCAAACACGCATACGACCATCATTGGCACCGAGGCAGAAGCGACTCTCATCGCTGAACACGACACGTCTCCATTCGTCACTCCATTCACGCCTGTCGCGACACCACTGGAGGCGGGCTGCACGATGTTGGGGCGTGAGCGGAAGACGGCCTAACGGTGTGCGGGACCGTAGCCCAGCTTCATGGAGACGGTTGCGAATGGTCCTCGCCGATACCCCAGGAGCAACAGTGTCCCTAATTTGCTGGGAAGTGGCGGTGCGGTCCCCTACGGCACTGCGTAGGATCCTACGGTCTTGGCGTGCATCCGTGCGTCGCTGCGGTCCGGTACCAGGTCGACGGGCACGAGCACCTTCAGCCGACCACTGGCGACAACATCGATGTACTGTGGAGACCTCACGCCCCACGTGTTGAGCAATTCGGCGGTACGCCCACCCGGCCTCCCGCATGCCCACTATACGCCCTCGCTCAAAGTCCGTCAACTGCACATACGGTTCACGTCCACGCTGTCGCGGCATGCTACCAGTGTTAAAGACTGCGATGGAGCTCCGTATGCCACGGCAAACTGGCTGACACTGACGGCGGCGGTGCACAAATGCTGCGCAGCTAGCGCCATTCGACGGCCAACACCGCGGTTCCTGGTGTGTCCGCTGTGTCGTGCGTGTGATCATTGCTTGTACAGCCCTCTCGCAGTGTCCGGAGCAAGTATGGTGGGTCTGACACACCGGTGTCAATGTGTTCTTTTTTCCATTTCCAGGAGTGTATAAATAGTAAAGAAAATGACTGTGTTAGAAATTAAATAAAAAAAACTGACGAGCGGGACTCTATCCAGCGATTATGGGGCTTGAACGCTAACCACTCGGCTGCCGGCGTTTCCTGGTAAGGATGGCCACTCACAGGTATATATTTGACAACCAAAATTATCTTGTGATTTCCTCAATAACGCTTGAGAAGTATGCGCTACTGCTTACACATTTTGTTGTCCTAATGGAGTACAACGAGTGTACGTAGTTTGCAGTAAATCCGCGCTCCAAACGTCGTGGACTCCCCTTGTCAGTGCAATAACTTATTACAAAAATTATACGAAAAGAACTTCTAGTTTCTGATGGAAAGGTCACAAGGTCCTACTTTCTCTTTAATCTGCATCTCAGACCTGGACACTATTCAACTGCAAAAGTTGCAACAGCATGAAAGAGTTGTGCGACTTAACGAAAGTTGGTAGGCATGTTTCTGCTACTGAAAGATGATGTGTGTTCAAATTTCGCGCCAGTCGCTTAAGAGTGGCGCTCGTAACGCCACTGTGAGGATGCAAATCAGATTTGTCTTAAATACGCTATAACAGTTGTGAGCGTTAGTTACCTTTGAGATAGGGTGTGGTGACTTGATGTTAGCCAAGAATGCCTTCAGGGCGCCAAAAGCGCCATTGTCAACACCTCACTGAGTTTGAACGAGGCCATGTAAAAGGGCTACGAGAAGCTGGATGTTCCTTCTACGGCCGGAGCGTAGCAACTATTGATGACAGCTGTGAGCGGTGGTCAAAAGAATGTACAGTCGGAAGAAGACCGGACTCTGTACAGCCACATGGCACTACCCAGAGGGAAGACCATCTCACTCGGCGTATGGCTCTGGCGCATCGTACTGCATCTGCAATAGCATTTTGAGTGATACACTATAGTGACAGAACGAACTGTTACAAATCTGTTACTTCAAGGACAACTCGAAGCCAGACGCACCATTTACGACGTCAGTCGTATGAAGCGAGAGCTTATTGGAGGGCAGGGTGGAGGTCTGCTGTGTTTTCTGATGAAAGCTGGTTCTGCCTGAATGGCAGGCATGGCCATGTGTTGGTTAAGAGGAGACCAGTCGAAGGCCTGCAAGCAACCTATCTGCGTGCTAGACACACTGCACCTAAACCTGGAGTTATGGTTTGGGGTGCGATTTCGTATGACAGTAGGATTACTCTCTTAGTTATCCCACGCACCCTGACCGCAAATTTGTATTTCAATCTGGTGATTCGATCTTTTGTGAGCTGCCATTCATGAACAGCATTGCAGGAGGACGCACGCCCACATATCGCTGTTGTAACTCAACATGTTCTACAGAGTGTCGAAATGTTGCCTTGGCCTGCTCGATCACCAAATCTGTCATAAAATCGAGCACATATGGGACAAAGTCGAATGACAACTCTAGCGTCGTCCACAAACAGCATTAACCGCCTCTATATTGACCGACCAAATGCAACAGGCATGGTACTCCATTCCACAAACTGACATACGGCACCTGTACAGCACAAAGCATGCATGTCTGCATGCTTGCAATTAACATTCTAGCCGTTACACCGGTTATTAATGTTCCAGAATTTCATATTTGCAATGGCTTATCTCGCTTACATTAAGCTGTGGTATTGCAATGTCAATCATACTTGTAACCTAGACAAATATCGACATTTAATTACACATTAATTACTGTTTTGGTACTGCACCTTTCTTTCCGTCAGTGTATCAGCTTTTGGCGGTCATTGTTGACGAGCTCCTTACTGTTTCCCCGAAAGATTCGCGTCCAGAATGCATGGTATTCAGTCGAAGTGGTTGTTGGCGAAATGTTGTCGCCTTTTTGCGCACTGTGGTGGGTGTTCATAACGAGATAACTTCGAAACCTGGAGAATTCGGTCGTAATGCTACAGTTCATGAGTTGATACAACACAGCACATAATCGTCTTTACAGGTCTATGCATCACTCGAGGCAATGGCTATTCTGCATCAGTGAGACAGTGAGATTGGTTGCTACTGGGAACCACGATGAATATGGATAACGATATTAAATCACTCACCGACTAACAAATTTCAAAACGTGATCTTTGATTTCTTCCGATAAATAAAAATATAGAGAAAAAAGTGTTCAGTATATTATTTACGAAAAACGAGAAAGAAAGTATCACAGGCAAGGAATAAGAAAAAACAATACTTCTGCTAATAAGTGGTAAAAATAGACGGAAAGAATATCACTCTTTATTATTTTGCACGTAGTCTTTATAAGAGAATAGTTACACGATACAAATTTGTAACAGGCACTTAAGACGCACAATGAACGTCTATATTAAGTACAACACAAATCACAAAAAAATTAGAAAAATAAGTAAAATTACAAAAGTAAGTCAAAACAGCTATACTTTAGAATAACAAGGTAATTAGTAAAATTATCACAGATAACACTGAATAGTGCATATTCTCTTGTTAACAGATTACATTTCATTCAAGCGTAGAGGATTCTTGGTAACTAATGTCTGTTCACTATCGGGAACCAATTTTTACAGCGTTTTGTAACATTGTATGACAGCTACAAGTAGACATTTCCAAGAATAACACAAAAGTGCTGAAACGGGAGTAGTTTTTGAAGGCACAATACGTGAATAATTAGTAGGAAAATATATAAAAATACATACAGGGAAACATTTTAACAACATCTTTTTATAGACAATAGACATGTACAGAACGCGTAACGTCCGTTACTACAGTGCACACGCGCCATTAAGCACAGCTTTTTGATCCACCAAAGGCTGGCAGTCTTTGCGGCACACACTATGTGCGGATGTGGTCAACAGTAGGACACTGAAGAGTCCTACACATATGTGTATTTTCGATTTCGTGCAGTTTTCAAGCGTTGCGTCAAACAAGTGCTAACCTAGTGTGACGATTTAAATTAGAATATACTATACACCCGCAGATTAGGATTTTATACTTGTTCCGACTATTCACAGCCGCAGTACACAAAATTTGTGTAAAATTAAAAGTTACATCTCATTTTAACGGTACAGGTACCACACGAATCGAAAGGAAAGGAAAGGATACATATAAACTCTCGCGTGTGCTACGAAACTAAGGGCGACCTAGTTTTTGTAGAAGATGCACTACTGCTGATTTGTTTATTCGCTGCATCATCTCTTTACAATCATTAAAATATTTGTTTTGCTTAGGATAACAGAACAGAGGTGGCCCGATATTCTGCTGATGGAACTAGAAACTGATTGTTGCAACACTTCTCGGATAACAGCAGTCTCGAAGCGACAAGTTTACACTTAAACTACGTTCTTGATGTTACTGAAAATGCTCTGTCCAATTTTCAGTCTTTCAAGTATAACAAAATGGAAATTGTATATATAAGAGTATAAACAGTACTAAAGGTGTTCTGTCGAACGGTAACAGCCAAGGTTCAGTTTAACTAAAATTTAATATAAACGCTGTCGAGTTAAAATAATTTGAAAATTAAGTACAGGTCATTCATTAGAACTGTAGAAACGAAATTTTTTCGTCTCTATTAGAGCTGTGACAACCCCAATGGAATTTGTACAATAAAGTTGGTGGAAGTATGTACGAAACAACATAGCGGTTATTAAACGATTGAAGCTAATTAGTTCTAGTAATTCTCCTCAGAGTAAAAAATATGTATATGTAAGTACTCATCAGTCGTTTATCTGCAAGATTCTCCCAAAATATTTAAGAGGTGACAGAAGAGATTGTTACATGTAAAGCACCACACAAATGCTGCATTTACATGGTGACAGGTAGCGAGCGCTTGATTGGTCGGTGGATAACGACTAGCAGCGAAGGGATACGTACAGTTCTGGTGGCTGCTTCGTCGTCATGCACGATCACGCGGTTACTGTGCTTGCGGATATCCACGTAACGTGTGGGAAAGCAGAGAGAGAGATGCTTATTAGAACGTTACGTATCCCCCATCCCACCCCTTGGCCGTCACGACAACCTGGTCTGGCACGTTAGCGTATTTTCCAGAGGGTGTATACTGTGTACGATACCCTGACTGGCTCTCTTTTCGTGACGAGGCTCACTGCCGAGCAACTTGGAGTGACCGTCAATGTTTGTAAAGATACTATGGCTTGTGGTCTCAGATGGTGCTGACGAAGACTTGTTTGAGCTTTTTTTCAAAATCAGCACGAAATGGAGGGTAGTGACCGTCATTGGCGTCTCTCGTCTCTATGGTAACTGCCGCCAAGGGCAAACTCTCCTCCCCCCTCTCTCAATCTCTCCCTCTCCCTCTCCCCCTCCCCCACCCCTACCCCTTCCTTCTTCTTTGTCTTTTAAAGCGACGCATTTCAGTCATTTTTTTTTGTACGATACAATTCGAAACACGGAAAAACACACAACCCAAAACCGATTTGCTTGCAAAAATAATGCGAAAACATTTTCATTGTCGACCACTGCAAACTCGTAACAAATTAAACAACGAACGCAAAATTGTACTCCTTACACGTTCAATCGTTTGCCTACGTTTGCTTAACAGGAGTGGCTTCACAGAGTAACAAGAACAAGAAACGAGCGAAGCTGTACCAGATATAATCGAATCCGAATCTCCTCAAGATTTCATATCATACGTCTCCTATCCCTTTCGGTTTCAGTCCCCTCGAATGTCAAATATTTCTTAACTAGGCAGCTTATTGTCACTATCGGATGAAACGATTAAGCGTGTTATTGACTAAAGATTAAGGTAATAGCATGCTGATTTGTGATAGTATTCTGTCGTGGGGCAATCCTCGAAACATGCAGTTGCTAATTCGCGAAAGAGTCCTCTTTTAAGATAGTAGAGCCGAGAAACTTAGCAGCAGAGACATAACGAATTGATAGTATCTTACTGTTGGCTTACTATGAAAAATGGCTCTCATTGTGATCGTGTTGGAGCTGGCCAAGTCTTCAGTTACGAGTTTCGGGGGGCGGTGCGGGGGGCGCGCAAGAGCCAACAGATGCGGCGGGCGCGCTACGTGTTACTAAATTTAAAATTGTAGTACGCTCGGTGTACACCACGAGCTACACGTAAAATAATTCATTGCCAGTCCACTATTCGGGCATAGAGCCCATAGACGGTGGCAAACAAGCAAATGTATATCTACAACATAATACTAGTAATATATTGTAAATGTAACATTAGATACATGATGTTTCTTACATATTACACAAGTCTACACACATTTCGGAAATTCCCGTTTCAGACTTCTAGGACTTGTGGAAGCGAGTGAGTACAAAATATTTTAAATAGGAACCCATGTCCGGAAACGTCATCCAACGACGCTACAGAGCGTCAAAATTATGGGAGGTGGCGCATGTTAAGTGTGATGCAGGGTGATTCCGTGATGATGTTAAAAACTTGCAAGGATGATGGAAAAGCATAAATGTATCATTCTGAGGTAAGGTCCGTGTACCAGAAACGAACGAATTGCCAGTTATAAGCGAAAACCGTTATGGTACCTCAGACAGTGGAATGCATGTACTGTACTGTTGTTGATAAGACTGTAGGGTAGGTAACTTTCAGAGGTGGTGGTATGGACCGCAACAAGGAGAAAAATCCAGTAAATATCGGCTCTAAATTACAATTACGAGCAATTGTTAACGAAACACATCTACTCTGTTGAACAACTGCTCATACCTGTTAAGGTATGCCTTTTAGAGCCCCCACGTTCATATTAAATTTTTTCTTGCTTCTGTTCATACTAGCACCTCTGAAAGTTGCTACCCGACAATCTTAACAACAGTATGAGCACACGTATTGGACTGTCAGAGGTATCAGAACAGTTTTCGCATATAACTTCCGACTCTTTCATTTCCGTTACAATGCCCCATACCTCAAATTGATACATTTATCCTCTTTCATCATTCTGAAAAGTTTGTGACATTACCACGGAATCACCCTGTATATAGATACATTTACAGGCGCCGACGACTATAACTTAGAAGAGCACACGTATTCGACTGTCAGAGGTATCAGAACAGTTTTCGCATATAACTTCCGACTCTTTCATTTTCGTTACAATGCCCCATACCTCAAATTGATACATTTATCCTCTTTCATCATTCTGAAAAGTTTGTAACATTACCACGGAATCACCCTGTATATAGATACATTTACAGGCGCCGACGACTATAACTTAGAAGCTATGTAGTGTCGTTGGATGACTTCTCCGGACATGGGTTCCTATGAAGAATATTATGCACTTACTCCCCCTACATGTCTTAGAAGTTTGTAACGGGAATTTCCGAACACCCTGTACATACTCGTGTATTTCTGCTCTTATATTCTAATTGTCGAATTGCGGTGTTCAGAACGTACAGCGAGCGGATGTCAGTGATGTACCTTGATATTAGAGATAATAAGTGACCTGTTTACCATAAGTGACCTGTTTACCATAAGTGACATGTTTACCATAAGTGACCTGTTTACCATAAGTGACCTGTTTACCATAAGTGACCTGTTTACCATAAGTGACCTGTTTACCATAAGTGACCTGTTTACCATAAGTGACCTGTTTACCATAAGTGACCTGTTTACCATAAGTGACCTGTTTACCAGTTATACGCTTTCATTCCATGGCATAAGTGACCACTGTGACCAGGGCGTGTGGTTGTTTAGTGTTTGATAGCTGCAATGTGTACTGCAGAAATGGGACAGATGCTGAATCTTATTGTGATCACGTGGACATGGTTATGATTAGATTTTAAACATCGACGGGATTCTATGATTTGTGGATCCACATCAGTTTTGACATTACACAGATTTTGTAATTGACACTGCACGTTACTTGATATGGACATGCATCATATATCACTAACTTTGTTTTAATTGTCATGTATACCAAATGTTGATATTTGGGAGAGATCGATATGTGTACGTTCGTTTGTTTGTTTGTTTGTTCTCTCTGTCAGATGTCACTAACGATTGACTCTCTGCACGAATAGCGGGCTGGCAATTATCATATTGAACTCTACAATTCTGTAATAATCATTTACGAACATTACAATGAACAACGAGACATCACAGTTCCATGCGTTAGAACCTTGTCGGATTAGAAATTCAGTCCAGTGAGAGCCGCGTACTCTATAAGTGACTATAGACGGCGTTGAAGTCACTAAGAAAAGAAAAATCTGGTACAGCGTTAGGAATCTGGTGCTACTGTAGCAGGCGGTATTGTTGCGGTATTGACAGCCCTGATGAAGCTACCAAGATATTGTTATTCTGTAGCAGGGGCCCTTCATTTAGAAACTGACTGTCGTATAAGTGATACAAGAGGTGGACGGCAAGAGCCGAATCAGCTATTTAAGTGCAACGTGTACCAACGTGACTCCCCTTAGCGTTAGTGAAACTAGATCGCATGCAGCCTACCGCCGGCTCCGAACGAAGAGGAAAAACAGCATGGTTTATAATACGAGGTCCGTTTGTCCCTGCACATGACAAAGAACACAGGAATTTACGGCACAGAGCACTCTTGTAAGACAAGCGCAATCTCCACAGAGTGAGAAGAACAGTACCTCAGCACAAATGCATCTAAGCTACCTACAGAGAAAACCAATTTGAGGGATGCCATAAAACTGCTTCAGTAACTGGACCATTTACAATACAATGGGTCATTAATTCGACCCGCGATAAGAGATGAGATGAGTTTCTCTGTAACTGTCTCTCAATCAGAGTTCCGCGAAAGGTCGCTGCAGCTGCATCATCTGGGCGACGTGAGGAGAGGCCGTTTCGAGGCGTTCTCCAGGTATGTTCGTTCGAGATAACCATTTTCCTGTCATTTTGCAACGCAGCTACGCGCAACGCAAATCCCGCGTATAAGCGCAACATTGTGTTAGCTTTGTGTCATGGACCGAATCTTTCACTCCGAATAATCGATTACTTATTCTTTATCGTTCATATTTCCAGCAGGGTCTTGTTCCGGGACTGGATGAGATCCAGTTGCTCGCGTTTCGCAGCACAAACTATTGTGAAACAGGAACCTTCCTGCGTGCACGAAGAAAATGTAGACCTACATGCAAGGTGCTCCATTAGATGATGTGTGCGTATCATACAGCCCGGCACGACTACGTACATCTAATATAGATTACAATATTATTAGTAAAATTCCATCTCTGGTGAACTGCTCGACAGTGGAAAATACTGCGGTATTCGCGTCACGTGTAGTCAAGTACCACCATACCTATTACGGCGTTAGCAAACACACGTCACAGACGAATTGCCCTTGGCACACTATCTGTCATCATGTACCACTCTCAGCGCACACCATTTCTGAAATCGAACCGAAGTGTGTTCTTATATGAAAACTCTGCATCCTTTAATTATATAAATCTGAACTTCCGCATAATATTCGTCACACCACTGTTTTGTTACACTCGTAATAGTTAATATTAGTTTCGGTTACTTCTAGTATCATATCATCCGCCTTGCTTTATCATCCTCATACAATATCAGTCAAAGGAATATCGTCTTTGACCGACACTGGTAAAACTGACGTTAACTGAAGATGACCAGAATTAATACAAACCGGTGATAGCTACACCTTTCGAGTACTGCATAATGAAAAAAGAACGTTTTTTCATAAACACTGAAATTTTGTTGCGTTTTTTGCCACCTATGGCAAATATAAATAATTTAGATAGCGACTGTTGAAAAAGAATCTGTAGAGCCCGATTGTTGTAAAGCTGGATGGTTATTTCGAAAATTAAACTTTTATTGACCTAAGCGTAAATTAAAATTCACCCCGAGGTTCTATTTTCAAAAATCAAATGGTTCAAATGGCTCTGAGCACTATGGGACTTAACATCTGAGGCCATCAGTCCCCTAGAACTTAGAACTACTTAAACCTAACTAACCTAAGGACATCACACACATCCAAGCCCGAGGCAGGATTCGAACCTGCTACCGCAGCAGTCGCGCGGTTCCGGACTGAAGCGCCTAGAACCGCTCGGCCACAGCGGCCGGCTTCTATTTTCATTCACGCGGAAGATATACTACAGTGAAATTGCAAGAGCCTTTTGAAACACCCTGTTCTATGGCATAAAATGGTTGGGTGCAAGGCAGCGTTATGGCATAATATGAAATTCAACGACGCATGCACTGATTCAGACTTGCGTATACGGTATGATGGTATATACAACTTGTGATGTGTCACCACAACTTTGTGCTACTGGATCCACGACCCTCCAATCATTACACACGAACGTCACCAAAACCAACATGGTGCGTGTGTTGCAACCCAGCAACTGGGGTTATCCTCTCAATTCCAAAGAATAAGAATAAGAGGCGGTAGCCACCACATCATCCTATTATTCAGCAGCTCTATGACAGTTTTGGGCTGCAAATAGCATTGCACAGATCAATTCTAAGCAATACGCGCGTGACCCCACTAGCTCACATTCTGTTTCTGCTGTATTCAATATAGCAAGTAGGTTGGCGAATTAAGACACGGAAGGCATTTTCACAGCCGTGTGAAATTCGTCATGGAAAATGGTCTTCAAACTGATGCAACTCGATGAACTTTAGATTTAACGGAAAGGAATCAACTGCCGCAGCTGGGATTGCTATCGAATATTGGGCCCAAAGATAGTCTTGCTATCGTGGTGGACGAAGGAGGTTTCATCAGCACAGTTTACTCTGCACTTCGGGTCGACGGGTGTCTGATCAGCAACGCTGTACCGACACCCTGAGTTCCGTTTCAAGTTTAGCCCTCTGCCGCCTAATGGAGTGAGGACATGGGGCACGTAATGGCGATCTGGGCGCTAGTTGTTGAGCTTAAGCTCGACAGATTTCATGCTTCCATTCCACAGAATTAGGCTGTGTACCATTACTGGATTTCATCGAATCTGTTCCTTTCCTCCGACGCTCGTGAGTAACACCACAAATAACACAACAGCACGCTAGCTTTCAGGGCAGTAATTCACAAATTGCCAGGTCACACAAGAAACCGGACGAAGAGGCATGCATTGACAGACTCATCCTTATGCGCGCCCATCTAAAGGTACTGTTCAGAAAAAATGGATATTTCACACAGCAGATTAATAGGGCACTGGCAGCTAAAAAAAATAATAAAAAATAAAAAATAAACAAAATTAAAAAATTAAGAATCAGGTAGTGGGTAACATTTCGTTTAAAATAGCAAGAACCGTCTGTAAATTTCAGGTGAAAGCGATTTTTCATCCACTAAGATTGCAGACCTTTTGGGATCGGTAAGGGCCGACTTGTTATTGAGGAAGTCCGGAATTCACAAAATACCTTGTCAGTGTGGTGTGGCTTGTATAGGACAGACTGCACGCACTGTGAAAGAACGTTGCACTAAGCATCAACGTCGCGTCGCGTTCGCCTTTTGCAACCAAGCAAGTCCGCTATAGCCGAACATTGCATTTCCACTGGACATTCAATGGAGTATGACAGACCTGTGATTCTCATCACAGTTACATCTTTCTGGGACTCCATTATTAAAGAATACGTGGAAACAGGTCTGGCGGAAAATGTAATGAACCGTGATAGCGGCTACCAGTTGGACAAGGCGTCGAACCCCATCACCTCTACGATTCGTTCTAATCGAAGACAACAGAGTGCGCAAACGGCCGCGCAGAACGGTAACACAGGGGACAGCCGAGTTCCGCGGTTCCACCAGCGAGGGCGCTGCCATCGGAAGTGCGGTCCGTCTGTCAACTTTAATTTTGACACATGCACGGAATACCCGCGGCGCGCTATTTATGACGGAGCGGAGCAAGTCTTTGTCAGTCACTGACGGATCATCTCAAGACGATTGACAGGTGCCCAGTCGAAATATCGTGCGATGAATTAAACGACGACCGGCTACAAGCCCACAGTTTGTTTAAACATTCAATTCGACGAGAAAATTTTACAATTCACAGAAACAGACATAAAGTGCTAGAGCAGAAGAGCTCATAAATTTGAATACAGATGTGACCCAAATGAAAATATCTTTAAGGCAATTGTTGGACACCGATAAAAAGACCACCCATGCCCAATACGTATGAAGCACTGTATTAAAGACCAAACAACTTTTTTTCCTGTTAACGGGAATTACTGGATGTTCACTTTCTTCATTCTCAAATAATGTGCAAGCAGTTGCACGTATGGACAGTCATAGAAGAAGATACTTTGTGATTGATGCAGAGACAGCCTTCACTGCACCGAGACTATCACCCCTGTAGTGAGAGATCACACTACAATTAAATTGTTTCGTAATCAGCGGTGGATACGTTACATTCTTATCTCAAAGCTAGCAGTTACGAGGTAACTTGGAGGAACTTTCAAGAAACATGACAATAAGCAAGGCGGCAGGTCGCTAGGAGACGCAGTAGCAGAAGAGCTTGAGGTGGAAGTCGGAGATGCAGGCGCTCTGGTTGCCGTACATGTTGACGCGGCTGACGGCCTCCAGCGTGGCCGCCCCCAGGGCGCCGCCGTCGTCGTCATCGCCGCCGCCGGCGTCGTCGAGCGCGAGCGTCGCCTCGAAGCGCGCGCCGCCCGGCGCCGTCTCCAGGGTGACGGTGACGTCGTGCGGGCTGCGCAGCGCGGAGAGCACGCGGCGCAGGCGCAGCTGCGCGCACAGCCGCTCTCCCCCGGCCCTGCCCCCGCGGGCCGCGCGCAGCGGCGCGAGGCGCGCGTTCAGCTGGTGCACGAAGCGCTGCGCGGCGGCGCGTGCCAGCCCCGACTGCGGCGCCAGCGGCCGCGTGCCGCGCTTGCACGCGCACCAGTGCACGTGCACGCCCGCGTCGGCGCACGTGCGCGACTCCGGCAGCGCCGTGAACAGGCTGCGGCCGCGGCCCGGCTCTGCCGAACAAAGCGTCATTAGCTGTAATCCGCCGCTGCAACTAACGATGCGTGACCGACAGTGGCGATCAAACTCTCTCTAGTAATCACTGAGCCTGCCTGAGCCAGAGCCGATTTGAGATCGCACTGGGCCTGTGGCAGTGATTACACGCGGTGAGTCAAAAAGGGCTTTACAACTTTGAAATGATATGGGAATTTATTGAAATAAATTACAGAATCGGTAGATGCGTCATTTTGTAGCAAACAACCTGAAATTTCACGTAAAAGTGTCAAGCGTCATTTTGGTTCGATGCGACTAACAGTGGTGACGCGGCAAGCATCCTACCGGTAATCAGTTTCTCCCCACACTCGTTGCAGTAAATCGGCCGTAAATTGTGCAACGGCAGCGTAGATTCGATTATGCACCTCTGCTAAATTGTTTGGCACGGGGGGAACTTACACACGGTCTTCAATGAAACCCCAGAGAAAGAAATCCAGTGGCGTCAAGTCCGGAGACGAGGTGGTCACGCGGTTGGCCCTTCACGGCCAATCCACCGACCTGTGAAGCAATTTTCGAGGATACCGCGAACTTCCGTGAGGAAATGAGGTGGGGCACCGCCTTGTTGGTAGTTTTCTTGTAGTTGTGGTCTTCAGTCCAAAGACTGGTTTGATGCAGCTCTCAATGCTATTCTACCCCGTGTAAGCTTCTTCACCACCGACTAACTACTGCAACCTACATCCCTTGAATCTGCTTTGTATTGTAATGTATGTTAACTGGGGACCTAGAAACGACGGAGAGGCTCCGTCCCCGCCACGGCCGCAGTGGTCCACAACCCCACGACGACTACCGCAGTCCACTTCACCCCCCCCCCCCCCCCCCCCGCCGCCCCACACCGAACCCAGAGTTATTGTGCGGTTCGGTCCCCAGTGGACCCCCCCAGGGAACGTCTCACACCAGACGAGTGTACCCCTATGTTTGCGTGGTAGAGTAATGGTGGTGTACGCGTACGTGTAGAACTTGTTTGCGCAGCAATCGCCGACATAACTGAGGCCGAATAAGGGGAACCAGCCCGCGTTCGCCGAGGCAGATGGAAAACCGCCTAAAAACCATCAACAGACTGGCCAGTTCACCGGACCTCACCACAAATCCGCCGGGCGGATTCGTGCTGGGGACCAGGAGCTCCTACCAGCCCAAAAATCCGTGCGTTAGACCGCACGGCCAACCGGGCGGGCTTGAATCTGCTTATTGTATTCATCTCCTGGTCTCCCTCTACGATTTTTACCCACTCCATGTTTCCCTCCAGTACTAAATTGGTGATCCCTTGGTGCCTCAGAATGTGTCCTCCCAACTGATCCCTTCTTTCAGTGAGGTTGTACCACAAATTTCTCTTCCCCCCAGTTCTATTCAGTATCTCCTCATTAGTTATGTGATCTACCCATCTAATCTTCAGCATTCTGCTGTAGCACCACATTTCAAAAGCTTCTATTCCCTCCTTGTCTAAAGTAGTTATCGTCCACGTTTCACTTCCATACATGGCTACACTCCATGCAAATACTTTCAGAAACGACTTCCTGACACTTAAATCTATGCTCGATGTTAACAAATTTCTCTTCTTCACAAACACTTTCTTGCCATCGCCAGTCTACATTTTATACCCTCTCTACTTCGACAATCATCAGTTATTTTGTTGCCCGAATAGCAAGACTACATCTACTACTTTAAGTGTCTCATTTCCTAATCTAATTCCCTCATTACTAAATTTAATTCGACTCATTCCATTATCCTCGTTTTGCTTTTGTTGATGTTCATCTTATATACTCCTTTCAAGATACTGTCCATTTCGTTCAACTGCTCTTCTAAGTCCTTTTCTGTCTCTGGAGGAATTACAATGTCATCGGCAAAACCCAAAGTTTTTATTTCTTCTCCATGGATTTTAATTCTTACTCCAAATTTTTCTTTTGTTTCCTTTACTGCTCGCTCAATGTACATATCGAATAACATTGGGGATAGGCTACAACCTTGTCTCACTCCCTTCCCAACCACCGATTCCCTTTCATGCCCCTCGGCCCTTATGACTGCCATCTGATTTCTGTACAAATTGTAAATAGTCTTTCGTTCCCTGTATTTTACCACAACCACCTTTAGAAGTTGAAAGAGAATTCCCGTCAACATTGTCAAAAGTTTGTCGAAGTCTACAAATGTTATAAAGGTAGGTTTGCCTTTCCTTAACCTATCCTCTATGAGAGATCGTAGCATCACTATTTCCTCGCGTGTTCCTACATTTCTCCCGAATCCAAACTGATCTTCCCCAAGGTCAGCTTCTACCAGTTTTTCCATCCTTGCTGGTAGTAAACGTTCCCATCTCGGTCATCTTCATCGATCTGTGGAAGTAAAAAGTTTTCAAGCATATCCGTATACATTGGTGTCCAATATTAAAGCAACAAATCGCTATTTCCCCCATCCTGTTTCTAATTCACGATATAATCATACTGTCAACAGATGACCGTGCCGTCGTGTTTTGCACGGAAGGTGCCATTTCGGTCACCGGTAAACCACGCCAACGATGACGTCAGGGCACCTATCAAACGGAGTCGTATTTGCTGGGGAGTCCACATCCACAATCGCTCTGTACACAGTCACAGACGGTGCAGTGTGGCACGAAGATGACGCCTATCAGACACTCTGCGGTCGAGGGCAATAGGAAGAATGGAAGCAGGACAGTTGGAAACTCATGTGGCCCGGTGCCTTACCGTGTGTCGTTCTGTTGTTTCTCGGATGTGGCGACAGTTTATAGAGACCGAAACTGTAACCCGAAGACCAGGGCAGGGCCGACTACGCATGATATCAAAAAGAGGGGACCATCAAAAAGGTTCAAATAGCTCTGAGCACTATGCGACTTAACGTCTGAGCTCAACAGTACCCTAGACTTTGAACTACTTAAACCTAACTAACCTAAGGACATCACACACATCCATGCCCAAGGCAGGATTCGAACCTGCGACCGTAGCAGCAGCCCGGTTCCGGAGTGAAGCGCCTAGAACCGCTCGGCCACAGCGGCCGGCAGGGGACCATCATTTGTCTGTAAGGGCACTACGGTACCGCCTTAGTACAGCGTGGCAACTGGCATCTGATCTCGCAGCATCCACTGGACATGTTGTATGGAGGCAAATGGTGTAGGGAAGGCTTCGACAGAGTGGCCTTTATTGTGGGAGACCTGCTGTGTGTGTGCCTCTGATGCGTGTTTACAGAAAGGAACGTCTAGAGTGGAGTCGTCAACATGCCACATGGACGTTCGAACAGTGGGCGAATGATGTTTTCACAGATGAGTCCCGATTTGATCTGGAGCGTGATTCTCGACGGATTCGCATTTGAAAGGCATGTGGAACTCGATTAAAAAACCCGAACATTGTGGAAAGAGACCGATATAGAGGAAATTCGATAATGCTGTGGACAAGAATGGTGTTGACCACTTGGACATCTTTTCACGAAATTGTTCGGGTGAATAGAAAAGGTTTAACTGCTGTCAGGTATCGTGACGAGGGCGTGGGACCTCATGTGCGGTTGTTGTGAGGTGCTGTGCGCCCAGACTTCGTACTGATGGACGATAGTGCTCGACCATATGGAGCACGAGTGGTTGATGTTTTCTTGGAAACGGAAGATACTGCACACATGGCGTGGCTTGCTCGCTCTCCCGATTTGAATCCCAAAAAGCATGTTTGGCATGCGGCAGGTAGAAGGGTTGCATCACGCCAGCATCCATCAACCACTCTCTAAGACTTAAGAGCAGCTCTGCAGGAAGAATGGGCGTTATTGGTTTAACATGAGTTTGATGGCGTTATTCACAGCAAGCTCCGTCGTTGTCAGAACTGTATTGCTGCCAGAGGTGGTCACACCTCAAAGTGAGCACATGATAAGTTGTCGGAATGTGTGTGCAAATTTGTTAAGTTGGGAAGAAACAAAGAACATTTTCGTCTACTGTTAAGCATGTTGCAGTTGTTTACGTTCTGTGTCCTTTACATTGTTTCTACTTTGCTATCACACGTTTATACTGTTTTGTGACAAAACAAACGCAGCCTCGCAAAATTTCCGTTTGTTGCTTTAATTTTGGCTGGCTCTGAGCACTATGAGACTTAACATCTCAGGTCATCAGTCCCCTAGAACTTAGAACTACTTAAACCTAACTAACCTAAGGACATCACACACGTCCATGCCCGAGGCAGGATTCTAACCTGCGACCGTAGCGGTCTCGCGGTTCCAGACTGAAGCCGGCCGGATTTAATTTTGGACACTAGTGTAGATACACAATACCAGTGACAGCTTTCTCCACGAAGAAGAAAGCGCTGTACACTTTCAGTTTGCTAAAAATACAAAACATACACTCCTGGAAATTGAAATAAGAACACCGTGAATTCATTGTCTCAGGAAGGGGAAACTTTATTGACACATTCCTGGGGTCAGATACATCACATGATCACACTGACAGAACCACAGGCACATAGACACAGGCAACAGAGCATGCACAATGTCGGCACTAGTACAGTGTATATCCACCTTTCGCAGCAATGCAGGCTGCTATTCTCCCATGGAGACGATCGTAGAGATGCTGGATGTAGTCCTGTGGAACGGCTTGCCATGCCATTTCCACCTGGCGCCTCAGTTGGACCAGCGTTCGTGCTGGACGTGCAGACCGCGTGAGACGACGCTTCATCCAGTCCCAAACATGCTCAATGGGGGACAGATCCGGAGATCTTGCTGGCCAGGGTAGTTGACTTACACCTTCTAGAGCACGTCGGGTGGCACGGGATACATGCGGACGTGCATTGTCCTGTTGGAACAGCAAGTTCCCTTGCCGGTCTAGGAATGGTAGAACGATGGGTTCGATGACGGTTTGGATGTACCGTGCACTATTCAGTGTCCCCTCGACGATCACCAGTGGTGTACGGCCAGTGTAGGAGATCGCTCCCCACACCATGATGCCGGGTGTTGGCCCTGTGTGCCTCGGTCGTATGCAGTCCTGATTGTGGCGCTCACCTGCACGGCGCCAAACACGCATACGACCATCATTGGCACCAAGGCAGAAGCGACTCTCATCGCTGAAGACGACACGTCTCCATTCGTCCCTCCATTCACGCCTGTCGCGACACCACTGGAGGCGGGCTGCACGATGTTGGGGCGTGAGCGGAAGACGGCCTAACGGTGTGCGGGACCGTAGCCCAGCTTCATGGAGACGGTTGCGAATGGTCCTCGCCGATACCCCAGGAGCAACAGTGTCCCTAATTTGCTGGGAAGTGGCGGTGCGGTCCCCTACGGCACTGCGTAGGATCCTACGGTCTTGGCGTGCATCCGTGCGTCGCTGCGGTCCGGTCCCAGGTCAACGGGCACGTGCACCTTCCGCCGACCACTGGCGACAACATCGATGTACTGTGGAGACCTCACGCCCCACGTGTTGAACAATTCGGCGGTACGTCCACCCGGCCTCCCGCATGCTCACTATACGTCCTCGCTCAAAGTCCGTCAACTGCACATACGGTTCACGTCCACGCTGTCGCGGCATGCTACCAGTGTTAAAGACTGCGATGGAGCTCCGTATGCCACGGCAAACTGGCTGACACTGACGGCGGCGGTGCACAAATGCTGCGCAGTTAGCGCCATTCGACGGCCAACACCGCGGTTCCTGGTGTGTCCGCTGTGCCGTGCGTGTGATCATTGCTTGTACAGCCCTCTCGCAGTGTCCGGAGCAAGTATGGTGGGTCTGACACACCGGTGTCAATGTGTTCTTTTTTCCATTTCCAGGAGTGTATTAACTTTGGGGCTGCCACGAACGTGTTCCAGGGTTGCGTCTGGATTTTCCTTGTCCCATATTCTGCAGTTTTTGTTGGTGTTTACCATGTTACTGATATGAAATGTCGACTCAACCTACAGCGAGCACAGTCCACACCAGTAAAGACGCCATTTTAATTGTGGAGTACGCTGGCACTCCTGATCGCGAAATGGGGTTCTGATGCACTACATAAATCAGACTTGAGATTGTTCGGTACAAAATGACACATCTACCGATTCTGTAAGTTATCGCGATATATTTCTATATCATTCCTAAGTTGTAAGGCCCTTTTTGAGTCAAGCTTTATATCGGGCCTCTCCTGAGAGTTGTCAAGTGCATTTTCTCTTCTGTTTCGGGAGAAGTTTGAAATGTTTTTGCAATATGTACCTGGGGTCAGCCCAATCAAATATCGCTCATCACGTCTTTCAAGCGAAGCCCTGAGGCGACGGTTTGTTTCCCATTATGAACGAAATGAGTTTTAAAGGAAGATTTTACGTACCCATTCCTTAGAATGGTCCAAATAAGTTTGGCGCGATATTCGTTTTATCGATGGTTATTGCCAGGGACAGTAAAACGGAAGAAAAACCATTATTCCAGCAGTAACTGAGCACAGCTGGTGCACGGCGGTAGCAGTCAGTGTGGGCCGGGCTTCTACTGGAGTACTCGTTATTCTTCGCCTTTTTCCGTCTCTAGTAATTCATATCGATAAAACGAACATCGCGCAAGACTGATATAGGACCGGTGCATCGAATGGGCACGTAAGGCCCTGCTTTAAAAGTAATTCGTAACTGGAAACAAACCGGCACTTTCCGTTGATACTGGGAGTCGCATGAAACGCGTGACGAGCACTGTTTGTTTGAGCTGACTCCTGCTGCACGTTGCAAATACGAAATTACAAATACCTGCCGAAACACCAGAGATAAAGAGCCTGACGACTCTTTAGATGGGACACCCTGTATAGTTTAAATAAGACGTTACGTTTTGTTTGTAAAAATAATAAACGCTACAGATAAAAATAGGACACCCTCAAGGACACGGTAATTTTATTGACAACTGCATTGACAGGTAATTCTTCATTGTAGGATAACAAATTCAGAGCAAATGAAACACGTACATCACAGTAAAGGTTCTCCAAACAGGCACATCAGTATAGGTCTGTATTCTGACATGCAAATAATCATGAAGATGCCGAATGCCATTCTGCGATAAGACTGTCCCAAATTATCTTGTGCCTTTTGTTTCTGTTCGGCAATGGCCCTTGTGGCCTCGTGTCCTATACGTATTCAGTTGGCGAGAGATCTGGTGTTCTTGCTGGCCAGGACAGTTGTTTTACAGCACGATGAGCACATTGCGTCACAGAAGCCGTATGTAGACATGCACTGTGCCTATAGTTGTTCTGAAAAAGTACATCACCTTCCTGTCGAAGAAATGCCAGTAGCAGGGGGTGACAGCTAGTGCAATGTAGCAGGCATTGTTTACTTTTTCCTGCAGAAACACTAAATGTGAATGCGAGTTGTGGCTGGTGGCCGCCATTACCTTGAAGCATTATCTGTGTGGTATGGGCGAAAGCACTCCGGCATTGGCAGTTCACTAGGTCTATGCCATAGACATGTACGTCCATCATCCACACACAGTCAGAAGTTATTTTTGTAACTGACGACAATTGAGGGCCATTCCATGCCCCAGTTGACTCTTTCACAATACTGGAGTAGCCATGCTTGATGGTGTTGTGGGCCAGTGGTAGCCTGGCCAGGGCACACACAGTCTTAGTCTTGCTGCAAACAGACGGTACCAATGGTTCCTGATGATGCAGAAAATGCAACATGTCACCGGATTTGGTCCCTGGATGATGTCCGGTCGGCCACAACTATCTTGAGGTGCACCTGTAGTACATGGACGTCCAGAATCTGGTCTACGAGTGTGCGGATGTTCCACAGCAACATATGCAGCAATCCATCGATATGTCCATCCAGCTTCCTGCAGGCCCACAATGTCACCCCATTCAAATGGCTGAAGCTGCTCAACAACAGTACATACTCTTTGATGAATGTACCCTAGAATGGATGTTACAAAAATGATCATCTCTAAACTCAGCACAGTTACAACTCGCAGAATCAAAACAGAGGGTGGACTGGCACACCATTTGATCGCCTATGACCGTGACAAATAAGCCACTAACACTACAGTCCACAGTATAGACGTATTATACGCAGGCACCACTGAATACAGTCCTTGAGGGTGCTGCATTTTTTTCTGACAGTATATTTATATTTATAAATACACTTAAAAATAAAAATATTCCCTTAACATCTTCAGTATCCCTATGATGATAAGCTACTTAGGTAGTATAATAATATAATGTAACTAAAATAAATATTTAAAAAATAAAAGTTAAACGATAAATCTTAAGCACTGAATCATGTCATCATTAAATGTAATTAAAAATAAAATAAATAAACTATACAAACCTTTACCACCTGATAAATCACCTCAACTACAATCATAATCCTGTGATGAATAATAAACTACCGTTAAAGATAAATATGTCAGAAAGAATAGACACTTCAAATGTTTGTAGTACATCGGTCCGTGTGATAATTTCAGTAAGGATGCGCAACAGGATCCCAGTCTCTTGTGGGAATACTCGACTCGTGTGAGCAAGTAGGTAAATGGGCAGTGGACAGTACTAGCGTGTCGCAAGTTGAGAATTTGGATCGGGCCGGGAAGCATGTCTTGATGGCTGAGGCGGTTAAGGCAACTGCTCGTGTTAAACGGGTGATCCGGGTTCGGATATCAGTTCAGCACAAATTTTCAACTTTAACTACTGAATCATTTCGAAGCTCGATCTCAGCTGGCGTCGGTCTCTGCTTCGAAATTTGATACTAACGGCCGCTGCATCAACCGACAGTATTGTGACTGCTCTGTCGGACATGTCAGAATAGACACCACAGATTGTATATCATCTCCTAAGTCACAACGCGGAAGAATGTGCGTGTTGAGCGATCGTGGCAGATGTTACTCAAGAGGACTGCGACGAAAAGTAAGAGGACAAGAGCTGCAAATGTCACTGCCAGAACTGAATGTCGCACTGGCAATCACTGTCAGCACCAAAGCAATACGGAGTGGGCTCTGTAAGCAGGGAATTACAAGGCGAGATGGAAACAGAAAACCACTCACCAGTGGTGCAATTGCCCGTAACAGGGATACGTGGTGCCGAAGCCGTGAAACCTAGGCTATGAATCAATGGAAGAATGCCATTTGGTCAGATGACTCTTGTTTCACAGTGTTTCTAACTCGTGGCCAAGTTTACACCCCAAGAAATTTACACACGGAACACATTATTCACACTGTTTGCTTTCCGTTAAATCGAAACGTATTACAACGACGCATTGATCCGCAAAAAAAATTCCCATCCAGTCTAAGATGTTCTGTTTTTGTGGATTACATTTATATTTACATTTCACTTTAATTAAATGAGATATTCAGTACTAAAGTACCACATAGGTGTCGTAAGTAATATTAAGAAATATTCCGTCTTTCGCGACTGTAATAAAAGTTTTATTTACACCGGGCACGTTTGGCTTTATTTTATAGCACTTCAGTCAATGAAAGGTATGGCACATACACTATGGTACTCATGTTCTCTTTCTTGTTTTTGTTCCACAGTCGCAGTTTTACCAATGGTATTGAAATATATTTCTCTTCTGCAACTGTAATAAAGCGACTTGTTTAGACCAGATGCCGGTCTCTCTTTTGAAGCATCTTCAGTGGACAATATTTTGTCTCCTCCATTGCCAAGTCACCTTTCGTAGTTTTGTGCTGCGGTAACACAATATTCAACGTTTGTGTCGGCTGATCAGTGTTTTAGCAAATAAATGTTGTTTCTGTGTGCCACACACAAAAATATATTTGACATAGCTCAGAGGACTTCACTGATAGACGGTATATTCAAGTCCTAATGTTTTTGTAAGTCCACAGTTTTATTTAATGTATTTTGTCTACTTCTTTTTGATTGATTGAAGTGCTTTAAAATAAAGCCAAACGTGCCCGGTGTAAATAAAACTTTTGTTACAGTCGCGAAAGACGGAATATTTCCCAATATTACATATGACACCTATGTGGTAATTAAATTAAATGAGATATTGTTATACAGTAAATTTTATATGAAATTTAGTTATCTTGTCCACATTTCATTCTCAACATTGTGGCAACTAAAATCGACCATGCGGAAAGTATACTCTATGGACTTTTACCTCTGCAAACTATTCAAAATTTCGTGCAAAGGTTTACTATATTTAATGCTGCATGATAACTGCTTAGAACATCGAAACAAAATTAAGTCATTTAAGGGGGGAAGGTATCAGTCAAGAAGATGTGTAAAAATCAAATTTTTGGGCCAAATAGTTTTTGTGAAATCGAATGATAAGAGTGTCAAAGCAGCCGGAACACCGTGTGTCTACACATGCGAGCAGTGCAGTGACAAAATCGCGCACAGCGCGGAATGCAGGGAGCACGTATTTGTAACAGCGATAGGGTTAATGCGGCCGTGGAGGCTTTACTTCATGAACTGCGCGCTCCCCCCTAAATCTAAGCTTGCGAACTATGCTATACTATGGCGCTGCTTCTATTGGCGCGTGCGTCGTGTGCAACTGGCAACGCAGCAATCTCCCGCGTCTGGGCGGGCATGTGCGAGCCGCCAAGATAAAAGAATTCAACTATAGGTCTTTGAGAAGCTATACAGACGCAATCTATTGTCTTATGTTAGTATTCAATGTACAGTAAACAGTGTGAATAATCTGTTGGGTGTGCAAATTTCTGCGTAATGATGGGGGCGTAATGCCTTCACTTTTTCTGTGTGAGCTAAAGCTTCCACAGCCATCGTCATTTTCTGTAAAACTTTTCTGGGGACGTGACTGCGTCGACATGTTGTTCTATAGATCAATATTTTGGTCACTCTTTTAAATCGCCCAAATCGCTGTGGTTTATTTACTGGTGGGTCAGTACCTTGTTCAGTTCTTACATAGTAATTCTTATTTTAATTCCTACCGGCTGGTATCGGTGAATAAGAGCAGTGCAGTACGGTGAAGTAGTATTTTTCTACTGAGTGCTGAGGGAACACGTCGCGTACTGTGTGTCTCCGGACACTACACTTAGTGCTGCACCAGTTGAGGCAGACTGAGATCTCTCTCCTATTGCCAGCAATGGATCCCACGAGGGCCCACATCCGTCGTCGTACTGGGTTACCCGTCATTCGCCGGTACCAACCAATACCGTTTTTAAAGTTTTTTGTTAATCGCTCTTGTGGCTGGTTCGATGAGGCCAGCCACGGATTCTACTCTTGTGTCAACTTCTCAATATCAGAGTAGCACTTGCATCCCAATAGGAATTATTCTTCTTGTAGTACCTATGCGTTTCGGATGTTGGTGACCAGCATAGTTATATTTTGCTTGTTCGCCAAAGTTCCTCGCTCATGTGTGAAGCCCACTTCGTTCAGTTCTCTTTTACCAGATATCTATCCTTCAAGAACGTCCTGCAGCAGTTTGTACCTGAATCCGTTCCTCACTACATTGTTGTAATTTTCTGCATTTTATTAAGTTTAGGACTTCTTTTTCTTTTTTAATTTTGTAGAGAATGTCGTTGCTAGTAATTTTATCTGTCCGTAGCACTCTGCACTCCTGTGCAGCCACATCGCAAATGCCTCCAGTTGTTTGGGCGTCGTCTCGGGCATGATCCAGTTCTCAGCTGCACAGAAAGGGATGGCAACGTGAAAATCTTAATTTTGTTCCGATTGAGAGGTGATGGCTCTTTAACACATTAGCCATTTTACAAAACGTAGCTCTGGCTTTTTCAGTAAGAACTTTAATTTCTTGCGAGCTATCCCGCTGATTTTTAATCTACTTTTCAGATATGTATGTTTATTTACTTGTTCAATAAGAATACTACTATTGTTTAGATGATTGTGTGGTATATCTTCCTTGCTCATGACCATTAATTTTGTTTTACTTATGTCGATTTCTAGGACATAACAGTCGCTAACTCCGTTGATTCAGGATTCAAGACGTTGAACACTAAGCTCGGCGTAGCAGATATTGTTCAGCTTCTCTCTATTCAAGACGATTCATTCTCCGACATTTTCAAGAGCTGCTTTGAAGTTATATTCCGAATAAAGATTAGCTATCAGTGGCGACAAGAAAGAACCTTGCCTCACTCCTTGGCATATCTTTAATGTGGCAGATTTCTTATTTTCTTCTCTCGAAGCAGCATATTTATTCAAAAAATCTTTGTTCACTATCCATTTTTTAGCATCTCACGTATCTTGTAAAGTTTTACCCTGTGAAAATCCTTTTGATAATCAACTAAACAGGCATAGACATCACATCTTTAAATCTCTGGAATAAGATTTGAATGCGGAACAGAGCTTCTTGAGTACTGCAAACATTTCTGAAGCGAAACTGTGTAGATGCCGTTAGTTCCTGACAAACTTTGTAGAGTCTTTTGTCGATAAATCTTAGAAATATTTTCAGGAGGTGGCTCATGAAACTCTCTGTCCTGTAGTCACTACTTTTTTAGCTCGTCGATTTTGTTTTTAAGATTAAGAATTCTAACTTTATTCATTTTTGAGGTTTGATACCTGAATTATAAAAAAATTTACTTGTTCACCATCAAAGGACTTGAGATGTTTTCCCATCTTTCATTGCCCTTACTGCTGAACTCACTACTTCTGCTACAACATCTGGTCCTTAAATGGATCACCGTGAAAAAGTTCTTCCATTTAGGAATTAAAGGGTATTACTCTCTGCCTCGTCACTCCTGCCATGCAGTCAAAACAGAGTTCAATGATTTTCTTGACAAACTGACTTCAGGAGTAAGATAAAAATCACATCGTATTAGAAATGACTGTGGCACTGATCCACTAGTAAATACTGTACTTCAGACTGAAGAGACCAATATTTGCAACAGTACCCAAAAACAACTTGGCGACGTGATCACATAACTGAAAACATTTTATTGATGATTAACATTTCTCTCTTTAATGTGACGGCGATATCAGATATTTATGTTCAGTGATTCCAATAATTACCAGTCGCCACCTACAGACTATTATTACATGTACATAGGAAGATCTGTGCCTGGCGCTGAGTAGAAACTAACGCTGGAGGAAAACGCTCTGACCGCCGCGTGTCCTTCGGTCCGCTCCTCAAACACTGGCCGGTGGCACAGTGGCTTTAGGCGAACTGGACGAGTGTCTTGCCGAGAAGTCAAGGAAGATCGTTGAGCTATTTGGCACTTCAGATCGATGTGAGAGTGGCATCTGCTCACAGTGTTGCCCAAAAACTCAAGCGAAAACATTACACAGTAATGTCTGTGCATAATGGACACTTTGATCCTGAAATACTCTTTTCTTCTGATGAAACAGTTATTGAGTTACGTTAACGTGCAGAAGAGGTTTTCTACCGACGATGAGGTCGAAAGTGCCGTCAAACAACGGACCACAGAGGCGATGGGAGACTTTTTTGACGAAATTATCAGAAACCTCAGTCTTTGGCTCACAAAGTGCATTGAGAACGAAGACAAGTACGTTGAGAAATTGTGTTTGATGTACAAACGTGTACTTGGAAATATTTCTCAATGTACTGCCTTTTCGATTTTTAAACGACTGAGTACTCTCAATTTCTGATCATGCCTTATCCATTAAAGTTATCGTTAGATGGAAAAAAACTGGTCCAATGAGTCGTGTTGAGGTAATTGCATTCCACATTCCTGTAATCAAGTCGTGGAGGGCTTACAGAGGCTGGTGAGGTTTTTCAGAAATCCAACGACTATCTAGTAGGGAAAGTACCCGATAAAAGTAGCCATGTTTCTTCACAAAAGAAAGAAAATTTCAGGATCAGTCAACCCGTCAAGCAAAGAAGGCAATAGTCGGCTGGGGTACTAACATCGAGACATCCAGGAACATTATCTGCATTGTTGTCAGTGAACTATGTACGTAAAATTTCAGTCTGAGATTGTGCACCGCCCTGTGAGCATATGATACTGATCAACACCTGTGTGAATGTCCAAATAGAGCGAAAATATTGATGGGTTTCTTTCCATGAGAGCCCCCAACTCATCTGTACTTATTTATTTTGTAATCAGTCTTTTGGTAACTGTGATGCGGCCCTTCACCAGTTCCTCTCCTGCGCCTACCTCTTCATTTCATATTTCAGAGTATCACTTACACCTAATACCCTCAGTTATTTGTTGGATATATTCCAATATTTGTCTTGTCCTGCAGTTTTTATCTTCTACGACTCCCTCTAGTAGTATGGAAGCTCTTCACTGATGTCTTAACGCATTTACTATCTTCCTGACCCTTCTTTTAGCCAATGTTTTCCATACTTCCTTTTCCTCGCCGACTCTGCAGAGAATCTCTTCATTCCTTAACTTGCGAGTGCACCTAATCTTCATCATTCTTATATGGCGTCAGATGCTTTGATTCTCCTGTTCTTCCATGTGCGTGCAGTCTACGATTCACTACCATACGATAAAACGACCTCCTCGCTAGGCCGTGAAGGCTGAAGGGGTGTCTTCCAACCGCCTTGTCATCCTCTACAATGTGACGTCATGCGGATGTGGTGTGCAGGGGCGAGTGGACAGCATACAGCTTTCCTGGCCGTTTTGCAAATTTTCCAGACCGTGAAGCCGCTACTACTCTGTCAAGTAGCTCCTCAACTGGCATCACGACGCTGAGTGCACATCATACCAGTCCTCCGATCAAAGAAAAATCCTTGGTAGTACCGGGAAACGATCCCGTGTTGTCCGCATGGGCAGACATCCACGCTCACCACTCAGCTACGGGCACTACTGTACAATTCCATGCCTAAGCGTACATTCCCAGAAATTTTTTCCTCACAGTAAGACCGATGTTTGATACTAGCAGATTTGTTGTGGCCAGGAATGTCCTCTCTGGCTGTGCTAGTCTGCTTTTTATATCTTCCTTGGTTTGTCCGACATGTGTTATTTTGCTTCCAAGATACACTCCTGGAAATTGAAATAAGAACACCGTGAATTCATTGTCCCAGGAAGGGGAAACTTTATTGACACATTCCTGGGGTCAGATACATCACATGATCACACTGACAGAACCACAGGCACATAGACACAGGCAACAGAGCATGCACAATATCGGCACTAGTACAGTGTATATCCACCTTTCGCAGCAATGCAGGCTGCTATTCTCCCATGGAGACGATCGTAGAGATGCTGGATGTAGTCCTGTGGAACGGCTTGCCATGCCATTTCCACCTGGCGCCTCAGTTGGACCAGCGTTCGTGCTGGACGTACAGACCGCGTGAGACGACGCTTCATCCAGTCCCAAACATGCTCAATGGGGGACAGATCCGGAGATCTTGCTGGCCAGGGTAGTTGACGTACACCTTCTAGAGCACGTTGGGTGGCACGGGATACATGCGGACGTGCATTGTCCTGTTGGAACAGCAAGTTCCCTTGCCGGTCTAGGAATGGTAGAACGATGGGTTCGATGACGGTTTGGATGTACCGTGCACTATTCAGTGTCCCCTCGACGATCACCAGTGGTGTACGGCCAGTGTAGGAGATCGCTGCCCACACCATGATGCCGGGTGTTGGCCCTGTGTGCCTCGGTCGTATGCAGTCCTGATTGTGGCGCTCACCTGCACGGCGTCAAACACGCATACGACCATCATTGGCACCAAGGCAGAAGCGACTCTCATCGCTGAAGACGACACGCCTCCATTCGTCCCTCCATTCACGCCTGTCGCGACACCACTGGAGGCGGGCTGCACGATGTTGGGGCGTGAGCGGAAGACGGCCTAACGGTGTGCGGGACCGTAGCCCAGCTTCATGGAGACGGTTGCGAATGGTCCTCGCCGATACCCCAGGAGCAACAGTGTCCCTAATTTGCTGGGAAGTGGCGGTGCGGTCCCCTACGGTACTGCGTAGGATCCTACGGTCTTGGCGTGCATCCGTGCGTCGCTGCGGTCCGGTCCCAGGTCGACGGGCACGTGCACCTTCCGCCGACCACTGGCGACAACATCGATGTACTGTGGAGACCTCACGCCCCACGTGTTGAGCAATTCGGCGGTACGTCCACCCGGCCTCCCGCATGCCCACTATACGCCCTCGCTCAAAGTCCGTCAACTGCACATACGGTTCACGTCCACGCTGCCGCGGCATGCTACCAGTGTTAAAGACTGCGATGGAGCTCCGTATGCCACGGCAAACTGGCTGACACTGACGGCGGCGGTGCACAAATGCTGCGCAGTTAGCGCCATTCGACGGCCAACACCGCGGTTCCTGGTGTGTCCGCTGTGCCGTGCGTGTGATCATTGCTTGTACAGCCCTCTCGCAGTGTCCGGAGCAAGTATGGTGGGTCTGACACACCGGTGTCAATGTGTTCTTTTTTCCATTTCCAGGAGTGTAGAATTCCTTCGTCTATTTCACGGCGTCCTATTTTCACAAGTTTATTGTTAATCTCATTGCTACCACGTCTCGTTGGTTTCTTCTTTCTCTGGTTTGATCAGAGTTTGCACTGCTAGACTACTCATTCAATTCAACACGTCCTTTCTCTGTAGACAACAATGTCATCAGCGAATCATATTATTGATGTCCTTTCATCCTGCATTATAATCCCATTTCGAATCGTTCCTTTTTTCTGCCGCTGTTTCTTCGATTTATATACGTAACAGCAGGGGAAGAGTACTGCATCTCCGTCTTGAATGAGTTTTAATCCGAGGACTGCTATCTTGGTTCAAAAAAATGGTTCAAGTGGCTCTGAGCACTATGGGACTTAACTGCTGTGGTCATCAGTCCCCTAGAACTTAGAACTACCTAAACCTAACTAACCTAAGGACATCACACACATCCATGCCCGATGCAGGATTCGAAACTGCGACCGCAGCGGTCGCGCGGTTCCAGACTGTAGCGGCTAGAACCGCTCGGCCACTCCGGCCGGCTGCTATCTTGGTCTTCGAACCGAACGACGTGGCGCAGTGATCAGCACATTGGATTTTCATTCAGAGGAAAATGGTTTCAACCCCGTGTCCCTCCGTATACCGGGTGGTTACAATTAAACTTTTTCTATTTAACAAGTTATAACACGGAAACTAACTTACTTACGAGTACCAAACTTGGTAGTATTAATCTCAAGGACATAGGGAAGAGGAATAATGCAGAATCAAGTCAACTGAAACACTTTTAATACCGATACAATTACTGCTACAAAAGGGTCTCAATATGGCGCCCATCAGTGTCCAAAAGTGTCTGATAACGCAGGATTGCATTCTGCACAGCAGAACGAAGCATGTTCGTAGGTATGCTGGCTACCTCTCTTCATACGCTGCGTTTCAGATCAGCACATAAGTGAATGTTCCCCTGGTAAACCCTGTCCTTCTGGTAGCCCCGCAACCAGAAATGACAGGGAGTGAGACCAGGTGATCGTGCCGACCAAGCATTTGGAAACAATCGGCTCATAATTTGATCGTTTCCAAGTTTGTTTTGGAGAAGTAGGTGAACTTCACGAGCGATGTGTGGTGAGGCCCCATCTTGCATGGAAACTGTTGAGTTCAATGCGTCTCTCCTCTGTAGGTCGGGTATCACATGCTGGTGAAGCATATACCTGGACAGTCACACTGCACGTCTTTGGTACTTGGGCGCCAACTTGTTCAAAAAAGATTGGGCCAATGATGAACGTAACTGTGAAGGCGCACCATACGATGACGTGTTCACCACACAGAGGAACTTCAAGTACAGTGACTGGGGCTGAAGATCTCCAGACTTGGCAGTTCTGTGTGTTCACCTCACCCGTCAGAGACAAATGAGCTTCGTCTGTCCATAGGATGGTACAGGAGCAGACTTTGTGCTTCCAAGAAAGTGGAGATCGAAGTCAACACGTCGTTGTGCGTCCTGTTGTGCAAGCTGCTGTACGTTATGGATGTTGTACGGATACCATTTGAGAATGGTTCGAAGCACCTTCCGTACAGTGGACCACGGCATCTTCGACCGTCGTGACACAGCACGCGCACTGCCTCACGATCGGAAATTGCGCGCAGCATTGTCTGCCATAGCAACATCGATTTCATCAACCACTTGCGGTGCAACCGGTCGTGGGGCTCTTCCCGGATCAACGCCCAGTTCTCCAGTTGATTCGAGCTTCTTCATCATGTTCCGCACAGCTGGTGAAGAAAGAGGACCCTTCCGTAATCCTTTCAGTCGGCGATGTTCTCGAAGTGCAGCTGCAACATTACTGTTGTTTTCATAATAGAACTTCACCAGTAACGCCCTGCTCCTTTGTCCGAGCTCATGTTGATAGCTAAAAAAGTGCACTGCTACTGATCAGAAGTGTGAGAGTATGAATTATGATGACTTATCAGGGCACTTGGTGGCCAAAGCTGGAACTGGACGGTGGCACTGTGACGTATTGAAATCATGCACCCATAATCTGGATGATAATAATGATGATGATGTTTGGTTTGTGGGGCGTTCGACTGCGCGGATATCAGCGCATGTAGAAATTCCCAACCTTTGCTCAGTCCAAACTCGCCTCTTTCATGAATGATGATTAAACAATGAGGACAACACAAACACCTAGTCATCTCGAGGCAGGTGAAAATCCCTGACCTTGAAGGGAATCGAACGAGGGGCCCCGTGCTCGGGAAGCGAGAACGCTACCTCGAGACCACGACCTGCGGATCCATAATCTGGACATTAATGATACCGAGTCTGGTACTCCTACGGTAATTAGTTTCTGTCTTATAACATGTTACATAGAGAAAGGTATAATTATAACCACCCGGTAGGTTAAGGGGGATAGGACGTCAAACGGGCCGACTTGGAGCAGGAGAGGCACCACAGGACATTTTTTTCTACTGTCTATACTTTTACAAATAAATTCATAAAACTTTGTCAGAATGACCAGGAAGGATTCAGGATTCACACTCATAGCAGTGGAAGTGCAAAAACATAACAAAATAAATTTTTTTTAGATATGAAATTTCATCATTTTTTCACTTAGTGTTGGCTGCATTTGTTGCTATAGGTACATTTTTCTTCACAAGTAAGAGAGATTCTTTGATGAATTTTGCACAGCATACAAACCATACTTACAGGTGTATGAAACTCTAGAATTTTCCAAATCTATTAAAAACTGTGGTAAAAATTGAGATAATTAACTACTAAATTTGATTTTTTTCTGAACATGAAGTTTAAAACGTAGCAGCTCATTCATTTTTTCATAAATTAAATAGCTCCTAGAGTTTCAGACACCTGTGAGTATGGTTTGTGTGCTGTGCAAAATTTATCGAACAGTCTGTCTTACTTGTGAAGAAAAGTGTACCTATAGCAATAAATGCAGCCAATAGTAAGTGAAAAAAAATGATAAAATTTCACATGTAAAAAAAATTATTTTGTTATGTTTTTGAACTTCCGCTGCTACGAGTATGAATCCTGAGTCCCTCCTGGTCATGCTGACAAACTTTTATGAATTTGCTTGTAAAAGTATAGACAGTGGAAATTAAAATGTCATCTGGTGCCTCTCGTGCTCCAAGTCAGTCCATTTGACGTCCTACCCACGTTAAGTTTTCTGCGGTTTCCCTAAATCGCTAGGCGCAGATGCTGGGATAGTTCCTTTGGAAAGGACACGGCTGACCTCCTTTCCCATCGTCTCGCAATTGTAGCTTGTGTTTTCTAATTTCGTCACTGTCGACGGGACTGTTAAACTCGCATTAGGGAGGACGACGGTTCAATCCCGCGTCCCGCCATCCTGATTTAGGTTTTCCGTGATTTCCCTAAACGGCTTCAGGTAAGTGCCGGGATGGTTCCTTTGAAAGGGCACGGCCGACTTCCTTCCTTAATCCGATGAGACCGATGACCTCGCTGTCTGGTCTCCTTCCCAAAACAACCCAACCCAACTGTTAAACTCCACACTGACTTCCCTTTTTCCTTCTTGGTCACTGGAGGTCGGGGGCCTGTGAGGCGTTCGGGGCTTGCCTACTACCCTGTCCGGTGTCGGTTTTCGTATCACGCCGGACACAGCACTTGCGTCGTTCGTGAAACAGCATCTACGAGGGCAGTTCAATAAGTAATGCAACACATTTTTTTTCTGAAACAGGGGTTGTTTTATTCAGCATTGAAATACACCAGGCTATTCCCCAATCTTTTAGCTACACAACACTATTTTTCAACGTAATCTCCATTCAATGCTACGGCCTTACGCCACCTTGAAATGAGGGCCTGTATGCCTGCACGGTACCATTCCACTGGCCGATGTCGGAGCCATCGTCGTACTGCATCAATAACTTCTTCATCATCCGCGTAGTGCCTCCCACGGATTGCGTCCTTCATTGGGCCAAACATATGAAAATCAGACGGTGCGAGATCGGGGCTGTAGGGTGCATGAAGGAGAACAGTCCACTGAAGTTTTGTGAGCTCCTCTCGGTTGCGAAGACTTGTGTGAGGTCTTGCGCTGTCGTGAAGAAGGAGAAGTTCGTTCTGATTTTTGTGCCTACGAACACGCTGAAGTCGTTTCTTCAATTTCTGAAGAATAGCACAATACACTTCAGAGTTGATCGTTTGACCATGGGGAAGGACATCGAACAGAATAACCCCTTCAGCGTCCCAGAAGACTGTAACCATGACTTTACCGGCTGAGGGTATGGCTTTAAACTTTTTCTTGGTAGGGGAGTGGGTGTGACGCCACTCCATTGATTGCCGTTTTGTTTCAGGTTCGAAGTGATGAACCCATGTTTCATCGCCTGTAACAATCTTTGACAAAAGAAATTGTCACCCTCAGCCACATGACGAGCAAGCAATTCCGCACAGATGGTTCTCCTTTGCTCTTTATGGTGTTTGGTTAGACAACGAGGGACCCAGCGGGAACAAACCTTTGAATATCCCAACTGGTGAACAATTGTAACAGCACTACCAACAGAGATGTCAAGTTGAGCACTGAGTTGTTTGATGGTGATCCGTCGATCATCTCGAACGAGTGTGTTCGCACGCTCCGCCATTGCAGGAGTCACAGCTGTGCACGGCCGGCCCGCACGCGGGAGATCAGTCAGTCTTGCTTGACCTTGCGGCGATGATGACACACGCTTTTCCCAACGACTCACCATGCTTTTGTCCACTGCCAGATCACCGTAGACATTCTGCAAGCGCCTATGAATATCTGAGATGCCCTGCTTTTCCGCCAAAAGAAACTCGATCACTGCCCGTTGTTTGCAATGCACATCCGTTATAGACGCCACTTTAACAGCTCCGTACAGCGCTGCCACCTGTCGGAAGTCAATGAAACTATACGAGACGAAGCGGGAATGTTTGAAAATATTCCACAAGAAATTTCCGGTTTTTTCAACCAAAATTGGCCGAGAAAAAAAATGTGTTGCATTACTTATTGAACTGCCCTCGTATTTAAGGGCGCAGCAGCGCAGGTGGCGCCGTGTGGCTGGGTACCTCGCTCTCTGCGGCGCAGCAGCTGGTGGTCGAGGAGCGCGCGGTCGGGCCGCACCAGGTCGAGCAGCGTGCGGTGCAGGTCGAAGGGCGTGCTGAGGCGGCGCGCGTTGCGGCGCAGGTTGCGCGCGGCGGCGCGGTAGCGCTGCGAGAACCAGGGGGGCAGCGCCACGGCCAGCAGCGGCAGCCGCTCCTCCAGCTGGCCCTGCCGCGTCTGCAACAGCACAGTGGGGCAGGGGCGGACCGACACTCACATGAGCCAAGCAAGACGAAGATGACGTGCTACCGACGCGAAATTTAACCGACAGAAAGAAGATGCTGTGATATGCAAATGATTAGCTTGTCAGAGCATTCACACAAGGTTGGCGACACCTACAACGTGCTGACATGAGGAAAGTTTCCAACCGATTTCTCAAACACAAATAGCAGTCGACTGGCGTTGCCTGGTGAAACGTTGTGATGCCTCGTGTAAGGAGGAGAAATGCGTACCATCACGTTTCCGATTTTGATCAAGGTCGGATTGTAGGCTATCGCGATTGCGGTTTATCGTATCGCGACATTGCTGCTCGCATTGGTCGAGATCCAATGACTGTTAGCAGAATATGGAATCGGTGGGTTTAGGAGGGTAATACGGAACGCCGTGCTGGATCCCAACGGCCTCGAATCACTAGCAGTCGAGATGACAGGCATCTTATCCGCATGGCTGTAACGGATCGTGCAGCCACGTCTCGATCCCTGAGTCAACAGATGGGGACGTTTGCAAGACAACAACCATCTGCACGAACAGTTCGACGACGTTTGCAGCAGCACGGACTGTCAGCTCGGAGACCATGGCTACAGTTACCCTTGACGCTGCATCACAGACAGGAGCGCCTGGGATGGTGTACTAAACGACGACTTGGGTGCACGAATGGCAAAACGTCATTTTTTCGGATGAATCCAGGTCCTGTTTACAGCATCATGATGGTCGCATCCGTGTTTGGCGACATCGCGGTGAACGCACATTGGAAGCGTGTATTCGTCATCGCCATACTGCCGTATGACCTGGCGTGATGGTATGGGATGCCACTGGTTACACATCTCGGTCACCTCTTGTTCGCATTGACGGCACTTTGCACAGTGGACGTTACATTTCAGATGTGTTACGACTCGTGCCTCTACCCTTCATTCGATCCCTGCGAAACCCTACATTTCAGCAGGATAATGCACGACTGCATGTTACAGGCCCTGTACGGGTCTTTCTGGATACAGAAAATGTTGGACTGCTGCCCTGGTCAGCACATTCTCCAGATCTCTCACCAACTAAAAACGTCTGGTCAATGGTGGCCAAGCATCTGGCTCATCACAATACGCCAGTCACTTCTCTTGATGAGCTGTGGTATCGTGTTGAAGCTGCATGGGCAGCTGTACCTGTACACGGCATCCAAGCTCTGTTTGAGTCAATGCCCAGGCGTACCAAGGCGTTATTACGGCTAGAGGTGGTTGTTCTGGGTTCTGATTTCTCAGGATCTATGCAGCCAAACTGCGTGAAAATGTAATCACATGTCAGTTCTGGTACGAGGGCTATCCACAAAGTACATTACTTTTTGGAATTAAAAATAAATAAAGTATTGGAAAAAATTTTATTATATACAGATGAAAGCCACACTTAAATACTATTTTTCTACATAGTTGCCATTTAAATTAAGGCACTTATCGTAGCGATGGACGAGCTTGGAAATTCCTTCGTCGTAAAATTCGGCCGCCTGCGCCTTCAACCACGTGGTTACGTCTTCTTGAAGCTGTGCGTCGTCATCAAAACGCTGTATAGCCAACCACTTCTTCATTGCTGGGAATAAGTGGAAGTCGCTCGGTGCCAGGTCGGGACTGTAAGGCGGATGAGAAAACAACTCCCACTTAAAAGATTCGAGAACTTCACGAGTGGCATTTGCTGTGTGGGCCCGGGCGTTGTCGTGAATCAGCAAGATCTTTGAGCCCAACTTTCCCCCGTGCTTGTTTTGTATTGCTCTTCTGAGGTTGTGCATAGTTTGGCAATACCTTTGAGAGTTTATTGTAGTGCCTCTTTCCAGGAAATCCACAAAAAACACACCTTTTCTGTCCCAAAAGATAGTCATTACGTGGTTGAAGGCGCAGGCGGCCGAATTTTACGACGAAGGAATTTCTAAGCTCGTCCATCGCTACGATAAGTGCCTTAATTTAAATGGCAACTATGTAGAAAAGTAGTATTTAAGTGTGGCTTTCATCTGTATATAATAAAAAAATTTCCAATACTTTATTTATTTTTAATTCCAAAACGTAATGTACTTTGTGGATAGCCCTCGTATAACATATATGTCCAATGAATACCCGTGTATCACCTGCATTTCTTCTTGGTGTAGCAATTTTAATGGCCAGTAGTGTATATTTTCTACGTTCATTTCGATACAGAGAGCAGATGATCTCTTTGCTGAGGAATTGTGCCGGCAGGTGAGAGCAGTGCCAGCAGAGCAGCCGCGGCGTCCCAGTGTGGTAGGACCCTTACCTGCACCACAGTGCAACACTGTAAACGTATAGCAACTTATATTCCTCACATCGATGAAGGAAGCAACATCTGCTGGCATCCTTAATAACAGTTTCGCACGATCATAGTAGTTATGGGCAATAACTAACTATCTCAGACGTGAACTATGTATGCAAGAAGAGAAAAATGCAATCCATAAACGGGTTTTCCCACTTTGCCAGCCTACAACACATAAAAATACCTTAACGTAACATTTAAAATGGAACAACACACGACCGCAGCTCGTGGTCGTGCGGTAGCGTTCTCGCTTCCCGCTCCCGGGCTCCCGGGTTCGATTCCCGGCGGGGTCAAGGATTTTCTCTGCCTCGTGATGACTGAGTGTTGTGTGATGTCCTTAGATTAGTTGGGTTTAAGTAGTTCTAAGTTCTAGGGGACTGATGACCATAGATGTTAAGTCCCATAGTGCTAAGAGCCATTTGAACCATTTGAACAACACATGGGGCAGTCAAAGTCTTAGATACATATGCAAGGACGCCATCCGATGTTGCTTCCTCCACACAGATGTGTACAGCATAAGATGGTATATGATTACAGCTCTTTACTGGGCTGCTAGTAACAGAGGTAGCTTGAAAATGCCGAAGGGGGCGAAATTAGCTAACATCTAAAGCATGAAATAAAGTGATAACCTCAAGAATAAAAAAAAGAGGCTACACAGGAAAATGACGTTCCTCAACAAATTCACGGCAGCTGTAGAACAACGTATACAAAAGACTACGGAGGGGGTAGTTATCTTGGTCAAGAACTTTGTAAATAAAACAGTACATTGTATGGAACTGACACACCTGAGGTCTTTTGGGTGACTTAGGACGACTCGCAAAACAAGTTTTCGATAACTGCCACAAGTCGCACTTTGTATAAAAAATACAAAGTGTAACTTGTGCCTGTTTCGAAAACCTAGTTTTTTAACAGTCGCTCCCCTGCAGACAATCCCTGCTCTAGGGCTCATAAATGTTTTAGTGTGGGTTAGTATAGACTATATACTATATATAACATGACTCCAATTTTTATTTTTTTTACAGATGTACAACTGTTAGATTGGCAGGCAAATACTCACAATAAGTGGAAACTGATTAAGTTCAAAGTCCATTTTCGTAATTACACCTTCGACTTCAATGCACTTTCATATTCTATTGATGACACCACGAGTAACTCTCCTCTTGGTATGGGACAGCACTATCCATAATCCGAACGTTTAGTTCGTCTCTCGTGTTTACGTTTTCTTTCTCCCCACAACAAATATTTCGGCGCGTAATGTTCGAGAACCTTAGGGGCTAGGAAACGTGTCTATTCATGCCGATTCACCTTCGCGGAAATGTTAGATTGAATGATGAGTCACTGACGTTTGCAGTTATGCTGCAACTTCTTCCAATAATGCTGGAAGCTCTTTTCAAGAAATTCAACACAAAAACACCTTCGGCACACAAAAACAAACTTATCACAGCTCAGCACTAGTCAAATACTGCAATCACGACATGGTATACTAATTTAAACCTGTGGCTGACTTCGGTTGGCAGCCACAGAACACACACAGTGTAAAATAAAAGAAAAAAAACTGTGCTAAAACATGTTTGAGTGTTAAAACAATATTTTGTATACTTCCAAGAAGGTGCACCCATCCTTAATTTATTATTATTTTCTGCAGGCACGGAAACTGAGCTCAAAACTGCACTATCATATACTCAGTGTTAGTAAATACGTGTGGCATTCTTGAACTACACAGAAACGATACAGCGGAATTGGCGAATAAATCACAGTCGCAATCGCAGTTGTAAAAATAGCTCTGAGCACTATGGGACTCAACTGCTGTGGTTATCAGTCCCCTAGAACTTAGAACTACTTAAACCGAACTAACCTAAGGACATCACACACATCCATGCCGAGGCAGGATTCGAACCTGCGACCGTAGCAGTCGCACGGTTCCGGACTGCGCCCCTAGAACCGCGAGACCACCGCGGCCGGCGCGCAGTTGTAAAAATCAATTATGTGAACACAAGCACATCTCATCTACTTGAGCTTAAAAACGAGAATGAGAATAGGTAAATTAACCCACAGCAGCAACACGTGAAGCGGAAACTGATCTCTGTAATCACCTGTAGCTTTGTAACCAAAAACCAATTATACGCATGTTACAAGGAATATTTCATCTTAACTTGTGTATACTATTACTAAAGTATTTACTATTCCTCCTTTTCCTGTATACAAACCATAAAAACAACTATAATAATATCTGTAGATCATGAGCCAAAGTAACAGATGAAAGTCACTCATTATAGCTTTCCATTCAATATGTAATTCATCGTAATACGTTTGCTCAAAAATGGTTCAAATGTCTCTAAGCACTATGGGACTTAACATCTGAGGTCATAAGTCCCCTGGACTTAGAACTACTTAAACCTAACTAACCTAAGGACATCACATACATCCATGCCCGAGACAGGATTCGAACCTGCGACCGTAGCGTCGCGCGGTTCCAGACTGTAGTGCCTAGAACCGCTCGGCCACCTCGGCCGGCCAATAACGTCACTATGCTTTGGTCGCCATGGTTGTTGTAACCCATATCCCATGGGAGCACTATGGGATACCGACAGAAAATGTATGCCACAATCCGCAGCCATTTTACGACGGAGTGTAGGACGTGGACATTGAAAGTTGATTAGCTGGAAATCAATGCGAAGTGTGCTACGCGCACTTTGAAGAATACGCTACAGACGGACGTGATAGAAATACGTTAGAATTGGTACGTAGTGCTCTGCACATTGCCCAATCATCTGCCTTCTTATGACAGCCCAGTATATTATGGGCTCTTCAAGTAATTTATTATTTCTACAGCTTCATACATGTCTACTCTGCAAATCACACTTAAGTGCCTGGCACATGGCTCATCGAACCACCTTCCCACTAATTCTCTATCATTTCAAAGTCGAACACCACGCGGAAAAAAATGAACACCTACGTTTTTCCGTGCAAGGTCTGATTTCCCATGTCTTATTATGATGATTGTTTCCCCCTATGTAGGTCGGCGTCAGCAAAATATTTTATCAGTCGGAGGATAAAGTTGGTGACTGAAATTACGTGAGTAGATCCCGCTGCAACGTAAGACGCCTTTCTTCTAATGATGTCCACCCCAAACCCTGTTTCATGCGCGTGACACTCTTTACCCTATTTCTCGATAATGTAAAACGTCCTACTCTTATTTGAACTTTCTCGATGCACTCCGTTAATCCTATCTGGTAAGGATCCCTCATACACCAAAAGCAGACAGGTAAGCGTAGTGTAGGCAGTCACTTCAGTAGACCTGTTGCATGTTCTAAATGTTCTGCCAATAAAATGCAGTCTTTCGTTTGCTTTCCACACAGCATTTTCTATGCATTCCTTCCAATTTCAGTTTTTCGTAATGTTAATTCCTAGGTATTTAGCTGAATTTACAGCCTTTAGATTTGATTGATGTAACCGAAGTTTAACGGATTCCTTTTAGCACTCATGTGGATGACCTCACATTTTTCATTATTTAGAGTCAATTGCCAATTTTTGCACCATACAGATATCTTATTTAAATCGTTTTGCAGTTAGTTTCGATCTTATGATGACTTTACTAGATGATAAACGACAGCATCATCTGCAAACAATCTAAGGCGGCTGCCCACATTGTCTCACGAATCTTTTATGTAGATAAGAACAGCAGAGGGTCTATAACACCACCTTGGGGAACGTCAGGAATCACTTCTGTTTTACTCGATGACTTTTCGTCAGTTATTACGAACTGTGAACTGTCTGACAGGAAATCTCGAATCCAGTCCCATTAGTGAGACTAATTCCATACGCACATCTTTTGATTACAACTCGCTTGTGAGGTACGGTGTCCACAGCATTCTAGAAATCTAGAAATACGGAATCAGATTGAAATCACCTGTGAAGGCACTCAGAATTTCGTGTTGCCTATGTGTCAACAGATTGTTCTCTTCGAGGTAAATCATAATGTTCGAACACAAATATGATCCAAAATCCTGCTGCATATCGAAGTTAATGAATGATATGGGCCAGTAATTTATTGGATTACTCCTATTGCCTTTCTTGAATACTAGTGTGACCTGTGCAACTTTCCAGTCTTTGGGTACGGATCTTTCGTGGAACGAGCGGTTGTATATGATTGCTAAGTACAGAGTTATTGCACTAGCGAACTCTGCCAAGAACCTCGTATACAATCTGGACGGAAGACGCTTTTATTAAGCGATTTAAACTGGTTCACTATTCCGAGGATACCTACTTTTAAGTTACTCATGTTGGCAGCTGTTCTTGATTCAAATTCTCAAATATTTGCTTCGTTTGCTCTGATGAAGGAATTTCAGAAGACTGTGTTTAGTAACACCGTTTTATCAGCACTGTTATCGACAGTGTATTCATGCTACCGCGCAGAGAACAGACTGTCTCTTGCCATTGCCATAGTTTACAAACGCCTAGAATTTCTTTGGATTTTCTGCCGGTTTCAGATGGTTCAAATGGCTCTGGGCACTATGGGGCTTAACATCTTAGGTCATCAGTCCCTTAGAACTTAGAACTACTTAAACCTAACGAACCTAAGGACATCACACACATCCATGCCCGAGGCAGGATTCGAACCTGCGAGCGTAGCGGTCGCGCGGTTCCAGACTGAATCTGCCGGTTTTCGAGATAAAGTTTCGTTGTGGAAACTATTGTGAGTACCTCGTACTGAAGTCCGTGCTAAATTTCCAGCTTCTATAAAAGATCGCTAATTTTGAGGATTTTGCATTCGTTTAAATTTGGCATGGTCTTTTCGTATTTTCTGCAACAGTGGTCTGACCTGTTTTGTGTACCATGGGAAATCATCTTCATCTTTTGTTAATTTATTTGGTATAAATCTCCCAATTTCTGTCTATACTATTCTCTAAATTCAAGCCACACCTGTCTATACTTACTTGTTAATTTGGAAGGAGTGGAAATGAATTCTTTTTGAATAGAAGAATTTTTCGTTTATTTTTGGTCGATTTGGGAATTGCGGTACTCAGTCTCGCTACAACAACCATGTGTTCACTAAGCCCTGTATCATTTGCGGTTATTTGGATTATCAATCCCATTCGAGTCCACCCATTAAGGAAATTTCATCGAAGTTACCATCGAGATACAAGCGAAAGCTTATTTACTGACGTAAACGCAGATAAATGCACGAATTTGTCAATCGAGGAAACAGACCAGATCGCGCTCACTGTGCCGCCGTCGCACTCCCCTGGGATCAGCGCAGATTTCGCACAGAGCGCCAGCTGCCGCTTGTGACGTCACGGCCGCCTCCTGCCGCTGCGCAAGCCTTTGAGAGCTTCCCCTCTCAGGCGCCTCAACAGGTTTTCCCCCGCGGCGTCGGTTGTTAGCTGCCCCTCTCCGCCGTCCCCCTTCACCGCAAGATTGAAAATTCTGCGGGCGGCGGTCGTTCCAGCCGAACTTTTCCCTCTGCAGCCACTGACCCGACTCCGACTAAGCCATTCTTCGGAGAAACGGCCAAACTCCCGAACGCACCTTTTTCTCTCATTTTTGCTAGCATGAAGTCACCCACCCCGGACCAAAGTACTGGAACTGGTGGGATTTCAGGCAATACTTGCGACGTAAAGATTTTGTCGTACTCCACTTCCTCAAAATGGAAATGAGATATTTTCTCAACAAATCGGTAATCGTTTCATGTGGCGCACAGAGACATAGAAATACACTCCCAGAAAAAAAGGTACTCCATTATAACAGTTTAAGTTTTCTTCGCTTCGTAATATAAAACTCAGCAGATTTCTCCAGTAGTAAGTTATGCTGTAACGCGCCCTTCACTTTTCTTGCATGAAACAATGTGTTCTAGATATAACTGTGAAGACTTTCACAAGTTTCGTCATGTTTCTAAAATCTTGTTAGGCTTCTTATTGTACCGTCTTCAACGTATCATCTCAGTTTTTCCTCGGTCAGACATTTTGAAAATTAAAATGAAATGAAAATATCCCGAGAAGTACGCTCCTGCAACAGTCTGTGGACATTGGTAAGAAGAGCTGAAGTTAAAACTAACAATCAGTGTGCTAGTTTGCAGTTTAATTATGATACATTGTAAACACTAGTGAGGTATAAAGGTTGGGATGGCTTTTCAAAACATACTATCGGGAGCAACGATAGATATATGAGGTATGGGGACCTATTACAGAGGTTTCCACTATCGCATACATGCTCTTAAATGAAATGTTTTTTTATGCTATCTCAGAAAATGGAGGACTAAGTAGATGATGTGATAATTGGAGAAAAATTTTATGCAATATTGAAAGACTCGAACCGAATCAATGCACCGGAAAAAGATACCATTCCATTAAGCTGTTAAGAGCCTTGCTAGTGCCAACAATACCAGAACTGTTTCACAAAGTATATACAATATGTGAGTCAGGCCAAACGTCCTCAGACTTGAAGATGACTGAAGATTTAAAATATAAAAGAAGAGTGTCTGAAAGTGAGAGCATTACCAAGTTGTCAGTTTAATAAATTATGCTTACAAAACTGTTACACAAATTCTTTATATAGGAATGGAATGGCTGGGGTATCCCACCTACAGGAGATCAGGTTGAGTTCCAGAGAACTCAGCAAAATGCGAGACAATACTGACCATACAACTTATCTTAGAAGACGTAAGGACAAAAGACAACTCTGCATTTATTGCTGTTGTAGATTTAGGAAAGCTTTTCACAATATGCTTAAAAATTCTGAAGTTATCAATGATAAAATGCAAGGAGTGTAACTTTCTCTAAAACTTTTACAAACACCAGACTGCAGCTATAAGATTCAAAAGATGAAAAAGGCAGGCTGTAATCCAGAAGTGAGTGAGGCAGCATTGTAGCCTATCCCTCATCTTATTCCTCTGTACATAGGCAAGCAGCAAAGGAAATAAAAGGGCAATTTGGAAAAGGAAATAAGATCACTGAGAAGAAAAAAAACCATTAAGGTGTGTCAATGATATTAAAGTTTTGCTGGAGATGGGTAAAGGACTTGGTAGTGAAGACGAATGGAATTCACAGTGCCTTGACAAATTGTTATACAATGAAAAGCAACAAAAGTAAAACAAGGCAATGCAGTGTTTTCGAATTAAATCAGGAGATTGGATCAGGACATGAGACACTTTAAGTAGCAGAGGAGTTTTGCTATTTTGGCAGCAAAATCATTGATGACGCCAAAAGTAAAGGTTCATATTGCAACAGCAAGGCAAGCTTTCTTAAAAAAAAAAAAGAAAAAAAAACAGAAATATCACAGAACAAAATAAATTCAAATGGTAGATAGTATTTGTTAGGAACATAACCTTATTTGGAACTAGAATGTGGACAAAGAACAATAAGGGCAAGGGGCAAGGAGAGAGTAAAAGTTTTTGAAATGTGGTGCTACAGAAGAACACACACAGGAAGGCAGAGGGAATAATTAATGAAGAGGTACTGAATCAGTGAGGATAGAGAGAGCTAGACTGAATGAAGGGATAGGTTCACAGGACTTGTGAGGCATTAAGGAATTGTTCAATAGATGAATGAAAAAAGTGGGAGGAGGAATTTTAGAGGGGTTAAATGCTTGAAGTCAGCAAGCGAGCTGACAGGCTTATTGGAGCAGAAGCTGTGCAGATGTGGAGAGAACTGCACAGGTTTAGCACTGGAGGCAGTGTCAGCCAAACAATTGTTTAAGTTGGTACGTATAACCCATGAGACTGGAAATATACCAACAGATTTTCAGAAAAATACTACCCTCACAATCCCAAAGACAGAATGTGCAAGAACTGTCACACATCAGCTATATAGTTCATGATTCCAAGTTACTGAGAAGAATACGTTATACAGATAAATGGGAAAGAAAACTGAGGATCTATCAGATGAGAAGTAGTTCAGATTTTGGAAAGGTAAAGGCACCAGGGAAGCGGTTCCAACCCTGCAATTGGTAATGGATGCAAGCTTAAGAAAATGTAAGACACTTAAAGTATTTGTCCATTTAGAAAAAGCATTAAAAAATTGAAAATAGTACAAAATATTCGAATCTCTCAGAAAAATAAGTGTAAGCTACAGGGAAAGATGTAATATGTGGAAGTACCACAAGTTACTATACGAATGAAAGACCAAGAATGAACTGCTCAGATTGAAATTGGTGTAAGGCAGGGATGAAGTCTTCTTCCCCTACTATTCAGTCTTTACACCAAAGATGACATGTTTGAAATAAAATAAAGTTTTTGGATTGTATTAAAATTCAGGGTGAAAGGATGTCAGCTAAGATTTGCTGATGCCACTGCTATCCTCAGTAAAATTTAGGAAGATTTACAGGATCTGTTGAATGGAACAGCAATCCAATGAGCACAAAATTTGGGCTGAGTGTAAATGAAGGAACAACAAAAGTGATGAGTAGTAGAATTGAGATTAGTGAGAAACTTAACATCATAATTTGTGATCATGAAGTAGATGAAGTTAAGGAACTCTGCTATGTAGCCAGGAAAAAACACATAATGGATGAGGTAAGGTGGATATAAAAAGCATGCAAGCACAACTGAAGTGGGCATTCCTGGCCAAAAAAATTCTACTAGTATTAAATGTAGGCCTCAGTTTGAGAAAGAAATTTCTGAGACTGAACGTCTGCAGCACAGCATAATACTAAAGTGAATCATAGATGTTGCAAAAACAAGATAGAAGAGTATCAAAGTGTTCAAGATGTGGTGCTAGGAGAGATGTAGACAGATTTGCTTGTTAGTTAGTTCCATGTACCTTGAATCATGGTCAGTGATGTGGAATGGGTCATTTTACATTGGCATTGCAAATTAATTTGCAAGTATTGGTACATGCAGAAATATAAAAGGCTTCCCGGTTTTTGTTTATCATTATCATTATTATTATCTTTCCTTTCTCAGACCTTAGGTCTGGTTCGGAATGAAAGTGACGCGGACCTTGATCAAGCGTCACTTCGTTTTAACTGTACGGTATATGCTACATTGCGTTTAGGAACTTTCGGGTAATTGAACATGTATCAATAATTACGGATTTCTGAAGTTGTATATATAAGTTTGGGTGTAGCTGTATTGCATTGATGTACTGGTGGATATTGCGTGGTATGACTCCTGTAGTTGAAAGTATAATTGGTATAATGTCAACTTTATCCTGATGCCACATGTCCTTGACTTCCTCAGCCAGTTGGATGTATTTTTCAATTTTTTCTCCTGTTTTCTTCTGTATATTTGCTGTATTGGGTATGGATATTTCAATTAGTCATGTTAATTTCTTCTTTTTATTGGTGAGTATGATGTCAGGTTGGTTATGTGGCGTTGTTTTATCTGTTATAATGGTTCTGTTCCAGTATAATTTGTATTCATCATTCTCCAGTACATTTTGTGGTGTATACTTGTATGTAGGAACGTGTTGTTTTAAAAGTTTATGTTGTAAGGCAAGCTGTTGATGTATTATTTTTGCGACGTTGTCATGTCTTCTGGGGTATTCTGTATTTGCTAGTATTGTACATCCGCTTGTGATGTGATCTACTGTTTCTATTTGTTGTTTGCAAAGTCTGCATTTATCTGTTGTGGTATTGGGATCTTTAATAATATGCTTGCTGTAATATCTGGTGTTTATTGATTGATCCTGTATTGCAATCATGAATCCTTCTGTCTCACTGTATATATTGCCTCTTTTTAGCCATGTGTTGGATGCGTCTTGATCGATGTGTGGCTGTGTTAGATGATACGGGTGCTTGCCATGTAGTGTTTTCTTTTTCCAATTTACTTTCTTTGTATCTGTTGATGTTATGTGATCTAAAGGGTTGTAGAGGTGGTTATGAAATTGTAGTGGTGTAGCCGATGTATTTATGTGGGTGATTGCTTTGTGTATTTTGCTAGTTTCTGCTCGTTCTAGAAAGAATTTTCTTAAATTGTCTACCTGTCCATAATGTAGGTTTTTTATGTCGATAAATCCCCTTCCTCCTTCCTTTCTGCTTAATGTGAATCTTTCTGTTGCTGAATGTATGTGATGTATTCTATATTTGTGGCATTGTGATCGTGTAAGTGTATTGAGTGCTTCTAGGTCTGTGTTACTCCATTTCACTACTCCAAATGAGTAGGTCAATATTGGTATAGCATAGGTATTTATAGCTTTTGTCTTGTTTCTTGCTGTCAATTCTGTTTTCAGTATTTTTGTTAGCCTTTGTCTATATTTTTCTTTTAGCTCTTCCTTAATATTTCTATCATCTATTCCTATTTTTTGTCTGTATCCTAGATATTTATAGGCATCTGTTTTTTCCATCGCTTCTATGCAGTCGCTGTGGTTATCCAATATGTAATCTTCTTGTTTAGTGTGTTTTCCCTTGACTATGCTATTTTTCTTACATTTGTCTGTTCCAAAAGCCATATTTATATCATTGCTAAATATTTCTGTTATCTTTAGTAATTGGTTGAGTTGTTGATTTGTTGCTGCCAGTAGTTTTAGATCATCCATGTATAGCAAATGTGTGATTTTGTGTGGGTATGTTCCAGTAATATTGTAACCATAATTTGTATTATTTAGCATGTTGGATAGTGGGTTCAGAGCAAGGCAGAACCAGAAAGGACTTAATGAATCTCCTTGGTATATTCCACGCTTAATCTGTATTGGCTGTGATGTGATATTATTTGAATTTGTTTGGATATTAAGTGTAGTTTTCCAGTTTTTCATTACTATGTTTAGGAACTGTATCAATTTAGGATCTACTTTATATATTTCCAATATTTGTAGTAACCATGAGTGGGGTACACTATCAAAAGCTTTTTGGTAATCAATGTATGCGTAGTGTAGCGACCTTTGTTTAGTTTTAGCTTGATATGTCACCTCTGCATCTATTATCAGTTGCTCTTTACATCCTTGTGCTCCTTTGCAACAGCCTTTTTGTTCTTCATTTATAATTTTGTTCTGTGTTGTATGTGTCACTAGTTTCTGTTTAATGACTGAAGTTCATATTTTGTATATTGTTGGTAGGCATGTTATGGGGCGATATTTAGCTGGGTTTGCTGTGTCTGCTTGATCTTTAGGTTTCAGATAAGTTATTCCATGTGTAAGTGTATCAGGGAATGTGTATGGGTCTGCAATGTAACTGTTAAATAATTTAGTTAGATGTGAATGTGTTGCGGTGAACTTCTTTAACCAGAAATTTGCTATTTTATCATTTCCAGGGGCTTTCCAATTGTGAGTAGAATTAATTGCTTGGGTGACTTCATGTTGCAAAATTGTCACTTCAGGCATTTGTGGTATCATCTTGTATGTGTCTGTTTCTGCTTGTATCCACCGTGCATGCCTGTTATGTTGTACCGGGTTTGACCATATGTTGCTCCAGAAGTGTTCCATGTCTGTTATGTTTGGTGGATTGTTTATTTCAATGTGTGTGTTATCTATTGTCTGGTAAAATTTCTTTTGGTTTGTGTTGAATGTTTGGTTTTGTTTCCTTCTATTTTCACTTTTTTTGTACCTTCTGAGTCGTTTGGCGAATGCTTGTAATTTCTGCTTCTTTTCGTCTAATTGCTCTGTCGCTTCTTGTTGTGAGATTTTACCTAACCTTTTTCGTTTTTTTTCCGAGATTTCATTTCTTATAAATTGTGTTAGCTGTCCGATGTCTTTTCTCAGTTTTTCTATTTTGATCTGTAGCCTGTGTTGCCATGCTGGTTTTGTGGGTTTCTTCTGTGTGTTGGTTGGTTCTGATCTCTGCCTAGTGTGTACATTTAGTGTAGTGAGTGCTCCTATATATACCAGTAGTTGTAACTCTTCCATAGTTGTGTTTTCATTTATTTTGTTGTGAATGATTGTGTTGGTAGTTTTTATTGTTGTTTCGACTTGTGGGTTATTTGGTGGTCTATGTAAGAATGGTCTAATGTCTGTATTTGTGTCTTTGTATTCTATATATGTTAGCTGAAATTTTTCTTCTATATCTAATATCTGTGTCACTTTGTGTTCTATTTGTGCTTGTTCTGGTGGCTGCCTTAAGATTTCGTTTTCCTCTGATTGTTTAATTGGTGCGTGTTGTTCTTTGTTTGTTTGCTCTGGGATGTTTGAGTCCATTACTGTATTTTCTTCTTCTTCTGATTGCACATTATTTTGTTCCAGTATTTGTTGTACTTGTTGTTTGATGTTATCTAATTCTGACTGGGGTATCCTGTTATTTTTTATTATTACACGGATCTGATCAGCTAGTCGTTGTTCTGTTAAAAATTTTAATTCTGGGTATCTGGTAATAAATGTTGTGTATACTTGTGATCTGTATCCAGTTGTGTTGGTTCCTAGGTTTGTTGCTTGGTAATAACAGAACATGAGGTGTCGATTAACTTCATCTGACCATCTCATCCTCTGTCTTTGTTTTCCTTCTAGGGTGGTTGCAGGAAGCATATCCTGCAAAACACCTCTATTTGGATTTAAATCATTTTCCAGTTGGCTAGCAGTGTCGTTACCATTGTGGGTGGGCATAGGATTCAAGCGACCATGACGGCGCTTGTCCGAGGCTTCATTAGTTCTGTCCTGAACCAACTAATCACACTAAAAGGGGGGTTAGCCCTATTAGTGGTTTGTTCTTTTCGTCGCCTTTTATGACTGGCAGAACATACCGGAGGCCTATTGTTTTCCCGGACATTATTATTTTTATCATCATTATCATTATTATTACTATTATTATTATTGTTATTATTAAATATATGAGTGTGAGTTAGCAATTTCTAGCCACAATCTTTTGTGCACTGCAATAACATATTCTTCTGTGGAATAGGAGGATTGTCAAGGGGACACTATTTCAGTTTGTTTTCAAATTTTACATTGGTGTCTGTTAGACATTTTATATTATTGGGCAAATTACCAAACATTTTAGCTGTGACATTATTCACCCCTTTCTGTGATAAAGAGAACCTTAATTTGGACTAATGAATGTCATTTTTCCTTCTGGTACTGTAATTATGTCCATCAATGTTCCTTTTGAACTACAGTAGACTATTCAAAAAAATTCCATGAGGGAATAAATATACTGTGAAGCAGTAGTCAGAATGCCCAACTCATTAAACAGATGTCTGAAATATGATCATGAGTGAGCACTACAGACCATTCTTACAGCTCGTTTTTGAGCAATGAAGACTTTCTTTCTTAAAATGAGCTACCCCACAACATTATTCTGTATGACATTACTGAATGAAAATATGCAAAATAATTGAATTTACTGACTTTTTGTCCCCAAGATTTGCAATGATTCCAACTGTAAATGTGGCTGAACTTAGTTGTTCTAGGGGTTCAAAAATGTGCTTATTCCAGTTAAAATTTTCACCATCATGGAAACCTAACAGTTCTAGAGTTTCCAACCTATTTATTATTTCCTTACCATGTATTATATAATTGGTGTAGTACCTCTAGATGTGCAGAAATTGGTATGTTTTGTCTTTTCACAATTTGAGATGAGTCCATTCACAGAAGATGGGTCAATGATGCTTTTAAGAACCTTGGTTACAATTTCTTCTTTTGATGTATGTATGCTTGGACTGATTACAACATTTGTGTCATCTGAAAAAGATGTAATTCTGTTTGTTGTATATTAGACTGAAGATCGTTAGCATATATGAGGACAATGGTGGGCCAAGGAGTGGGACTTGGGTAACCCAATACATAATTTCTCCCCAGTCAGAAAAACGTCTCTAGACTACACGTGTTGATTTACTAAGTAAACTTTTCTATATTATTTTGGTTAAATATGACATAATCCATTGGTTGACTTGATCGAAAATACCATAAAATTTCAGTTTATCTAGAAAAATATTGTGATTTACACAGTCAAATGCATTAGATAGGTTACAGAAAACACCAACTGGCACTATTCTGTTATTTTATGCTTGTAAAATTTGGTGAGTGAATATGTTAGTGGCATTCTCAGCAGAGCAACTCTTCTGAAATCCAAACTGTGGTTTGTTGAGAACAACACTGTTGCTCATGTGAGATAGTATTCTAGAATACATCACCTTCTCAAACATTTTGAATAATGTTGTCAGCAGTGATACAGGTCAGTAGTTATTGACATCTCACCTTTCTTAAAGAGCAGTGTAACAATGGTATGTTTCAGTCTCTTGGGAAAAATGTCTTGACTTGGTGGTACATTACATATTTCAGATAGGACATGGCTTATTGCATGGGAACAAATCTTTCAGTACTGTTCTAGGAACAAAATCAGACCCACTGTTTATGAGGGAATGATAATACAAGAAAATTAAGGATTCTCCACAGAAGTGGTAAGGAAAGAAATAGGTGAAACAGCAACAAGAAGAAGGTGCAGGATGATAGGACATATTGTAAGACATCTCAGAATATTTGTATTGGTTCTAGAGCGAATTGGTAAAAACTTTAGAGAAGGGCAGTGATAGGAATATGCCAACCAACTAATTAAGGACGTTGTTTGCCAGTGCTACTCTCAAAGAGAAAGGTTAGTACAGGAGATTTAGTAGTGGCAGGTTCCATCAAACAAGCCAAACGTAAAATGAATAAATATTCTCTAGAATTAAGATCACAATAAAAACATCACGAGCTGACGGCCTCAGTTATTCATTAGTAATGATTATCGGACATTAACAGAATGTACAGTAGGAAATGTATCTGCACAGTCTGTGGTTTCTTGTCAGCACTTGCACAGTGTAGCACAGTGCGCCCATATCGCTACGGCAGCGCAGCAGGCTGCTGGACTAGCGATCTGTCAGCTGCGTGCAGTTAGGTGTATGTAGGGGAGGGTTACCTGCCGGAAAGCGCCGGCGCGAATGCCGTGGTCGCTGAGCAGCATGAGCACGGTGGACTGCAGTGCACCCGTGTCCCTCAGCCAGCGCAGAAAGCTGCTGAGCTCGCTATCCGCCAGCTGCGGACCGTTGAGCCGGTCGTGCGTCACGGACGTGCTCCACCCCAGTGCCCAGTAGCGCCAGCCAGCAGAGCCCATCGCTTCCACGAACTTGCGAACGTACGTCAGCAACACGGACACCTGAAGCCGCTCGCCAGCGCACCTGCAACAGGGCCAGGAAGTCTCGTCCACACAGCCTTTGTCTTTCTGTTTAGTCATCTTTGAACACTTCTGTTTCTTAACGTTGACCTCTGCTTACCTTCTATTTCACAGTTAATTAGGGGATGCAAAAAGGTTCACCTAAAAATTACTGTCCAGTCACAATGTGATCACCCGTCAAAAGCTTGAATAACCACCTTTTGCAGTGCTGACCAGTACGAGAGTTGCAGGAAGACAGTCAGTTAAGTTTGGAAGGTACTAAAAGAGAAGTGGAGCCATGCCGACTCCAGTGTCATGACCAGCTGCGCTAGGTTTCTCGGTTGAGGATCCGTGGCGCGAACAGCCCAGTCGAGGTGGTATCATTGAGTTTAAATCCGTGGAGTTTGGTTGTCAGGGGAGTGCAGCAAACTCACCGTGGTCATCTTGTAAGCATGCATGTGTACTGTGAGCTGTGTGAAATGTTGCATTGTCCTGCTGGTAGACGATATCGTGCTGAAGAAGAACAGACTGCATGTACATCTACATCTACATACATACTCCGCAATCCACCATACGGTGCGTGGCGGAGGGTACCTCGTACCACAACTAGCATCTTCTCTCCCTGTTCCACTCCCAAACAGAACGAGGGAAAAATGACTGCCTATATGCCTCTGTACGAGCCCTAATCTCTCTTATCTTTGTGCTTTTTCCGCGAAATGTAAGCTGGCGGCAGTAAAATTGTACTGCAGTCAGCCTAAAATGCTGGTTCTCTAAATTTCGTAAGTAGCTATTCACGAAAAGAACGCCTCCTTTCCTCTAGAGACTCCCACCCGAGTTCCTGAAGCATTGCCGTTAACACTCGCGTGATGATCAAACCTACTAGTAACAAAAATCTAGCAGCCCGCCTCTGAATTGCTTCTATGTCCTCCCTCAAACCGACCTGATAGGGATCCCAAACGCTCGAGCAGTACTCAAGAATAGATCGCACCAGCGTTCTATAAGCGGTCTCCTTTACAGATGAACCACATCTTCCCAAAATTCTACCAATGAACCGATGACGACCGTCCGCCATCCCCACAACTGCCATTACATGCTTGTCCCACTTCATATCGCTCTGCAATGTTACGCCCAAATATTTAATCGACGTGACTGTGTCAAGCGCTACACTACTAATGGAGTATTCAAACATTACGGGATTCTTTTTCTTGTTCATCTGCATTAATTTACATTTATCTATATTTAGAGTTAGCTGCCATTATTTACACCAATCACAAATTCTGTCCAAGTCATCCTGTATCCTCCTACAGTCACTCAACGACGACACCTTCCCGTACACCACAGCGTCATCAGCAAACAGCCGCACATTGCTGTCCACCCTATCCAAAAGATCATTTATGTAGATAGAAAACAACAGCGGAGCTACCACACTTCCCTGGGGCACTCCTGAGGATACCCTCAACTCCGATGAACATTCACCATCGAGGACAACGTACTGGGTTCCATTACTTAAGAAGTCTTCGAGCCACTTACATACTTGGGAACCAATCCCATATGCTCGTACTTTAGTTAGGAGTCTGCAGTGGGGCACCGAGTCATACGCTTTGAGGTGGACATGGCCCCCAAGGATAGATGCATACTTGTGTTGATCAACCTTGGCTTCGAGAATGACGAGCTCACCCAGGGAATGACCTCTAGCCTGGATTGTTCCAACAATTATTGCAGGGTGCTTGCTTCCAGACATTTCACGCCGTACAAGTCAGTGGCATCAGTGCGATGGAGCGTAACACGTGATGCAACTGAATAAGCCAGCTGTCTCCACACAGCGGATGTCCGGTTGTGGTGCCGGCGTACAAACTCTAGCCTTCAAAGTTGATGAACAGCAGTCAGTATGGGTGCATGAACCAGGCGCTTACTGTGGAGACTCATACACACAGCTACATTCACTGAAAGGTCGTTGCAGAGACACTGTCGGTAGTCCCTTGGTTCACACGGGAGGTCAGTTGCTCAAGAGTTGGACGTCTATTCACTCACACACATCTCTGCGGCTGTTGTTTTCCCCTGTCATCTATGGACCGTACTGCACCACAGTTGACTCGGTGCTGGATTTGGACAGCGCCATTTGGCCATGCATGGCATACCTTAACCTTGGCGTTGCTCGAACAGTTTACAGACTTAGTCGTTTCGGAAATGCTTCCTCCCTTCTTTCGAAACCCAATGATCACTCCCTTTTGGGCGTCGGATAAATCGCTCTGTTTCTGCATTATGACAACGACTACACAGTTTTCCGGGTCCACCCAAAACACTTTATATGCCCTCCACTGCTAGTGCTTTTATCTGCCATCTGTGAGCGATTATTGCACATTGACATCGAACACAGGCGATGATCATAATAAGGCGACTGGGCTGTGTATATGTTCTGCTTGTTTCAAGATATAAGCTTGAGAAAACATTGTAAGTAAATTTTTATATATGTACCAGTCGTGAGATGGCATTTCATGTTGTCGCTGGAAGGGGTCAGCCTTGTACAATTAGCTTGCTCATCCCTCTTTCATTACCCAATGTATGTCAAGTCCATTGGGCGATAACACAGTGGGAGACGGCGTTTTAGCTTCTCTATTTCAGCTGCTGATATTCAGTTCCAGCTATTGGACGTGATTTTCGCAGAGAATAAGGCAATGCATGAGAGATGAACGGATCTCGCATTACAACATCGGTTTCCAGTGAATATCATCCTGACAGACTCACAAAACTCGAGACTAATTTGACTGTTTGGCTCTTTGTTGTGTGCCCAGTAAAGGGCACATTGAAGATGTGGAATGTAAATGAAAAGTTTGACTCTAAAAGTAATAAATGCTGTATCATTCTCTGGAGTTATTAATATTGCAACCATTTGAAAACTGGGCCGATGACTGTGAGTCAAACATTATACTACAAATTAGTTATTTACATGAACTCTTTTGTTAATCAGGTCAAGATAAACATAAAATTTTGCTATTACATCATTTGATATAATGACGTTAAAGTAATGCAAGTCTTGCTCGAGTAAAATCAAAAATCTGGGGAAATTTGGACAATTATTCAAGACATGAGCAAGCCTGTGAATCTGTTGCAGACATCACTAAGAATATCTGATCAATAAATATGACAGACCATTTCCCTTCATGTGGGCAGGCTACTACAACCTGTTTCAAATGAGAGAAGAGTTTTTTAAAGAGACGCTTCTCCAGATTTATTTTCCACGTATGTCTTACACAACATACATTAGATATTTAGCATAATTTCCAGCTTTGGTATTTGCTTTCAGAAGGGCTTCCTTTGTGAGCAGATATCTCAGTTTTGTGCACATTAACCAGTGCCGCGTTATTCTCCACAGCTATGTTCACCCCTTCACCTAGTCGTTGCCATTGTTGTAAGTTCACATTGTTCCTCACTTTAAGACAGCAGTGAGTCATTTCAGAGAATTACATAAAGAAAGAGACATGTTGCGCTCGGGTGGAAATCAGCCTTTTAATAGAATGACTGATTGATGATCCAGTGCCCTCCATTTCTTCACCAATTTTGCTGTTTGCTTTTGTTTCAGTGGTGGTGGTGATGGTGCTGTTTCTAAAAATCTGTGGCGTGAATAAAGTGTAAGTCTATGGTAACAGAGGCTGCCCAGGATGTGACATTCATTTTTTGTCTCTCCGCGACAACTACCTCCTGTTATTGGGTGCTGCAAAGCCGACGAGAGGATGTAGTTGGTGGATTGTCATTGGCTTGAGACATCAATTATTCAGACTTGCCGTTTGAATGAAGACTACGTGGACATGTTTTTTGTAGGATGAGACACTCCGTACAGGAACAAAATACTTAGCTAATCGTTCAAAATGAAATGAGTTGGCACATGAAGAAGCAAAGGCACAGTGTCTCCATTTTTTATGATTCCATCCCACCACAACTGTCAGTGTTTGTTTTAGTTTCTGTACTACGAAACGATTTCGGCCTTAGGCTATTTTTAAGTACTGAAACATTAGGAAAGTTTGCAGGGTTGCGTTTATTTCGCAATAGAACAGCGTAAGCAGGTGATAGCAGTATAAACGATATAAAGAGTACAGAACGTAAGCAACTGCAACATGCGTAATGGTAGACAAAAATGTTGTTCGTCTTTTTCCAACTTAACGGATTTGCGCACACAATCCGACAACTGACACTGTGCTCAGTATGGCTTGTGACTATCTATTGCAACATTACATGCCTGACAACGACGGTGCATGCTGTGTATGATGTCGTCAATCTCATGTTGAAGCAACACCGCCAATTCTTCCTGCAGAGCTGCTCGCAAGTCTGCAACAGTGGTTGGTGGATGCTGGCGTGATGCAAGCCGTCTCCGTAGTGCACCACAGACGTGCTCCATCGGATTCAAATCGAAAGTGGGAGCAGACCACGCCATGCATGCAGTATCTTCCGTTTCCAAGAAAACGTCAACCGCGCGTGCTCTATGAAGTCGAGCATTTTTGCCCATAAATACGAAGTCCGAACCCACAGCACCCCGCAACAGCTGCATGTGAGTCCCAAGATCTCGTCAGGGTATCGGACAACAGTTAAACCTTGTCCATTTACCCGTACAATCTCATGAATAGCGGTTCGAATCATCAACATTATCCCTGCGCACACCATTAGGGACCCTCCTTTATATTGGTCTCTTTCCATAAAGTTGGGGTCCCTAAATCGTGGTCCACATTCCCTCTAGATGCGAATCCGTCGAGGCTCCCTCGACAGATCAAGTCGGCACTCATTTCTGAAAAGAATATCGGTCCACTGTTCGACCGTCCTGGCGGCACGCTGACGACTCCACTCCAGACATTCCCTTCTGCGAAGACGCATCGGAGGTGCACATACAGCAAGTCTCCGACAGTAAACACAGCCTTTGCCACGATACAGTACGTCAAGTGGATGCTGCGAGGTCAGATGCCAGTTGCCGTGCAGTACTTAGGCGGTACCGTTGTGCTCTTACAGCCAAGTAACAGTCTTATCTTTCCGATGTCACACGTGGTCGGCCCTGCCCTGGTTTTTGGGATACCGTTTCTGTCTGTATAAACTGTCGCCACATCCGAGAAACAACAGAACGATTGACGGTAAGCCATCGGCCACACGAGTTTACGACTGTCCTGCTTCCGTTCTTCCTACGGCGCCCCAGCGCAGAGTGTCTCGTCGGCGTCTTGTCTGTGCCATACTGCACCTTCTGTGACTGTACACACGATTGTGGATGTGGGACTGTCCTACAAATACTTCGAGGTTTCATGGGTGCCCTGATGTCATCGCTGGTGCGTGCGGTAGTCTGTTGACCAGAACGCTATGTTCCGTGCAGAATACGATAGTACGGACATCTGTTGACTTTTGGTATGATTGTATGGTAACTTAGACACGGGACGAGGAAATAGGGGTTTGTTGCGTTAATTTTGGTCATCAGTGTACATTTGTTGAAAGTGTCATCATCAGTTCCTGCGATGAAAAAATTTTGCCATATTAGCCTCTTAGCAGCACTGCATAAGAAACATATCTACAGCCTTGTATACATAGGTATTTCTTATAAATGTACAGCTAGCACCATTAATATGGCAGCATATCAAGAGGCTAAAATCACATATATTACTAAATCTCGCTGTCGCACTCAGTGTACAAGCTATGACAGAGCAATTTTAATTAAAAATGTAACATATTCAGTCAACGCTGTTGACATAATCTATGTACATGTGTAAGAGGCCAGTATGACATTTACCATTGCTGGTCTCCATGTTGATACAGTCATCGAATGTTCTTATAAACTAGAAAGTAGCCTAAGACCAAAACTGTATTACAGTAGAGAAAATAAATAGAAAATTGGCAGTTGCAGATGGAATGGAGTCACTCGAAAAATTCTTAGCAATGGTGGATCGTGAATCAAAGAGCATCATCGTCTTCATTTTTTCTCTTCAATTAATGTTTTACACACACACACACCCACACACACACACACACACGCTCGCACGCACGCACACACACAGAGATGGAGAGGAGGAGGGGGAGAGAGGGGGAGGGAGAGGGGGAGAGAGGGGGAGGGAGAGGGGGAGGGGGAGAGATGGGGAGAGAGTGAGAGAGAGAGAGGGGAGAGGGTGAGGAGGAGGGAGAGAGAGTGAGAGGGAGAGAGAGTGAGAGGGAGAGAGAGGGGGGAGGGAGGGGGGAGGGAGGGGGGAGGGACCAAATTACACGTTTGTAGCCCTAGAAGACACCAAAGATTTTTAGTTACACAGCCGCGACCCCAACACACTGGGAGTCCTACTGGGAATGGAAATGGTCCACTGGTAGAGTGTCTGACCTGCTCGTAGTCTCGGTGCCGGCGTGGCCCAATTCCTTGTCGACGGCGCGCATGTAGGGTCGAGGGTAGTAGTCCGTGGGAGGCTCAGAGAAGCCCGGCTTCTCGAAGTGGAACATGCCCAGGTACGGAGAGTCCTCGATGAACATCGTCCGGTGTCCTGCTGCGCTGCACGAAAAAAAGAGACACAGGTATTCATGAACTGGGAACAAAGCATCAAGAGAGTGACCTATAGGACACGTAGTACATGGCCTAGCTTATAACTCATCGGTATTATCCAAATTGCTATTCATTGTACAATTACATCACACAATAAAGTAGCTGTAGGACTGAACCTAAGTCCAACCACAGTCGGTAACGCAAGCGGTGACCGTAACAGTAACAGCAGATGAGGCAGGCACGTTTGTAGCTCTGCACGCCAGGTCTAAGTCCGGTTTGAGAGGGGAGGGGGGAGGTTGGAGGTAGGGGGATGTAGAACATGTCACGTAGTCTGCACGGCAGCGCTGCCAACATTGTCGTCTCTGTCGTTTCAGGATTGCTTTCTATCGATATAGCAACAGCTAGTCTTGAAACCAGCGCGGCTTCTACGGTCGCAGGTTCGAATCCTGCCTCGGGCGTGGATGTGAGTGATGTCCTTACGTTAGTTAGGTTTAAGTAGTTCTAAGTTATAGGCGACTGATGACCTCAGATGTTAAGTCCCATAGTCCTTAGAGCCATTTTGAGTCTTGAAACTTCTTGCCAGATTAAAACTGTGTGCCAGACTGAGACTCGAACTCGGTACCTTTGCCTTTCATGCGCATGTACTCTATCATCTGAGCTAACTAAGCACGACTTATGACACGTTTTCACAGCTTTACTTCCGCCAGTACCTCGTCTGCTATCTTCCAAACTTCACAGAACCTCTCCTGCGAAAGTTGTGGCACTTGCACTTATGCTAGGAAGTTTCATATCTGATTACGCTTCCCTGCAGAGTGAGAATTTCATTCGGGATACATCCTTCAGTCTGTGGCTAAGCCATGTCGCCGCAATATTTTCTTCCAGGAGTGCTTGCGAGTTTCGCATAAGAGTTTCTGTGAAGTTTGGAAGGCAGGAGACGAGGTACTGGCAGAAGTAAGGCTATGAGGCCGTGGTGTGAATTGTGCATGGATAGCTCAGCCGCTAGAGGACTTGCCTTTGAAAGGAAAAGGTCCAACACGTGATTTTAATCCGCCAGGAAGTTTCATATGAGCACACACTCCGCTGCAGCGTGGAAATTTCAATCTGGAAACGTGTCGTAAGTTAATTACCGAGGCCTTCTTTGCTCTGCAGCAAACTGGATATTTCAATAGTAATTTTCCACTAAGTAATCGATTTCGAAGCCTTTTCATGGTTTCATCGTGAGTCGCTTAGGCACAGTTATCGAAATGAAATACAAACGCAAGTATATCTTGCTTCTGTATCGTAACTTAAATTTACTAAGCCTTGTAACTGCAGTGCCTACAATCCACCGCCGTGGAAGCAGCATAACTGACCGTACCATATCTCTCTGGAGCCAAAATATTCAGGCCGGCATCAAATTTCTGGTGTCTTTCCACCTCCCACGAAGCCCTGCTGTGGGCTTAACGCCTGTTTAATGATTGTCAACCAGATGTGCATATTTCTCTTTCGTTCCTGGGTCGGTAGTAGTAACATGGGCGTATCAAATAAGGCCCACTACTCGTAATTCTGAAAGTATGAGGGAGACCTGGAAGGTGTCAGCACTTAGTGAGCACTCGACGGCGCTAGTGGCGCATTTCAGCTGTAACTCGTTTCGTTCCATTTTGTGTTGTTCCTTTTGAGTGCTAAGTTGGACTAGCTTCGGAGTGTGTGGCAATCTGATACATCTGGAGTAATTTGTAGGTAATCATTATGTATTATATATGCCCTGGAAAGCTCATTTATTCGTCTTTAAAAATGTGTAATTAAACTATTAGTGGTATGAAGGTACTGATAACTGAACGGGGGAATGTAGGGGGGGGGGGGTCTGATAAGTCCCGGGTGGGCCTTGTTTAATACATTTATTGTAAGAAAAGAGTCATTAGTTTTCTTTACTGTGAATCAGATTATTACTGTCCTCTCCGCTAATTAATTGACTCGTGAGAGTTGGAACCTGTGAACACTTATTTGAGGGGGGGAGGGGGTTATTACGAAAACTAGAGTTGACGATTTTAATTTAAGTTCGTAAAAGAGAAAAGAAGCTTTCTCGAAAGGACCATGTTATAGGTATGCGGTTATGTATAACGTGCAAGCAACATGTTCATGAAGAAAGTGTGAGTATATGTTTTTAAGATTTTGAACAGTTTAACTGGAATTTCCGTATTTCCTTTTTTCATTTTTTTGGCTACTTAATTTTCTCTCTCTGTAAATGTCTACTTGTAATTATATTTCTCTATTACAATAATGTAACAACATTTAATCTGATAGTGTCTTATTTTCTACTTCTATAGTAATTTAAGATGGTTTGGTTTGTTTTGAGGAAGGAGACCAGACAGCGAGGTCATCGGTCTTATCGGATTAGAGAAGGACGGGGGAGGAAGTCGGCCGTGCCCTTTGAAAGGAACCATCCCGGTATTTGCCTGAAGCGATTTAGGGAAATCACGGAAAACCTAAATCAGGATGACCGGACGCGGGATTGAACCGTCGTCCTCCCGAATGCGAGTCCAGTGTCTAACCACTGCGCCACCTCACTCGGTAATTTAAGAGCATGGGCCTTGTTAAGAACACACATTCGGCCTTATTTAGGATACATAGTGTTAACAAAGCCCACTAAGCGACTAACGCTTCATTACTTACATTTAAATTAGTGAAGTTATTAAACTCTCCTTTTTTACCCTAACGGAGGAGTAAATTGAATTTCTAGTTCTGTAGATAGATTTCCCTAAATGTCCAAACCTTAAGTGGCCTTAATTGAACGCCTCCCTTATAAAGAAATTACGCAGTCACTGCTTCGTTTTAAAACAACGTAACCAAAACAGCGAGAAAGAAGAAGATAATGTATAAATATTCGTGCGTGGAATAGGTGTTACAAAGGGGAAATGATTTTAGGTTAGATTTTAAACTTGCTCTGTTACCTGTCAGACATTTTACCCTCTAGTGTTGTGGTATGGACATTACTATTTTTCTCAAATTGTGATGGATTATTTATGACGAATTTCATTAGCTTATATAAATATAGTAAAGATGCTGTTAAAATGGCTAACTTCAAGTTGCGCCTCTATGATGATCGCAGGTTAACACCACATATTAGCCGGCCGCGGTGGTCTAGCGGTTCTAGGCGCTCAGTCCGGAGCCGCGCGACTGCTCCGGTCGCAGGTTCGAATCCTGCCTCGGGCATGGATGTATGTGATGTCCTTAGGTTTAAGTAGTTCTAAGTTCTAGGGGACTGATGACCATAGATGTTAAGTCCCATAGTGCTCAGAGCCATTTGAACCATTTTTGAACCACATATTATTTTTATTGTTCGCTTTTGTAAAATTAATACTTTCTTCCCAAAAATTGCTTTACGGCAGAAAATTATGCCCCAAGACATTATAGAGTGGAAATATGCATAACATGTCAGGAGGCTGATTCATTTGTTTCCAAGACTAGCAGTTATGGGAGGAGCAAAAGTAGCTGAAGTTAACAGTTTGAGCAGCTCAGTGCCGGCCGCTGTGACCGAGTGGTTCTACGCGCTACAGTCCGGAACCACGCAGTTGCCGGGGTCGCAGGTTCGAATCCTGCCTCGTGCATGGATGTGTGTGATGTCCTTAGGTTAGTTAGGTTTAAGTAGTTCTAAGTGTAGGGGACTGATGACCTCAGATGTTAAGTCCCATAGTGCTTACAGCCATTTGAACCATTTGAGCAGCTCAGTAACATACTTCTTCCACTTGGAGTTTCTATCAATATTTACACCCAAAAATTTGTAGCATTTTACCCCACTTACTGATTCCTGTTCATGCGCTACATCAACTGATGGTGTAGCTGCCTGATGCGCAGAATTGAATACAGTGTTTCTCAAAATTAATGGAGAATTCATTTGCAGGGAAACACTTAAAACTTTATTGAAAATCTTCACTAATGGCCTCTTCCATTGCTTTATTTCTAATATGATTTATTACAACAGTAGTATCGTCAGCAGAATGTACCAGTTGTGCTTGTTGAACGTCCGTTAAGGCGGGACGTTGATGAAAAACACACATTATTTCAAAAATGCACCAAATCCACAGTTTTTGAGATATGGCAATGAAATTTTATACCGCGCTTTACATGAAAGTAACACATTTACATATAAAATCCTTTGATTATATATATTCAATTTTTTTAAAAAGAAATTTGAAGTTTTATTTTCAAAAAGTAATGGATGTTCCTTTTTCTCAGAAAGTATTCAAGAGATTTCTTCAAAAATTTGTCTGTTACATCTCTTTATATGTTGTAAGCTTCTCTCATGAGGTTTTTGGAATAGGTCTAATAGGAGAATTTTCATAATTTTTTAATTATAATTCCACAAGTACAATTTTAAAATTCCCAGCTTGCAATCAGAATTTCGAAATTGCTCTTGAGACATCGGTTTTTAGGTTTACAGAAATATGTGTACAAAATTTAATAATTCTAGCATTCATAGAAACTGAGGAAAAGGTATACAAACTATTAAAAACAAAGTTTTCAGGAAACACAATTTAAAGTTCAACCTAACTTTTTTCCTTATGTCACTTCTTCAGAAGGCGCCACATTTGTACTCTGGGTAGTCTTTCCCTTCAAGGCTTCTCTTTTGGTTTCTTGCTGTCTGTCTTCTTTGCTTTACCAGGTCTTCTATTGACTTTTCAGCTGCAGAGACGCGCTGTAAATCTGTTTTTCTCAGGATGTCTTGAGTAAAATTTCCTATCTTGAATCCCATTCTTTCTAATACTTCCATCCTCCCGACGTTCCCACCATTAAATACAATAACTGCATCAAAAGTTGCAATTCTGATAACTGTAGCAGATGCAAACGTGTTTTTAGGGCATCGTTTCCATATGAGTGAATTTAGAGAATCGTTTATAAGATACGAAACTGAGTCAAAGATGATCTATAAAACGAAAAAGTACGTATCATGGCCTTCTAGATGTATCCCGCCCACGTTTCGTTGAAAGTAATACACAGAACCGTTGTTCACTGAGCTAGTATTGAAGAGCTGCTTCAAAACGTGGGCGTGGCAGGGAGGCCGCGTCACATTTTTAATTAATTTTCAGGCACTTCGGATGCGATTTCAACAATGAAACTTTGGGAACTTATTGCCAATGATATAATTGCGTAGGCTTCCGTGGCCAGAGTATGTCGACATAAAAGTTTTCTGGATATAGTACCGCGTCATAATGTAAAAACTATTGCTGCTGGAGAAAAACCAACGTTTCGGCCACGATTACGGCGGCCTTCTTCTGGGTCTAATGGTGCGTTCTAGCTATGCAGTGTCCTTTATATTTAAATGTTAGTGTTCACTGCGCATACCATTACGTCATAACTTTAAAAAGGTTGTTAGTTTCTTTGGTCACTTAAGGTAGAAGGAGAGGGAACTTTATTTTTAATAGGTTATTGCGGTGGAGGGAGAACGTGACCCCTGTTGTGTATTGGCTCTTGTGTTATGTACCATGATTGATGGTCACCGTCGAATGAGGAATTTGCTGCTGTTTACCAACTGCTGGGCGTCGGCCGCGCGGCGGCAGTTACTCGCTGGTAGTGCTCGTGCCTCGTGTTGACAGTGCGGTCTGTTGGGCTCTGATTGCTGGCAGCCAAGATGGGGCAAGCCTGAGTCCATCCTCCCTGTTCATGTTGTTAGGGTGTTTAAGTATTTCGATGGCCTCTCTGATTTTGCGTTTCGCCATAATTGGCTGCTTGGCCAACACACAGGCTTCGCTGAATTTTATTTCTTTTCCGCAAGACTGCCAAGACCACCAATCATGGTACGTAACATAGGAGGCAATAGACAACAGGGTCACGTTCTCCCTCCACCGCAATAACCTATTAAAATAAAGTTCCCTCTCCTTCTTCCTTAAATGACCAATGAAACTAACAACCTTTTTAAAGTTATGACGTAATGGTATGCGCAGTGAACACTAACAACAAAATATAAAGGACACTGCGTAGCTAGAACGCACCATTAGACCCAGAAGAAGGCCGCTGCAATCGTGACCGAAACGTTGATTTTTCTCCAGCAGCAGTAGTTTTTACATTATGACGCGGTACTATACCCAGAAAACTTTTATGTTATTGCCCATGAGTTGTACTAACAAATAAAAAATAAATCGAAAATTGTTATTTTTGGTCAATTTCATCAACGTCCCCCCTTGAGGTCATTTACATACCTGTAGTTGTACCAGACCCAGGGGCAGGGGTTGAAGGCCGCCTTGCCGTCCCAGCAGGAGTCCCGCAGCTCACGCTCCGTGTGGCCGCTGAGCGCCGCCAGCATGTTGGGGAACGTGTTGTCGCCAACCTGCAACAGAGGCGAGGCGCTCAAACACTGCCAGCCACGGGTAGTCGGGCCAGGATGACACGCAGCTGACTGTCACGAGTCTCAGTTCTCAATCGCTGCTGATTCCTTTGCCATCTGAACACAAACTCCAGTACGACCACAGCATTCTGAACTGGGTCTTGGCAGGAATGCAGCCACTGTACAGTTTGGCTAGTAGCGGTCTTCACGGGAAGGTACGGTCGCTAGAAGACCGGGCTCCGGACGGCCAAATGGCCGTACGTGAGGGGACAACGTCGTGTGCGGCGTATGGCTCTGCCGTATCGTACTGCGTCTGCGCCAGAAATTCTAGCAGCAATTGGCACCACAGTAACACAAAGCATGGTTACAAATCGGTTACTTCAAGAACAGCTCCGAGCCAGACGCCCTGTAGCGTGCATTGCACTGACCTCAAACCACCACCGTTTGCGACTGGAGCGAGAGCTCATTAGACGGCAAAGTGTAGGTTTCTTCATCTACATCTACCTCTACATTTATACTCCGCAAGCCACCCAACGGTGTGTGGCGGAGGGCACTTTACGTGCCTCTGTCATTACCTCCCTTTCCTGTTCCATTCGCGTATGGTTCGCGGGAAGAACGACTGCCGGAAAGCCTCCGTGAGCGCTCTAATCTCTCTAATTTTACATTTGTGATCTCCTCGGGATGTACAAGCAGAGGGAAGCAATATATTCGATACCTCATCCAGAAATGCACCCTCTCGAAACCTGGACAGCAAGCTACACCGCGATGCAGAGCGCCTCTCTTGCAGAGTCTGCCACTTGAGTTTGCTAAACATCTCCGTAACGCTATCACGCTTACCAAATGACCCTGTGACGAAACGCGCCGCTCTTCTTTGGATCTTCTCTATCTCCTCCGTCAACCCGATCTGGTTCGGGTCCCACACTGATGAGCAATACTCAAGTATAAGTCGAACGAGTGTTTTGTAAGCCACCTCGTTTGTTGATGGACTACATTTTCTAAGGACTCTCCCAATGAATCTCAACCTGGTACCCGCCTTACCAACAATTAATTTTATATGATCATTCCATTTCAAATCGTTCCGCACGCATATTCGCAGATATTTTACAGAAGTAACTGCTACCAGTGTTTGTTCCACTATCATATAATCATACAATGAAGGATCCTTCTTTCTATGTATTCGCAGTACATTACATTTGTCTATGGTAGGGGTCAGTTGCCACTCCCTGCACCAAGTGCCTATCCGCTGCAGATCTTCCTGCATTTCCCTGCAATTTTCTAATGCTGCAACTTCTCTGTATACTACAGCATCATCCGCGAAAAGCCGCATGGAACTTCCGACACTATCTACTAGGTTATTTATATATATTGTGAAAAGCAATGGTCCCATAATACTCCCCTGTGGCACGCGAGAGGTTACTTTAACGTCTGTAGACGTCTCTCCATTTATAACAATATTCTGTGTTCTGTTTGCTAAAAGCTCTTCAGTCCAGCCACACAGCTGTTCTGATATTCCGTAGGTTCTTACTTTGTTTATCAGGCGACAGCGGGGAACTGTATCGAACGCCTTCCGGAAGTCAAGGAAAATGGCATCTACCTGGGAGCCTGTATCTAATATTTTCTGGGTCTCATGAACAAATAAAGCGAGTTGGGTCTCACACGATCGCTGTTTCTGGAATCCATGTTGATTCCTACAGAGTAGATTCTGGGTTTCCAGAAACGATATGATACGCGAGCAAAAAACATGTTCTAAAATTCTACAACAGATCGACGTCAGAGATATAGGTCTATAGTTTTGCGCATCTGCTCGACGACCCTTCTTGTAGACTGGGACTACCTGTGCTCTTTTCTAATCATTTGGAACCTTCCGTTCCTCTAGAGACTTGCGGTACACGGCTGTTAGAAGGGGGGCAAGTTCTTTCGCGTACTCTGTGTAGAATCGAATTGGTATCCCGTCAGGTCCAGTGGACTTTCCTCTGTTGAGTGATTCCATTTGTTTTTCTATTCCTTGGACACTTATTTCGATGTCAGCCATTTTTTCGTTTGTGCGAGGATTTAGAGAGGTTTGTTGTGTTACTCTGACGAACGTCGCTTCCACCTCGATGCCAGCGATGGCCGTGTGTTGGTTAGGAAACCAGCTGAAGGGCTGCGACCTGCCTGTCTGCGCGCTAGACGCACTGGACCTGCACCTGGCCTTACGGCACTGAGCGTAAAGTCGTATGACAGTAGGAAGATTTCGGTGGTTGTCCCAAGCATCTTGGCTGCAAATCTGTATTTCAGTCTGGTGATTCGACCTGTTGTGCTGTTGTTGTTGTGGTCTTCAGTGCTGAGACTGGTTTGATGCAGGTCTCCATGCTACTATATCCTGTGCAAGTTTCTTCATCTTCCAGTGCCTACTGCAACCTACATCCTTCTGAATCTGTTTAGTGTATACATCTCTTGGTCGCCCTCTGCGATTTTAACCCTCCACGCTGCCCTCAGGTACCAAATTGGTGATCCCTTGATGCCTCAGAACATGTCCTACCAACCGATCCCTTCTTCTGGCCACGTTGTGCCACAAACTTCTCTTCTCCCGAATCCTATTCAATACCTCCTCATTAGTTATTGATGCACCCATCTAATCTTCAGCATTCTTCTGTAGCTCCGCATTTCGAAAGCTTCTATTCTCTTCTTGTCTAAACTATTTATCGTCCACGTTTCACTTCCATACGTGGCTACACTCCACACAAATACTCAGAAACGACTTCCTGACACTTATACTCGACCGAGCGAGGTGGCGCAGTGGTTAGCACACTGTACTCTCATTCGGGAGGACGACAGTTCAATCTCGCGTCCGGCCATCCTGATTTAGGTATTCCGTGATTTCCCTAAACCGCTACAGGCAAATGCCAGAATGGTTCCCTTGAAAGGGCACGGCCGATTTCCTTCCCCGTCCTTCCCTAATCCGATGAGACCGTTGACCTTGCAGTTTGGTCTCTTCCCCGAAACAACCCAACTTATACTCGACGTTAACAAATTTCTCTTCTTCAGAAACGCTTTCCTTGCTATTGCCAGTCTTACATTTTATATCCTCTCTACTTCGACCATCATCAGTTACTTTGCTCCACAAATAGCAAAACTCATTTACTACTTTAAGTGTCTCATTTCCTAATCTAATTCCCGTATCACCACCAGATTTAATTCGACTACATTCCATTTTCCCCTTTTTGCTTTTGTTGATGTTCATCTTACATCCTCCTTTCAACACACTGTCCATTCCGTTCAGCTGCTCTTCCAGGTCCTTTGCTGTCTCTGACAGAATTAAAATGTCATCGGCGAACCTCAAAGTTTTTATTTCTTCCCTGTTGTGCTGTCATCATCATGAATTGCGTTCCAGGGGGTGTTTTCCAACAGGATAATGCTCGCCTACATACCGTTGTTGTAACCCAACAAGCTCTACAGAGCGTCGAAATGTTACCTTGGCCCACTCCATCACCAAATCCGTCTCAACTCGAGCATTTATGGGGCATTTTCGGACGACAACTCCAGCGTCATCCACAAATAGTACCGTCCTCGTATTGACCGATCATGTGCAATAAGCATGGAACTCTATTCCACAAACTGATATACAGCACCTGTACAAGACAATGTATGCGCGTTTGCATAATTGCATTCGACACTGTCGTGGTTACATCAGCTATTAATGTACTAGTATTTCACATTTGCAATTGCTTTTCTTGTGCTTACATTAATCTGTGATCTTGCACCGTTAATCACTTGAATATATTACGTAGAGAATTTTATTCCTGAAATTTCACTTTACTTTACATTAATTATTTCTTGGTGCTGGAATTTCTTTTCCATCGGTGTATTTTCTGTTATTTTATAAAACTTTTCACAGCGTTATTCTGCCAAGAAGTTTATCTGAAATGTATGTTCGGGGTTGGGTGTCACAAAAACTTCGAGAATGGTTGTCACACGTGGCAACCTACCACGGCACGTTGTTTTAATAGTTTTTTTTGCTTGTTTCAGGTAAAGATGGTGACAAATCATGAAAAAGGCAAACCGGGGAGCAGTTTCTTCATGCACCATGCTTGCTGCAGTTAGGAAGGTAAAAACCAGTGATTATCAATTCATAAAGTTGCAGTTGATTATCAAATCAGGTATCAAACTTTAGCAAGACATAGTGAGAAAAGTCCCAAAGACTAAACTGACGATGGAAATGTAGTTTAGATTTTCACCACCGTTAGCTATTTTCCAAACAGGGAAGCGTCTCTTTTGAAGACAAAAGGGAACTAAAGAAATATCTTCTTCAAGCTGCCGATGTTTACTACGGTTTCACACCAAAAGATATCAACACCTACTCATATGAACTTTGTCTGGCAAATTCTGTTAACTGCCGTAAGGCCCAGCGTAGTACGCAGTTATGATTTTGTAGTAGAACCTTTACCAAAGGTTGGTGATGGGAAAAATACGAACAGAAACAACCCCCGAGAAAGAGATACAGCCGTTTTAGCTGACTCACTGTTTTTTAAAAAGAATTGATGAACTAGCAGAAAATGAAAGTAAAAATAAACGAATTTCTAATTAAAACACAACTAAAAACAATAATGCAAAAAAGGGAGAGAGAAACAAAATGAACAGAAGAAAGAACGAAAAATCTCAGTCAGTAAATAAGAGGATGACGACTGCTTGTATTTAGTATCTTTTGAAACATTTTCTAACAGTAAAGCTAAGGAAAAACGGATCTAGTGTGCAGAATGTAGGAAGTCAGCTCATGATTTATGTACACCTGCGATAAACAACTGTTAAACATGTAAAAATTGTGACAGTGTGCTCGAAAGTGACTAGGGTAATGTAGGGAATTTTCTTAAATATTTACTTATATTTCTACTTTTGTGTCTAAATTGGTCTTAAATATGTATTAGTGCTATATCACTATCATTGCTTGTTTTTCTGCTTCTAGGACACCTTTTTTAATAAACAATTTCCTCCCTCCGACAATAATAACCCGTGACAACAATTCTAGTGTCTGAGACAACCAACCTGGTAACCAAACTGGAGTCGTGGGAGAACTTCAAAAAAGTTAGTGCGGCAGAACTTATTTTTTCTTAAAAACAAAATGCTGCTAAGCCCTCAAATTTATGGGAAAATATAGACAAGAGCACATACAACGAAACACACTAATGACAGAACTATAAGCAATACTTCTCCAAAATCGAAAAAAGTCGTAAATTGTAACAATCGGGCCAGGTCTCCCCTACCAACTCATACGAAAGCACCTGTTTGTGATCAGACAATAACAAGCACAATAAATCTATGGCTTCATTTCGTTGTATGGCGCAGCACATGCACTGCTTTTACATGGGCCACAGTTCGTGGGAAACAAAAACCGATTTTCAGAAAATGATTTTTTGTTGCATCTTTTATTTGCTGCTATGTCAGAAACGATTCTGCTGGCTAGAGCCAGTGTCGATTTTCCTAGCGTCAGTGATCTGTCAAGGAGCTGTTCCGATTTCGACATTACGATGAAGTTGGGCTAATAGTAGGTTCATAATATTTTTAGTTATAACAAAGAGAAATACAGTTTTCTCATTACTGTAAGTGTCTTCTTCAAGAGGAGGAGGAGGAGGAGGAGGAGGAGGAGGAGGAGAATAGTATTCAAGAAAAAGAAGTTTAAAAACATTATCCACGCCGATTAATGCGTGCGAAACTGTTTTATTTGACCTCTTCGATCACGAGCGTTAAGGAAAACGTGCGGAGTGGTCACTAGTGGAATATTGTTGCACTCCAAACGTTTGGAGACTTTGAATGACATTAAAATTTGTCAATGAGAAAAATACACATTCCTAGTTCTGTGTACAGAATTAGCGCATGTTTTATCGCAAGCTATTGATTGTGTACGACGGTCTTTCCACTAAACTCGAGAGCGGCTGCAGCAGTTCATAAATGACCAGCTACGCAAGATAGAGGGTAATGAGATATGAGATCGACATTTCGTGCGAGAACATTCTTGTGTAAAACATTGTCTATTAACTTGCCGTTCTCCCAGAAACGAAAAGGCGTAAACATTGAACAATGGATACCTACAGTATTGCTTCTTTGGGGGGTGTTACTTTTACCGACATTGGTAGGGTACTAGGAAGAAGAGGCATACGACTTATTTTTAGACCTCCCAAGATGATGAGATGCTGCGTTCGATTAAGGACGGTCTTGATCTCAGCGTCCATGCAATTTGAGATAGATTGTGTGTGGGGAAACAACTACATTGGTCAGTTTATCCGTAACTTTCAAGGGATGCGAAATAGACCAATCACATAAAGTCACTTGTAGGTTCATTGGTGGAGTACCAGGAAATAGCAATCAGTCTACAAAGGAGGGTGGGTACATGACACTCGTGCGACACAACATAGCACATTGCGCAAGGGTGTGGGACTCGTACCAAAGAGGACTCACAAGGAATATTGAACACATCCCAAATAGATTAGTAGAAATAGACACAGGTTTGTCCGAAGCATGGGAAAGTGTTACGGAGATGCGAATGAAGCTAAACTGCAGACGCCTGAAGGAGACACAACGTGACCTGAGAAAGCCTACGTACAAAATTTCATGAACAAGTTTTAAATAACGAATGTAGGTATATAGTAAAAGCTCCTACATATTGCCCAATAGGGGTCGCGAGGGCATATTAAGTCTGATTACAGCGCACATACGAGCAGAGGCGTTTCAGTAAGCATTCTTCTAGCGCTCCACGTTTGAATGGAACGGAAAGACCCCCTTATAACTAGTGCAATGGAAAGCACCTTCCGCCATGCATTTCACAATTGTTTGCAGAGCGTTGTTGTGGATGTAGCAGCTGATATTTCGGCCTTCTCTGTCATCGTGTTAATCGAGATCAATATGATGGCTGTTAGTCCTTCTCGCCCGATGCCCATGTATATATTTCATGCATGTCGGAATCGACTTTCGCTCATTTCTTGTTGGCTTCTGCGAGTTGCCTGAATCTGGCAGAGAGAAAGTGAGCCACGCGGCATTCTTATCGTTTGCGCCGCAAGCACGAGGGCCAGCAGTTGCAGATACAACACGCCGGCGGTGGCGACCTTGGACTTCAGCAGCAGATCCACGAGAGACAAGGAAAAATTTATCTGCCAAGCTACTAATTGTGACTGACGATAACGATGAACTACAAAAACAGCTACAAACATTTTACGTGTCTCAGGAAACAGTCTGGAAATAGCGATATTAAACAGCTGAAATGATAGGGTTTTAATTCCAGAGAACTGGACGTGGAATACTCCATTCGTGGAACATTGCGATCGGAGTGTGCTTGAGAGAGATCTTCTGCTTCACGTAGAGGTTGCTTTGCTGTTATGACAAGTACTGTAGTTCGCACTGCTACAAGCGAATAATAGTGATTTTAAAATAGGGAGATGTGTCCTTTCTATGACCCTTCAAAGACATTTAACTGAAAAACTTTGCATTTTGTGTAATAAATGTTTGAAGGTTAACAAATCTAAAAACTATAGCAGCGCGAGTCACTGAGGAAATAAAAGTAAAGAAGGACGTATTGTTAAAACGCAGCAGAGTAAAACAATGGGCACTCCTGCCAAGGTCATCAATGGAACGCTACGTCACTTCCAATGTATCCGCACTGCATTAGTGAAATACCAAAAGCAACAGTGACGACATTACCAAATGATGCAACAGGTAAAACATCTTCATAATCAGATATTTGCCACGCATGTTGGTAAATATGTAGACTTAGGTGACAGTACACAGAGATGATGAAAGTCACGGGATCGCGATATGCACATATAGAAATAGCGATAGTACCGTATATAAAACGTACAAAAAAGGCAGCTGTCATTTGTACTCAGGTGTCTCATGTGAAAAGGTTTTGCAAGAGACTTCTAGTGACTTGCTGAATCCATGTCACGTCGAGCTGTAGCACTACGCTGGGCGAAAGGAGGTCAGACTCTATATTAGGAGGTATCCCACGACTTTTGTCACCTCAGTGTAAGAGTAAACTTCGCGATAGGATATCAGTCATGTATCACGCGTGACCTGCTGTTCGTCAGATCGCAAACGTACGAAATCAACAATACGTACGGAATTTAACATGTACTGTATGTAAAGTATTACTATCTAATACTCTGTTAGTTCTTCAGCGTCTTTTGCTGCTGTAGTCTGTAGATTCCTTGCTCTTCAACCATCGAATGTACAAAAATGAATTTTTTGTAGATAAATGACTTTGATGGGTGACAGAAGAAACTTGTCCCCATGCTTCAAAATTAGTTTTATTCGGTATTTGTACTTTGAGCTCGGGTACTTACATTGTGAGCGTGAAGTTTGACGCATGAGTATTGGACGTATCGTATGTACCTTAGCACTTTGCATTGTTCATACATTACCAATGAGGTAACGGTCAGAGTTACAACATATTGCGATTGGTCACTAGAGTAAAACTTCTTTTACATCTCTATTCCTGTATAACGGAACCAGACCCATCAGTCTTCTTACTAGTTTGATGCGGCCCGCTATGATTTCCTCTTCATTTCAGAGAAGCATTTTCACCTTACGTCTTCAGTTATTTGCTAGATGCATTCAAGTCTGTGTCTTCCCCTACAGTTTTTATCCTCTACGGCTCCTTCTAGTACCATAGAAGTTACTCGCTCATGTCTTAACACGTATAGTATGCCCTGTCCCTCCTTCTCGTGAGTGGTTTCCATATGCTCTTTTTTTCGCCGATTCTCCGGAGAACCTCCTTGTTGTTTAACCGCCCATCTAATTTTCAACATTATTCTGTAGCACCCTATCTCAAACGCTTCGGGTCTCTTCTGTTCCAGATTTACCACTGTCGATGAGTCACTAGCATACGTTCTCAGAAATTCTTCCTCAAATTAAGGCCTACGGTTAATACTAGTAGTCTTCTCTTGGCCAGGAATGGCCTCTTTGCCCGTGCTACTATGCTTTTTATGTCCTCTTTGGTTTACCCGTCGCTGGTTATTTTGCTTCCAAAGTAGCAGAATTCCTTAACCTCTTCTACTTTGACACCACCAATTTTCGTATTAAGTTCCTCACTTTTCGCCTTTCTTCTGTTTCCCGTTACTCTAGTGTTTTCCGATTTATTCTCAATCCATATTCAATACTCATTAGACAGTTTATTTCAGTCAACAGATTTTGTAATTGTTCTTCACTTTCACTAAAGATAGAAATATCATCAGCAAATCTTGTCATTAATATCCTTTCACTCTGTACTTTAATTCTCCTTTTGAACCTTTCTTTTATTTCCTTCACTACTTCTTCGATGTTTACCTTCAACAATAGAGCGAAAGAACGCATCCCTGTCTTATACTCTTTTTAATCCGCGCACTTCGTTCTTAATTTTCCAGTCTTATCTTACTCTCTTGGTTCTTGTACGTATTGGTTATTACTCGTCTTTCCCTACAGCTTACCCCTATTTTTATCAGAATTTCGAACATCTTGCACCACTTTAATTGTCGAACGCGTTTTCTAGGTCGACAAATCCTATTAACGTGTCTTTATTTTTCTTCAGTCT